>NW_017728992.1:31934974-31941107 GCF_001723915.1 Gavialis gangeticus
TTTGACATGGAGGGATGTGGGCAGTGGGGTTCCCCAGGGCTTCGTCCTTGGGCCCACACTGTTCAACATCTTCATAAACAACTTGGATGAGGGGGTGAAAAGCACCTTGTTCAAAATTCATGGATAACACTAAGATGTGGGGAGAAGTGGGCATTCTAGAGGAGAGGGACAGGGTGCAACTAGATCTAAACAGGTTACAGAGGTGGGCGGATGAGAACAGGATGGGTTTAAATACTGGTAAGTGCAAGGTATTGCACCTGGGGAGGAAAAACCAGCAGCATACTTACAGGCTGGGAACTCCCTTCTCATTAGCGCAGAGGCAGAAAAGGATCTTGGAGTTGCTATTGATTCCAAAATGAGCATGGACTGCCAATGTGAGGATGTGGTCAGGAAGGTTAACTGCACCTTGTCATGTATCCACAGATGCATCATGAGCAGGTCCATGGAGGTGATCCTCCCCCTCTATGCGACACTGGTCAAGCTGCAGTTGGAGTACTGTGTCCTGTTCTGGGCGCTGCACTTCAGGAGGGATGCGGCCAGCATCGAGAGGGTCCAGAGGAGGGCCACTCGCATGATCAGGGTGCAGCAAGGCAGGCCCTACAAGGGGAGGCTATGGGACATGAACCTGTTCAGCCTTCACAAGAGAAGGCTGAGAGGGGATCTGGTGGCCATCTATAAACTTGCCAAGGGGGCCCAGCAGGCAATGGGAGAGTCCCTGTTCCCCCGAGCGCTACCGCGAGGAACAAGGAATAACCGCCATAAGTTGACTGAGCGTAGATTCAGGCTAGATATCAGGTGGCACTACTTCACAGCCAGCGTGACTAGGATTTGGAACCAACTTCCAAGGGAAGTGGTACTCGGTCCTACCCTGGGGGTCTTCAAAAGGTGGCTAGATAATCACCTAGCCAGGGCTGTTTGATCACAGCATTCTTTCCTGCCCATGGCAGGGGGTTGGACTTGATGATCTGCTCGTGTCTCTTCCAACCCTACCAACTATGAAACTATGAACTGAGAAAGGAAGAGGGCTGTGGGCTGCAGCACTGAGCCAGGGACTCTCCCAGGGTTTGGGGAAAGACTTTGAGTGAAGGAGGACAGTGGAGCTGGAGGCTGCAGCAGTGATCTGGGGAAATCACTCAAGAAGGAAGGAGAGGGAGAGAGAGGGAAAGGGAAAATTGTGCTGGTCAGGAAGCAACACAGAGACAGAGTTACTCTCTGATTATGCCCTTGCCTGCTTGCTGATTGCTTGTTTATGTTTGTGTTGTTTCCTGTGAGGGAAAGGTGGCCATGGAAAATAAAGACTGCGTTGAGTAAATGGATACCCTGCTCTGAGTCATAATTTATTGTTAAGAATACACCCATCTTGCTGTAAAGACGTGCTATAAGAGTACCCACAGAATCTAAACATTAGTTGTTCCCATGATGAGTACCCTCACTTGAATCATGTGTACAGTAGTTCTAGTCTCAATTTGTGCAAAGAGAAAATGTCTTCTGGTTGCTGGTTAAATTGTATCTTTTTCTGCTATATTAAGGAACAGCCTATCAATTATCTGTTTTCTGTGTTCAGATACTTATAGACTGTCATTTCTGAACTCTCTCTTTGAAAAACCAGAATGAGTTTCTTTAGTGTCTCCTTTTAAGGCAGGATTTCTCTTAATTTCTTTGCTCTTGCTAGGCACATCTACATGTGCCCAGGACAGCACATTTGCTACAGCACAGTGATTTAGTTCTTGCTAGTGTAGCCCAGGTAACTTGGGTATATACTCCCCTTCTCCAATTGAAGGTGATTGTTAGCTGGCAGGGGTGCTGTGGAGGCAACTGCAAACCACTCAGTTTTCCTCCGTCCCTATAGAACCAGCCCAGGACAGTCAGGGGATGTAACTATATACAAATTTATTTACGTTAACTTATCACAAGGAAAAGGAACATGGGTATAAACATATATACAGTATATATATATATTTATAAGATATCTAAACAAGTAACATAAACAATACTCTCTGGGTAAATGACATAAAATCTTATGCCAGTGCTCTAGATACAGATAATTCACAGGTAAATATCTGATCTGAAACAGATAAACCCCAAAATAAACATAGACAGGCAACAGATAAACTATAGATAAGTATAGGTGAACAATAATAATTCACAAGTAAATACAAATAAACAACAGGTGAAATAATAGCATCAGGGGGTCCCAGCAGAGCCCTAGGACTCTATTTATCTACTAATTTACAAACATGAGAGTTCACAAAATATAAGGCATGCCATCACACCGTTTTTGGCACAAGAACCCCAAAGATAAACTTAATCCCAAGGGGAAACCCCAATGCCCTTAGGCTTTTCCCAAGCCCTACAAGGAAGCTGGTAACTTTAGGGGAGCCCTTCCAGTGGGACCTCCACTTTTAGGAGCACTTAACTAACTGGCGGGGGAGGGGAAATGCTCCCTCCCCTGTGGGAATCCTGCAACTCATGGGTCCCAGGCCCAGAGGGCAGCCCTCATCCTCTATGCCAAGCTGCTCTCTCACCTGCAGTGGGCTTCGTGGGGGTTGCTGTCCCCTGGAACAGGGCTCCCCTATGTAGGGCTTCTGGGGCCTCTGGCTCAGCCTTGTCTGCTGGCTCAGTAGCCTGAGCACTGTCTAGCTCCCTGGACTCAGCCTTTTGCTATGGGTCAGAGGCCTGGGCTACCTCATGCAGCACCAGGCTTAGTCCGCTCCCAGACCCTCCATGCAGTGCCTCCTGCACTGAGCTCCCAGCCTCTTTCCAGGGGTTGGGGACCTGAGCTGACCAAGTGCTCCAAAGGTCCTACTCTATGCACCAGCCTGTGCTCCGTGTCTCTGGCTGCTTGCCAGAGGTTGCAGACCTGAGCTGCCTCAGGCAGCTCCCAGGGTCTGGACACCATGTGCCGTGCTGTACACCAAGAGCCTAGCTGCTGGAGCTGCTAATGGGAGTCTTCAGCGGGCGCTTCTGGGCTACTGCTGAGCAGCTCGCCCCAGCTCTTCTAAGCCCTGCTCGTCTCTCTTCTCTGTCCTGGATGTGTTCTCCTCATGCTGGGTCCATAGCTCCTTTTATACTCTCCAGGGCTCTGCCCCTGAAATCTTCTGGACCTGAGTGTTGCATTCTTCAATCAGGTCCAGGGGCGGGGGAAATTCCTCTCCCCCTCCCCTTAGGAAAGGGGCATGACTTTACTCCTCTTGCTGCCTTCTGATTTGTGGATGGGCTCCACCAATCAAAACAGCAAGATTTCAAGCCTGGGACTCAATCCAAGCTCCAAAAGGCAAGCCTGCTACACTAGGCAAGTATTAAATGACTGCACAGTACTTGCTGGTATTACACAGTCCCAGTGCCACATGGCTATTTTTTGATGCTATGTCACCATAGCAATGAGCCAGCCAGTTATCCTTACCCAGAGAGGTGGTGGAATCTCCATCCTCAGAGGTTTTTAAGAACCAGCTAGACAAAGCTTTGGGTGGGAAGTGATCTAGTTGGGAAGGGTCCTACCTTGAGCGGGGGGTTGGATGACCTCCTGAGGTCTCTTCCAACCCTAATTTTCTATGTTTCTATGACACAGCTCATTGCTATGGCAAGATAGTGTTAGTGTCACAGTTTGTGCCTGCTGATGCTACATTGCCATACCTCATCGGTATGGTGACAGTGTCTCATGTAGATGCACCCACTGAAACCTAAGATACTGTTGTCCTTCTGTAAATGTCCTTTCCAACGGTAAATCTCCAAGCATAAAGATTTATTGTTACTAGTACTATCATTATAGAAACAAATACACATAAAGAGCACACCATCAAAAATCACTTGAGTTGAAGTCAAACTTAGATATGAAATGAGAGTTGTTGTTGCACACAGTGAATGATATTGGCAAATACTCCCAGAAAATTGTGTTCAACTATTCACTTTATCTTTTGTATTTTGCATTTTCAAATTGTTCAGATCAGCAGCTGAAAATTAAGGGAAGAGAAACTGTCAGGTAACTCATATGAGCTGCTGAAAAAGAAAGTTGAGATAAGAACATAAAAATGGTTTAAGGGTAGTAAGCAGCATGCTTTGTTTTTCATTTCAAGTTTGGAAGGACACTTCTTTTATTGCAGTTACAGTTATTTTAGTCTAAAAGAGAAGGAAGCATTAAAAAAAGTAAAAAGGAAGAAATGAAGCCATTATATAAATGAATGCATATCAACTTAAAAAGCAACAATTATTTTTATCATATTCCTCTTCCTAATCCATACTGAAGATGGGCATCCATTAAGATAATAATTCAAACAAGCCTCTCTCTTTTTCCATTCTTGGAAGTTTACTGACTGGGATTGCATAGGCACAATTCGAAGCAAACTAATATTCTGCTTTAACAATCAAAGAATGAAGGAACTCAGATACCTGTGGATAAGACTCTCTCTGTATGTTTACAACAGTAAAAGTCTTCCAAATTGAAATGGTAATTCCAAGTTTCTGGAGATTCTACACTTATTCCCCATGCTGTGATTAGCAAATGACTCCTCTTGCATTAACAGATGTTGCTCCTTTCATACTACCACTTTAGACACAGGACAGTATTAGATGGCTAATGCTAAGATAAAAAAATGCCTTGGGATCTTTCTTTTCTACTGATCAGTAAGAGCTGAACATTCAGCACACTCAAGACGTTAACAGACAATCTATTTACACAGGATTCTTCCTGGAGGAATACGGAAAGAGTGGTTTATGACTCTTTCTCTTTCTTGCTTTTATTTATTTAAGGGGAATAGAGTTAAAGGCTTGATTATCCACTTCTTTGTACCATGCTTCTTTTTATTTAAAGTAAATTTGTCCTTCATTTCCTTCACAACAGGTTTTTATATCCAATATACACTGATCTAGATAGATAAAAAACAATAATCAAGCCACAGATCTCTTATTAACACTGAAAAATTATTAATTTGATTTTTATTGTAGCTGCATTAAGAAATTGAACAGTCCATAGAAAAACTGAAATTAAATGTTTCACAATCACTAATAGTACACTGCTTACCTCCATGAAGTTCCACATACATACATAATAATTATCCTGAAAGCATACTTAGTATTTTTGCTACCAGTTTTATTGAGCCAAATGGGTCAGATTTTTCCACTGACTTGCATCTTGTGAAACAGTTAACATTTATATCATACAAAATATTTACAAAATGTTAGTAAAATGGCTATACAATGCCAGATGCACAAGCTCTCTGAGTTCACTACACATATATAAAAACCAGCAGCAATTGGTGTGGAATGCTTGGCATCACATTTTCTCAGTGAATAATACTGAATTGAAAGAAATCAAATGTTTTGTTTTATGTTTTCACTCATACTTTTTGTTATAATAACAGATACGATAGCAATTGAACAACAAACAACCAAAGATAGCCTTACAAGTAAAAAAAACCCAACTGATTCATATAAACATTAGATTGCTCTTTGGTAGCAAATAAGTTGTTAACCAGCTTCACTGTCCTTGATACCTCTCATATTTTGAGTCTAGCCAGCAATAAAATGAATCCACCTTCTCTGGACGAGTCCAACATGCTTGTGTTACTTCTTCCTCCCAGCCAGTGTTCAGAGTAGGATGCATGACTCCCTGGCTGAGAGAAAAGTCATCCAACTTTCCCCTCTACCTCCTTCAATTCCTGACTAGGTATAGACATTCAAGAAGTCCAAGAATCAATCTAAGTTACACTGTTTGCTGTCAGTGGCGCAGTTTAGATCAGTAGCAAACAGAACACACATTCATCCTTTGGAGGCGGGGTGCAGAAGCTTGGACTGGGTTCCACCATTTTTAAACCAATGCATTTGCACCAAACTTCTATTCTGTTATACATATAGACCAGTTTCTGATCACTTATGTTTGTAAAAGTCCCCCTTCCCACCTCAGGCTTAGTTGGCTAACATTGTATTTTCTGTAACCTGGTTGTGTTCCTCTCCTCACCCCCATCCCTCTTATGTTAGTCCCTCGCTCAGGTAATCTGTATTTCCCTACTAGCTTTGTAATCTTTTTGGATTCACAATCCTAAACATCTACTAATAAAATTCAATCTGTACCTGGCCTGGGACACCAGCCAGAGGTTTTTTGTTTAGCTTTTTAGGGGTTTTGGGGGGGGGGTTGGGG
>NW_017728992.1:31941275-31952104 GCF_001723915.1 Gavialis gangeticus
GGGGGGGGTTGACCAGCAGGAGCTAGAGCTCTCACAGGCCTGATCCATCAATGTTTTCAATAGGACAGTCTGTTTCAGTCTACCAGATCCTCCTTCTGTTCACCAAGAGTTTTCTCCAGACACTCCCAACTTGGCCTCCAGCCACCACCATTTATCCACCTAGCATGCCCAAGGAAGTCTCACTAACCATTCCAAAATGGACATATTTTGAAAAGTTCCCTTCTCAGTACAAGGGGTTTACACTGCCATTCTAATGTGTAAGTTTTTACAGGTGAATGGCAGTGAAAAATCATGCTGAACATGTTTGATTGACTACCTCTGTTATCAATTTCTCTTCTGTGGGACATGTGCATCTCTTCTTGAAGTCAAAGTGTATCAAAAATAAATAAGCTTGCCTCCAGCAATGAATCCTGCCTGTAGAAATTACACTGGGAAAAGCAGGGAATGATCTTATTATTAAAGTGATGAAGAAAGGCAGCTGTAGCAGTGGACAGAATAAGCTGGCTTGTGAGTTCACTGTGCAAATGTATCTAATACATCATTGTCAAAATGAGCATTTTGCTTAATGTATTTTTTTCTTTCTCCTAATATATCAAGTGTTCATTTTGACTGGTGTGGGCACTTCATTTTTAAAGGCTTTTTCAGCTTCTGATGAAGCAACGTGGTGACACATGAAAGTATTTGCTTACTTAAATGCACTCTGTATATATTCTAGTTTTCAACACTGTCTATAATCCCCCTTCAAAGTTAGATGACTGAAATCAGTATCTTTCTCGGTAACAATCACAATATCAAAGGCCCAGGCAGAATTTACCAACCTGAAAAAATATAGAAAGATTTTATCTTAAGGAAAACTAAGATTTTTCATGTAAAAATTATTTTTAATACATATGTGACTCTATAATCTATAACGTCCTGGATTAAAAATTAACTTCTTTTAAATATGTTTCCAAAGCCTTTGTAAAAAGAAAAATAAAATGTTCAATGTCAGGGGAAACATTTCTATATAATATAGATATAGAGTACATAGAATGTACATATTACAATATATATATAATGTAATTTATTAATCATAGCAACTTATTCAAAATCAACGTAATTATAATCTTTTCCTAAATACTGCACTATGGGGGTGGGGGGTAGATATCCCTGTACCAGTTCCTTGTCCAATCAATTGGAAATCACCAGTGGCTAACTTATGTTACTTGTAATATTGTCAAGACCACTAAGGATTTTTCAGAGAACTCTGCTTGTCGCTCCTTGATTTGTCCTGCTGGTGGCCTCCACCTTCTCCCAGAAGCAGCCTTGTCCAGCCCTCAATGACTTGTCACCATCACCCAGGCACCCCTCACATATAAGGAACAGTAGGAAGTTAGAGCAAGGCCCTGAGCTTGCAGCCATCAAATCTCAAGCCCTCTCAACTAAAGTATAACAAATCTTCAGCTCATGGCTACAGTGAGAGACAAAGCCCAGGATTTTCAAAAGTGACTAGATATAGAGGATTTTTTACACTAGTGTCTTTCAAGGAGATCTTTTTTTTCCAGAAAACTGGTGCTTAGCAGTGCCTGCAAGTCAAGAACCTTGACACAGACACCTCAGAAAATCGGTTGTCATCTCAGACCAGTCCTATTACAGGCTTCTTTTAAGTGGTTATAATTAAGTGTCTTCAATATTGGCAGAATTGTACAAACAATAGGGGTTAATTGAGAAACTCAGTACTTTTGGGGTTTTGTTCATGAAGGCCATAAATAGGTTAACATGCTTGATTTTTACTCTTTATTCTTCCGTATTTATTTGGATAGTTTACCTCTTACTCTGCTTTTTCACATCACCAATTACCATCCTACTTGAAATGAACATTTCCAGTCTGATATTTTTGCAAGTATGAAATCTAAGTATGCCCTTAGCAACACATTTATAACCTTGTAGTTTGCTTTCTAGTCCCCTTGCTCTCCAACCCAAAAAGTTGGAAGAAAGAGCTATTCCCTCAGGGTGCAACACAAATGAACTAAATTTAGATGGCTTTTCATGCGTTGAACTACCTATCACAGCACACAAATCCTATTCATTCACCATAATTAGTATTCCAAGGTGAGGAGCCTACCTGTTCCATGTATTACAAGAGCATGAATCAGAGAAGGGAGGATGGAGAAGTCTCCCAGCAGATCTCAACATGACAGACTGCACAAATCAATTTTAATTAATTCTGCCTCTTTAAATCTGTCTGCTCTTTTGGAAAGATTGCTATCTGCATCAGACACTATGGCAAGATAATTAACAAAAACACTGCAGGGCACTGATAGCACCAGCGGCCAATTTACTTGGCAGCATCTTGGTTTTATGAAAGTGCCAGGTTAGAAGGTCCATTGTATTAGGAGTGGGATTTACATTGTAACTCTATATGTAAAATACATATATTATACCAAAGAATACCCTGTTAGGTTTTAATTATGTGGCTTCAAGCAAGGATTAATGAGCAAGAACTTCTGAAAAACAACTTTAGTGTTACAGGCAAAACAATGTTTCAAGGTAAGATTACTGACAACTGAAACCGAATGTGTCACTGTTACAAAGTATATTCTGGGAACTGTATGCTTATAAAATGTGCTTTTTTATGTTATTTGGCATTCATTTCAAGCCACCTACTGTATAGTGCAGACTCCTTTGAAGCAACAACATCTATGTAACATCATGTTATTCCATTTCTAATTAAAAGATTTTGACAAGTGGCATGCTTCAGCATAACAGCAGTACTATATTGATTGCAGTAAGTTGCCTTTTCTTTGATGTGTGTCATTAGTGTAGGCATTTACACATATGTCAAAGCACAAGTATTTTGTACAAGGAACACAGACATGCTCTCTCACTTTCCAGATATCTAAATCAATCTGGATCATAAGTATACAAATAATATTTAAAAAATCCTCACATATGTACAGGAGACACAATTAACCCTAGTCTTTTAGACAGCACCTCACTGGACATACTTTGCATCTAATTTGTACTGCTCATTACATAAGTTAAAATGAATACAAAAGTTATGAAAATACTTATCAATATTGGAAATGCTGTCCAAGCTTTTTGTTAAAGAAAATTCATTCAATTCTACATTGTATCAGGGCCCTGATCCTTAAAGGAGTGATATATGAAGACTGATTTATTTTGAAGGTCCATGCAAATAGAGGGATCAGTTTGCATGATGTTTCTTAAAGGATCAGGTACTTAAATTATAAGCTCCTTCAAACAAGGAACAATGCTGTCCTTTCTGTCTCTGCATAGTGCTAAAGTTAACAGATGAGTAATAATGCCATCTTTGACCGCAGGTGTCTTCTATCAGACCCTTTGCCCTGATTCACTAAGGTGCTTAACCATGTCAGTAGCCCAAATAATAACTATTCCAAGCAAGAGAGTGATAGAATCATTCAATATTGTGGGTGCATGGAGTTGATTCCCTGTTAGCACATGTTTTAAATCATTCAGGAATAGATTAAAAAGATCTGTACTTCCAAGAGACAAATCTCAACTATGTATCCTTATATTTCCTGTGAAATGTGCAAATGGTAGCCTGGATTTATTCTCTCTCCTGCACACACAATCAGAAGTAGGCAATATAGAATCTTAACTTGGCAGTCATCAGAAGCTTAATGATACCATCTATTAAACAAATTGTTTAACTGTCAGATCATTTAATAGAGTTTCATCCTGGTCATTGCCTCAGCTAGAGGAAGAAATGAGTTGGGCACTTTTCAGTTCAACAACAAATTCCACATTTCTGTCAAGATAAGGTAATGCTCAAATGTCAGAACTCTACTATTAGAAAAGGCTCTTATTTTCATATCAGTTAGGGTCTTACCTAATCATTACTACATTCAAAACAAAAATATTTATCTCCATGAAAATTCACAGAAGGTCTTTACAAAACAGTGAAGTATTACTTAAAATAACTCAAGGCTGGATAGGTAAAGTTTCAGACCTAAAGTCTAACTGTTTCCTTCTACATACTTCCAAGCTTATTTAATCAGATCCTTTCCAGTTCATAAACAGAGAGGAACATGATTCTTACAGACATCTACAAAGTGGTTTCTACATGCCATTATATAAGTTCTTAGAAGATTTGAGTTTCAGTTATCAGTTTTATAGGGGGAAAAACTGCAGGCAAAATATGCATTTGTAGTCAATCCAAAACACAATTGGTAATATTAAAAAATCACCTAAATCCTATGGACTTCAGATGAGATTTAGGCTCTTCTTTAAATTTTTCTCAGTAAACTAAGGAAAAGCAAGCAAAGCATTTTTAGACTTTGGAGGCATTTCTCCTTACTATTTAGACCATGAGCAGACAGCTTTTTACAAGCTGCAGGCCAGAACAACCTGGCTCTGGTCCAATGCAGGCTAAATAGTTTTGGCAGCACATAGTGGCACGGGGCTTTCCCTATGGTCACATCAGTGTCAGGCAGCTGGGAGCTATGCTTGTGCTACTGCTGCTTCTCCCAGCACTCCCTTCCTCAGCTGTGGCATAGACACAGATGCCAACAGGTGAGGAGGTGTGCCAGGGTGGACATCTGCAAACTGTGTCTTTGCTTCTGCCAATTTTCCTTGCTCCACCCTCCCCTCACCCAAACTGTGGTGTGGGCACAGCTGGAAGATGCCTAGCCTCAGCGCAGCTCCCCATTGGCTGGAAATTGAGCCCATGCTGAAACTGGGGCAGGTGGAAGGTGTGGGTGAAAGAGTGGCATCCTACAGGCTAGAAGCTGTGCCTATACCACAGCTTGGGATCTGGGAGATGGGAGAAATGGTGGCCGTGTGGGTGCAGCACCCAGCTGTTTGTCCCTGGTGCAGGTGAAGCCCCCTCCCCCACCACTGATGCAATGAAAAAACCACCCAGCCCATGTTGGACTAGAGCTGGGAGGGTGGGGAAAATGGTGCTGATGCAGATGCAGCTAGAAGCTGCCTAGCCTGACAGAGCTCTTTGCTGCCCAGCCCCAGTGCATGGGTACAGACAAAGCCCTCCAGCTCCACAGACAGATCTAGTGACCCTGTGGGTCAGATCTGTATGGTGCCAACCCCTAGTTTACACATTTTCAATAGGACAGCCCTGATTGGAGCAAGTCTGAATGTAGTAAATTCTTTAAACTAAATAAGAAATAGCTCAGGAAGAAAAATACTTTTATGATGCTTTGAAGTCCAGCTACTCATATTTGTCTGCTAAGATTTAATGTTCATTGCTACTTTTATGCCTGCAAGTAGCAAATGTACTTGTGATTAATTACTGTGCAGTAGCACTCATGTAGGTGCCAGACAGGGAGTAAATCTGCTCCTGGTCAGCCAGCCAGCAGGGGGCAGGAGATTGCTCCCTACCCCTAGGAGCTGCCTGCTGCTGGAGTGGGCTTGGCCACTAGAGCGTGGGAGGGGACTATGTCCCCCTGCCCCAGCAGCAGGGAGTTGTAAGCCCCCTGCTGTAAGATTGCAATCGGGTCGTGACATTTCCCAGCCCCCACTTTGCCATCATGATTGAGAAGCAGGGGGGCAGGGCTGGGAGATCCTTATCTCCCAATACCAACTCCATGACTGTGGGACCAGCACTGGGAGGTCCTTATGACCCAGACAACCTTGCGACTGCATAGCTCAGGCTCGGAGATAAAGATCTCCCAACACCAGCCCTGCAATTGCAGAGGTGGTGCTGAGAGCTTCCTGCTGGTGGGAGGTAGGGAGTCTGTTCCCTGCCCAGCTCTGTAATCATGGAGCTGAGCAGGGAACAAGTTCTCCAGCCCCCACCCTGCAATCATGGAACAGGCACTTGGAATTGTCTTGGGCAGGGGCAGATCCCAGCCCCCTAGCCTGATTCACTAGTGGGACAGCTAGCAGTGAGCCCCAGGCTGTGAATCTCCACCCAGCCAGTGGCTTCCTGCTAGCTGTCTCCTGGCCTGGTGCTCCCTGATGGCCCCTGGGTTAGTACCCAGAGGGAGCCTAGAGCTTCTCCTGCTAGGTCCCCCTGGTGGCAGCTGGGCCCACTCTTCTACCACTTTCTTGCATGTGTGGATGCCTGCCCAGGAGCATTTTCTCATAAGTACTTAACTGGTGAGAAAACTGCTCCTGGATCTAATGCATGTGTAGACACATTCAGTTGGAACTAGGACTAAATCACTCTCTGACTTCAGTGGGTATTCTCTGTACCAGAATCCTTGAATGTACTCACACCATTCATGCTATAGGCCTGCTAGTATATCCCAGGATAGTGGAGTCAGTATTAGAAATCAAAATTAAGAATCTGACCCAAAGCCTGTTGAGGTTGATGAAAGTTTTTCCATTGACATTTTCTGCCTTTATAACAGGTCCTAAAAATAACAAGTTTCTCCAAATGTCTTCTTGCACAGCTGATCAAAAAAGGTCTATTGTTACAAGTTTTGAATGATTTAAAATACTATCACCACTATTTCAAGTCTATTTTTAATGAGAGAGGACCATGGTTACTAATCACTGGGGGAAAAATAATCCAAGGATAAATTTCCAACTAAGCCAGGGGACTGGAAGTCACTATGCCTCTACCTTTCATACCAAATTTATGTACATTCTGGTGAATTTCAGAATATTCTTAGTGGGTGAGATATTTCCCTGTGCAGCAGCAAGCTGGATAGCCATAAACTATGTCTTACACTCTAAACAGATAGAAATTTTCCAACTGGCTCTATTAATGATGAACTACTCTTAGGCCTGGTTGAACTAGCAGATATAAACTTGCCTCCCTGATTTGAATCAGACCAGCTGTGGTGTTTGTCATGGCGGTTTTAATACTTTATGGTCTGCAAAATGTTCTGCCTTCATTTGGATAGTAATTAAAACTTTTCTCTAAAAATGCTGAAGGCAATTGAGGAGCTAATGAGACATTTTTGAAAACCACTTAAGACCACATGCTGGTCTTACCCTTTAGATCAAAAATATTAAAGGGATGTAGGAAAAATGGTTTTATTAAGGGCTCACTAATAATCAGGTAAATATTAAAATAAGAGAAAACCTTAGCATAAACCAATAGTGTGATGCACAATTTCTAACTGGGTAACTAAGAAATCGTGGACTGGATACAAAATGTCATGGAATTGGCTTTTTAATACTGTTAGATACCATGGCTCACATTTTCAAGCTTTTTCCCTGCAATTTCCAGCATTAAAATTTGCCTTTAAAAAAATAAAATAATGAGAAGTAAATTTCTCATGGCCCTAGAGGTCTTAAGAAAGTACCAAGTATTGTGAAATTAGTAGTAATGATAATAAAAACATGAGAGGTTCAAATCATGCAATACTTGAAAGATTTGGATTTCATAGGGTGCGTCTACATGTGTCACTATGGTGATGTTGTTACTGCACTGCTTTTTAGCACTTCCTCTTAGAAATACTAAATCATGCTTCAGTAACAGCCTGTACTTGGCTGTAGGCATGGTACATGGTTATTTTCAGCAGCTACTTCACTGTAGCAGCATGCTATATCAGGGGACAGAGTTGCTATGACCAAGTAGCTGTTGGTCATATGTAGATGCCCATGGATGAAACGTCATTGTAGTGCGTTGCTATGGTGATATAGCATGACACGTAGATGCACCCATAGAGAAGCAAAGGAATGAACCAATCTGGAGTCTCTTCTAGATACTATGCCAAAGAAATCAGGGAAAATATTTTATTGGCTTCAAGGGAGTTTAATCAGGCCTAAAGTTGAGAGCACCTAGAAGGTGTTGTTGATGAGAGAGCTTTTTTAAACAATGGTAGCCTACCCTATTTTCTGAAAGTGCTATCCAACAATAGATAGTACTTTAGCCCAGAAGTCAAGGAAGAATAAAAGCAGGTTTGGGGATATTAATGGGACTCATTACTGAACTTTTCATTGTGACAGGGGTATCAGTAATTGTCTTTCTGTCACCTTCTTAACCTTCATGTCCCTTCCATTGCTAAGATTAATTTACACTTCACTACCATGAATCTCATTTGCCTTGCCAACTAGATCTAAATAACTATCCCCTATTCTTCCTCTTCCTGTATACAACTTCTTCTGTCACAGCATCTCAGCTGCTTCTTCCTTTGTTCTCTGCAAAGCATACTTCCCTAAATTCATAATCATTCTTAGCAATGTGCAACTTTAAGGCCAAATAAATTCATTTGGAGTCACTAAAAAACATAGAAAGCCAAAATGAGTAATTTTAATTGTCTACTGTGATGGCCAACCTGCAGCACATGTGCCAAGTGACATGGGCAGATGGTATGTTTAGCAAGTGACCCCAGGCTTCAAATTAAATGGGGCACCAAGGCTGACAGTTGGGGCAGAGAATAATACTGTCTTGAGAGTTTGGCCTCATGGGAAATGTTGGGTAGGTGCCAACAAATTCAGTGTTGCCACATCCCACGGGTGACAAGATTCAGCAACAGTGTCTGATTATTATTGCATAATCAGGGGTGTCATTATTGCATACTTTCACTTAACTCTTGATGGGTCTGTGAAAAATGTTGGCCACCCCTGGTCTAATCTAAGTCTTTCTTTCCACTACTTTTCATTTGCCTGCTATTGTCTTTTACGTCCTCACCTTCAGGAAAGCTGACTTTGACAAGCTCAGGAGGCTTGTTGTTGAGGCCCTAAGGGAACATGACTTGACTGGAAGAGTAATCCAAGACTAGTGGTTGCTCCACAAGTGTAGGAGGGGTAGCAGGCCTGCTCCATGCCAGCAAGGGAGAGGGAATGGGTAGGGTATTCACACTAAGGTGTAGCCTAGAGTGGCTACACCTTAGTGTAACACGAGCTGGGTAGCATGGATCAGAGATAATCCTGCTGTGGAGTGGTGTAACTTTGAGCTGCATAACCAGTGCTTAAGACTAGTTTCACGTGTTAATGTGCAGACAATCCAGGGGTTTATCCAGGTCCAGGAGCTGCCCAAAATTACTATGTAAAAAGGCCTATACTGTAAATAAAATGGATGGAGGGCAAAAAAAATAAAAAAGAGAGGGAACCAGACAGTCCATTTCTAACTGATTTTTTTAATAGATGCATATGAATAAATGGAAAGCATTTACCACTCTCCCCTCCCCCCAAAGTAGAACTCCAGAACTCCTCTGCTCAAACAGTACAGAATAAAAGAGGAAGAGAAACAGTATTTCCCTTTGAAGTTTAGCTGCTTGAGAAGTGCTAGTGGCCTGACTTCAAAGAGAAACTGTCCTCTCTACCTGACTGAAACACTTCAGAGGGAACTAATTTACCTTCTCTGGTGAAAGTCAAGCCTTCTGCAGCCTTGCTACCTAGGAAATGCGGTAACTGGTGGACTCTTGAACTAAGTGACAAGTTTCTTTGAAGTTCATCTGCTCAATTCATTAGCATTTCAGAGATGGTGAAGTGACTTTTTTAATTTTGATTTTGTTTAAAAAGCTAATTGGGGAGTTCCTAATTTAGCTCTTAAGTTATAATAGACTTTAAAGGGCAACATTTTCAAAGGCAGCTTAAGTTTCAGGGCCTAATATGGCACCACCATATGTCCTTAGGTATGCACATCCAAATTTCCACATCTTCTCATAGCTCATATTTTCATGTCAAATATCATTTGTGTGTACAAATAATAATTATTAAAGTGCTATAACAGAGCTGGGCACAACAAATAATTTTTATTTACAACTTGTTGGCCTACATATGCATCCTTCAAACAAGCAAAATTTGACCATGAAGAATCAGATCCTGACACAAGAAACACATTTCTTTATACGAGTAAAATCTCAAAAGGAAATTAAACCCCAAACCTAAAATCCAACTCACCCACAAAATAACCCGTCACAAGTATATATTTACTGTACCAAATACATTTGTTTGCTATATGTGAATCTAAGGAAATACATAAAGAACTAGAAGGGGGGAGGAAATACAAAGGAGTTAGAGAGATTAGTAGATCAGATGAAAAACAAAAGAGGGAATTCAAATTAAAAATAGCTTTAAAATAAATTATAAACAGAGATAAAAGATACAACAGTTAAGACTTCTTTTTTATCACTGAATTTCCCTTTACATAGTGGAAGGTAATCTTAAAATAAGAGAAAGAAATATTTTAAAATGATAATTTAAATAAATTAATTGAAGATTAAAGGGCCATATTGTAATAGCATTAAGGCACTCCAGGGCATGTTTTATCAGTCCATTAATATACTCTTTGGGTGGCTAAAAGCACTCAGCTACACAATGCACCCAAATTGTACATTAATTGACCAATAAACCACGCTCTGTTGTGTTTCAGTACTATGATACTCCTATAAATGTAATGAGCACATTTTTGTTTATAAAGTATTCCTTGATAATACCAGTCTCTACAGCAAAACTGTTCCATTAAACAGAATGTTAGCCAAAAGCACTATGTGTATTTAGAAAGGTTGCCCCTTTTCTTTGCAAGGGCAAAAATGGTTAGATTTTTTGCTTTTTTGTGTGTTTTCTGTATAAAGGTAAGGATAGCCCGATCCATTCACTCACAGGGGATGAACACATCCACAAAGGGAGAGAGAGGAAAACCCTCAGGCTAGGGACATACATTCGAAAAGCCAGAGCCTGAACTGATTCAATCTTTGCAGGTTAGTCTAACCTGCCTGCATTGAACCGATCTACAACTATACAGACATTCCCCCTGGACTGAGGAAATGGAGCACATACCTGCAGTTTCTCAAGCCAGGAGCCGGGGGCTCTAGAGTAAGCCCTTGGCTGCAACAAAGCTGTGTGGAGAGGGGAGGGGCGTGCAGGGCCAGCCTAAGAAGTAGCTTTGGGACGGCAGCCCCTGTCAAGGTTTCCAGAGCATGTGCTGCATCCTGAGGTTGGTGGGGGGC
>NW_017728992.1:31952238-31952573 GCF_001723915.1 Gavialis gangeticus
GGGGGGGGGGGGGCGGGGGCTGCACTGCAGGGTAGGAAAAGCTGCTGCAAACTGTGGTGGTAGCAGCGGGGGCGGGGGAGGGCGGTCCTTTCTGACCACCGGTGCTGCCATGCGCAGGTCGTCAGAGTTCTGCCTGCCCCACAGCGTGGCTCCACCACCGGGAAGGGGCTCATGTTCCCTGACACCATGACAAGGACTGCTGCCCCATCAAGAGTCCTGCCCCGCACTGCTGTAGTGGCAGGATAGGGGCATGGCCAGGTGTCAGCCAGCAGGGCCCCTTAGGAAGGGGGCAGGGAGGGGGGTTATTTCCCCTCCCTCTGGTGTCCAGTGGGGGG
>NW_017728992.1:31957573-31965322 GCF_001723915.1 Gavialis gangeticus
TGGGGGGGGGGCAGGTGGGAGCTTATTCTGCTGCTTGCCTCAAGCAGGCAGTGAGTGGTAGCAGAGGTGTTCAGGGACGGTAAACCTGGCTGTGGTCCCCTGAGAACATTGTGCATAGAGTGGGAAATACCTCCCCTCTGTGCCCCTTCTGCCTCAGGGGCCATGCTGGCCTGCCTCTGGCTGTGTCCAGCCCCGCCGCTGTAGCAGTGAGGGGGCAGTGCCTGGTGGACCTGGCTTGGGTCCCTGCTGGTGGGGACAAAAAGGGGAGAATTAAACCCCTCTCTGGCCAATTCAGACAAGGCTACTGTCGGGACTGGCCACACCCACACCGCTAAAGTAGTCAGCATGGATAAGTGCAGGTCCATGCTGGTGAGACAGTGGAGGGAGGGGTAGAATAAACTTTTTCTCTGCTCCCTTTCAGAAGCAGTGTCTGGCCAGAACCGCACCCCTGCCTGTCCCTGCTCTGGCTGGGGAGCAGAGGGGTGGGACCAGCCCTGCTCCACTGGAGCAGAAATCCCAGCCCAGAGATCATGCTGAGATGCTGGGGGTCTCTGGTTTAACTTAAACTGGGAAGGGGTCTGGGACAGACATTACATAAACCAATTTGAGCTCAATCAGTTAAGTCTGATGCTTCATTCAGCCAGGTTTATCTCAAACCAGTTTTGACCATTTTGAAACTGGTTTGTGTGTACTGAACATCTGTTCTGTTACATGTTTAAACCAATTTCTGAGCTCTTAAACCAGTTTGTATGTAATGTCTGTCCCTAGCCTCAGTCTTAGACACCCCACCATGCTGCCTCACTGAACAAGCTACTCTACCATATGGAATGGCTATCCCTGTGTACTTGGTCTATGAGGAATTTTGTCTTCCAGAAGCATGATCATTTCTCAGGTTCCCTACATAGTGGTGAAGCTCCTCATGGGCTATCACTTAGGACTGTGTCAGTATGTAGCTGGGTATCAGAATGTTTAGACAGCATGATTGATTTTCCTTACAATTCAGTCAAGTACATGATTGCTACTCAAAGCATGGAGTTACCTAAAATTGTTATACTTGCACTTATATTCCTTGCATTTGTTAAAGTACAGAACTAAATCTACAGATATGGGTGAAACCAGAAAATGATAAATGATGCTATACCCTATAGATTGGACATCCGCAAAAACTACTTCACAGTTAGGGCGGCTAGGAGCTGGAACCAACTTCCAAGGGAAGTGGTGCTGGCCCCTACCCTGGGGGTCTTTAAGAAGAGGCTGGATGCCTACCTGGCTGGACTCATTTGAGTCCTGTTTCTCTTTTTGGGGTTTTTTGTTGTTCTCCCGCCCTGGCGGGGGGTCGGGCTAGAAGATCTACTAGGACCCTTCCGACCCTTAATCTATGAATCTATGAATCTATGAATCTATGCTTAGAAAACTCTTGGGTGAGTATACATTAATATATGTACAAATCAGGTAACTACATGAAAATAGTAGCTAAGAAGACAATCACTGAATATGAGCACAGTAAATAAACTCTTCTATGTGTAAATATTAGGGGAGGAAGAATAGAACTAGGAAAGGTAACGTAGAAAGGGAAAGAGGAGTCAGTTTTGAAAGAAAGAGGGCAGAAGGTCTACTTCACAAACTCCACTGAAAGGTCTAGAACACAGCCCAGGCAGGGACCATAAATCTCACTCGTCTCTTCAGGATCCACCTCTGTTGGGCTGTCTGCATAAAGAATGTGAGAACTTATTTTTACTATCAATTTCTGTTGTGCTCAGGCTGCAAAAAATTGTGCAATGTATTCTGCACAATAGTGACCTAGATAAGTACCAATATAATGTCACATGATGAATTTCTTCCTTTTTTTTGAACCTAGGGACTAACTCAATAACAGACCACATATACAAGAAGACCCAATTAGTGTTGGCCAGGCAACCTATACTCTGGCATTTCTTAGTAACAAGCTAAGGGGCTGGTTTTGAAACCATAACTTAGGATAACCATAACTTAACATAGGATTTGTTGATAAGGGTAATTTTGTATATGCTTTAGCATTACAGAGGCTATAACATCACAGCACTAAAGGCTTTCTGTAATAGCTCTGTTTTACATATTACTATTAAAGATTATTAGCCATCTGTTGCAATAATTTAAAAAAGAAAAAAAGTTAAAACAGTTCAAGGTAAAGATTGTTTGTTTACTTGAGTGATGAACTCAGACAGTAGATCAGCCTCTGGTTCTAGGACACAGAATGTTAAGATCTAACCATAAATTTTATCATAGCTATAAAGAAGTTGCAGGTTAAGAGATGCCACAAACTTACTGTGATTTGTGTCACTGCTTTGTGCTATAGATCATTGCCACAGGACTCATATTCCAAACCATTTCCAAAGTTATAGGAATGCAGAAGCATATGTCCTAATGCATTATTTAAAAGAATCTGGAAAGGAATGATTTTTCCTCTTTTATTTTATCAAGGGGACCCCACTAACACAGCACATCAAACTACAATAAATCCTGTATGTAGTGTTGTTCTCCCCCATAGATCCCATTTCCATATCACTGAAATCAAATTAATGATTTCAATGATGCAGGTAAATATTAGAGGCTGAAGAATCTACAGAATCTGTTTTTCTATTTACATCTGACTCCTTTCTGTTAATTATAGCCTAATAAGTCAGAAGCACAGCTATGGAAATCTATTGACATGAGGCTTTACTGAATATACCTTATACTGGGCTCCTTAAAAACACTAATCGTAGATACTAGCCAAAATGTTAAAAAGTTGCCAATTTTAATGAAAATGTTTAGTTGAAACTTGGTGTAGAGTTGGAATGATGTTGTTATAAAATAGATGAGAAGCAAGGATTTGGGGGACAAACTCTTATTGAACCAACTACATAGTTGGGACAGGGCTTAGATAAAGTTTTGGGCACAGGGGGTGTGTCTACATGAGATGCTAACGGCACAGTAGCCTGATTGTACTGTGTATTAGCATGCAGGGCAAAAACCATGCTAATATGGTCATGTGCAATAGTATTAGGCTACTGTGCAGTTAGTGTCACTAGAAAACCATGTGCCAGCGCTACTGCACAATAGCACAAGTTACTGCACATTGATTTAGTACTTGGTTATACAAGTACTAAACTTAATGTGTAGCAAGACCCCCATTTTGTTTTTAAATACATTCCCTCCTCTTTCCTAACCATTTCTAACTTTCTTTCTGACCTCTCTATCCCTTATAAGTAGTTATTGCTAGTATTAAGTAAGCTAAGGTCTTATATGACAAGCCCCTTTTTTTAATATTGTAAATAGTGTTTTGCTAGGTTTGTATTGATTTTTACTGTTGTATATTGTATTGTTATCATTTTCATATTGATTTTTATTGCTTCATATGGATATTGTATGTTTTAGGCCTGTGTCTGTAAGTGAACCAAGGTAATGTCAAGTTTCCATTTTGTATGTCAAGCCTCCATCTTGTGTCCTCTGCCTGGGCATCCCCTGTGTCGCAACTGTGTGATTCATGTACCCCTCCCATGTAAATCAGTTCCCAGATGAATGGGAGTGATTGTGAATGATTGAAATACAGTGGTAGCAGGCCTCTACTGAATGGCCTGTAACGACCGGGCCATCACCTCACATTGATTCATCCAGGAACCACGGACCTCACCCAGGAACAGGGACAAGAACCCAGCATTTGAAAGTAAAAAAGACCCTGCAGAACCAGCAACTCTACCATTGTAGCCCACCATTACAGACATCCAAAACTGCACATCCCTGCATGGAGCACACATGGTCAGTACGCCAGGGGCTGACCCTTCCCTGGGCATGCCTCCTGTCACTAGGGTCACACAAGTTCTGTCCCTATAAAAAGAGGCAGTGAAGACAGACCCAGTGGGAATGCCATTTCTATCTGAACCAGACCAGCTCCACATCACGCTGGCTATTCACCCCAGAGGCCCTGCCAGTGACCCCCTCTGGACAACACCAAGCTGAAGGAGACCCCTCCTGGCCATGGAAGACCAACTTGCAGCCTGGGATAGGTAGATATCACCTGCACATTTCCTCCTCCAATTTGGACTCTCTCTCTCCTCCTGGACTTCACCCCCTGCACCAAGCCTCTTTAACCCCTGCTGCCATTGTGTATGTGTGTGTGTGCACACAAAGGAACCAATAAGATATTGTGTCACCATCTCCCCTGTTCAAAAAAACCATTGACATTTGTAACCATGAGTTGGGTTGTATTTTACTGAGCTCTGGTCCCTTCCCCATCTTAAATTCCAGTCTCTCTCTCAGCTTTCCCCCACTTCTCCCTGCCACCTCTCAGTTCCTCTCTGTTCCTTCTCCATTCCCCTGCTGCAGCCTCTTGGCCCTGTTGCTTTCTGCTGTCTCTCAGTCCCATTTCGGCCATCCACCACCTTCTTCCTGCATCTTTCCATAGCGCTCCCCACCATTTCTGCCACTTCTAGCTTCCTGACCCTGTTTCTGCTGTCCACCTCCTCTTTCCCATGTCTTTTCGCAGCTCTTCCTGCCACTTTTAGCCTCTCAGCCCTGCTCATTTCTGCTTCCTGCTGCCTCTCCCCATTTCTGTCTCCACCTTCTGTTCCCAACCTTTCCTGCCCCCACCTCCCTCTGTGTTCTCCAGCTTTCCCTCACACCCTCGCTAGTTGCTCCTTCTCCCCCACACAGTCCTCTGGCCTGCCACCAACTTCCCTGCAGGTCCTTCGGGCTGCCCCACATGTTTCCTGGCACCCAGAGCCCTTCTCCAGCTCCCGGCACCCGCAGCCCCTCTCCCTGTACCTTCCTGAGCTCCTCAGCAGTCCCTCTCCAGCATCCCTGGTTCCTGGAGGCAACCCCCAATTTCCTCCACACCCTTTCTAGCTCCCCTGCACCCTCTGTCCCAGTTTCCCTCTCCCTGCTTACCTTGTGGCTCCCCTGCAGCTTGGGCTTCAGTCCCAGCCTCTGTGCCGGCTTCTCTCCGGCATCATTCCCCTGTTCTGCAGGCTTTGGGCTTGTCCTTTAATCAATTAAGGTAAATTAACCTAAAGTAACCCCCAAGCCTCAGTTCTTTAGCCCAGGTCTCTCTAGTCTACCAGTTCTAATCCTGGTCCCGGTAACTTTTACTCCCAGCAACTTTCACTCCCTATACTTCCACTTTCTTACCTTAACCTTTCCCCAGGTATCCCAAGTACACCAAGCACATACATACATACAGATCACAACACCCAAGTTAGGAACTCATCTGTGTGTACATGTAGGTGAGTGGTATGTATGTGAACTGATATACATATATGTTACTGTGTGTATGATATATGAATTAGTGATCCGTGTGTGTCTATTGGGTGTACAGGTATTGAGAATTGATTCTGGTCTAATTTTTGGTCTGTATAGTGTGAGTAGGTGTTTGAACTGGTGACAGGTGTGCATATGTCTAGGCTGGTAATTGACTGTGTGTGTGTGTATGCATCTAATTGATTTCTGTGTTTGTGTATGTACAATTGTACACTGCACCCTCCTGTCTAGCAGCACAATTTTGAGATCCTGGGAGCTGGCCTGACTCCACAGGGCAACAAATGCACCATCACTATGGTGCATTAATGAATGAGTAGATGTACCCAAGGTACTCTTCTTCAGGTCAGGACCTGAGTAAACCACCTTAACCTATGATATACCTTAAATGAACTATTTGTCAGACGTGGTTGTTTTCATTGTATGCTTCTCTTTATCAGCATGTACATTGCAAACACATTTCTGGAGTTTGGGGTTTCACATTTCATTCTAGCTTGGCCTGCAGCCATCCTATCTTGTACTAGATAAGTGGGCTTACACCAGGAAAGTATTTAAATGAGGGGGAAAAAAATCCATGGAACAATCAGGTTCTGTCAGAAAATGGCGTTGGTGACTTGGTGGTAGCACAGTTTCTTGTAAGCTGGTATTAAACTGTCCCTACTGAATAAGCATGGGGAGGCACTCTGTTCCTGGGAGTGTCATGTTTTAGATAACATCCACCCACTTGTGTTCGCTAAATGCTCTCAAGGCAGTTTTTTTCTTGAAAGTGTTAACCACAGTTTCTTGGACAAAGTTCCAGCTGGGGTAATTACATTCTTCTTCACTTCAACCTTAAACTCCCTTTGCAGTTTCAAATGGTTGGAGAGGTTTTCATTACCTGTCTTCAGTGTTGTGTTGTGTGCTGTAATGTAAATAATGTCTCTATTTCAGCCTGAAGGCAGCTTTCAGTGGTAAGATGAAATGATCTTTTTGTAAAGCAGTTTGTGATCCTCTGGATTGACAGGTGAAAACTAAGTACACAACTGTTGTATATGTGTTTCTTTTTTAAAAAAAAAGCCAGGCCTTTTTGATGTATGCAAAAACAATTTTAGACCTAACACATGTTTACCACAATTTGGGTAAACTTCTGCATCCATCTACATGCCAGTATCTATTTAAACAAAAGCTCTGCAAAATCGAGAAAAAAAATCTTAAATTCATTAAAAGTCAATGTTGTCTATAGCTGGATTAACTCTTATTGAAGCTGATGACAATGAGACAGGGTTATGTTTCTTACTAGCAGTAGTTTTCTGAAGTTACTATCTACTTGATATAGAAACTCTTCCTATTGAACTGCCCAGCAAAGTTATATTTTAACTTTACAGGAAGTCTGTGGTGGTCACTTAGCCTCCTAAAGGTACGTTTCTAAGTATTTTCTTGGGGTCCAGTTGAATCCACTTGACATCTTCAGTGTGGGAGTGACATTTTTACGGTTAAAACATTTAAACAAACAGTCAGTGGGAAAATTCTCTGTTAATGTAAACCAGTGCAGAGCCACTTAGCTCAAGGTGAAATCTCGTTCCAGTCTGCCCTCTCTACATCTATATTAAGTTAATGTGCTGACACTTCTCTAAAATTTGGAATGGTGTTTGCACCCCATTAATTGGAGAGTTTTATTCGGCAAAGCAAGGCTCTTGGCTCTGTTCTACCCAAGGGAATGTTTATTAAACCTAGAGTCAGAGGTTCTTAAACATAATGGTCCTTGGAAATGTTTTAGTAATAGAAGCAGCCAGTTTCCACAGCTTCTTTTAAAGATCAATGGAAAATTTTGCAGAATCATATGGTGTTTTTTATTTCTTTAAGGAGAAAGGGGTGAGACAAGCCTTCAGCAAGATGTAAGCAATACTGCTGGCTGTCTTTGCAGGTGCAGCCAGAGATCCAGAAAATTCTTTGCTATGGGCTCACTTGTGTCCTGACAATTTAAATTACAATGTAGTTGAAATAAACAGAACATCAGATAAATCTGCAGTGCTATGAAGGAGGAACATGATGAATTTTAATGCTATATAAAACCGCCATTTACAGCAGTGGAGTTAGGATTTCACCAAACTACTTAATCTTTAACCCCTGAAGAAAATAATCACACCCATAATTTTAAATAAGCATTTTCCAAATAGCAGCCTGCAGGCCGCATGTGGCCCCTGAGGGGTTATCCAGGCTGCCACTCCCCCCCCCTCTACCCTAGTTACAACTTCCCCAGTGTTCAAGAGATGGCTGGAGTGTCCAAGCTGCACACACAGTAAAGCGGTACGTGCAGTATATAATGGTTGGGGGGGGGGGGCAGGTTGCTTGTGTGGTTTGGAAGAAAAGGTGGGTTGGGGGGAGGTGGAAGGAACCAGGCTGCATTCACTGTGTGTAGCAGGGTGAAATGCTGGGCAGCTTATGGGAGGGAGCTGGGAGGGAGGCACCTAGGCCTGTGGCATGAATGCCATGCAGCCT
>NW_017728992.1:31965350-31965559 GCF_001723915.1 Gavialis gangeticus
TCTGGCGTGGAGTTCTGAGGCACGTGAGCGTAGTGGTTTGGAAGAAAAGGTGGGTTGGGGGGAGGTGGAAGGAACCAGGCTGCATTCACTGTGTGTAGCAGGGTGAAATGCTGGGCAGCTTATGGGAGGGAGCTGGGAGGGAGGCACCTAGGCCTGTGGCATGAATGCCATGCAGCCTGGAGCTGCCCAAAAGTTAGACAGCCCTATTT
>NW_017728992.1:31970559-31971960 GCF_001723915.1 Gavialis gangeticus
AATGCCATGCAGCCTGGAGCTGCCCAAAAGTTAGACAGCCCTGTTTTCAATGATGTTTTACAGCTTACATGGGCAGAAACCTCTTAAATCATGTGTAGTTTCTTCCCGATATGGATCCAAATACCCACACAGAGCACAGCCTTTAATGGCTACACACCAGAAAAAACTGCATCAAGCTGTCCTCTACCAGACCTACCACTGCTTACTTTCTCAAACTATATTACTTCAGTGACTTTAAGGAAGGAAATGACATTTACAGAATCACATCTCTTCCATATCTTTTTAAACCCCAAGTATTGATTAAAAAGCTCTCAAATATTGCTCTCATGGATTTCATACAGAGTACTGTTAATATTACTGTCAGCTTTTTTCATGGGCAAGCATGTTCTGATCATGGCCATGTTTAAAAGAATGTCATTTATAGCTGTAAATTTGTATTAGTTTTTCCAGAGTTTCTAATGGACAGCTATGATTTGGAGTAATTTTACCAGCCATCTAGTTTTGAGAGACCTTCTTTTTTAAAAAGTTGCTTACCTGCTGTCTTGTCTCTTTAAATTATCTACAGTGGAAGACACGATGTATTTGTTTTTGTGGTTCTGCATTTTGTTAATTTTAGTCACGGCACATACTGACCCTTCCTCCTAGAGCAGTTTCACTTTCCCTTGGTCTAAGTCCTCACTTATATTCTTCATGTTTAACATCCTTATTTCTCAAAACTTTTTGGAAATTCATCAATTTGGTTTCCCCAAATTCTTTCTAATATTCTTTTCTGTCTTCTGGTGTTTAAAGTTTTGATTTTATTCTTTGGACCACCACACTGATGCTTCCATTTGGCTTCTAGTAGCTTCTTCACAGTATCAGTTTTGCAATGTTTCCCTTAGCATCAAAGCATTCAGGAGGCATTGGTCATAAACTTAGAAAGATCTCTTTTTTCTCTAATAGCTGTACTTCTAGACGTTAGCACTTTTGAATGGGTGAGTGTTCATTTGGCTTCCTATATTTCAGTGTCAGCTTCTCCTTTTACTACTTCTGGACCAATCCATACTTACTTTTTCTGTGCGTCTCCCTTTTTCACACAGATTGGCTTTTGAATATTGGATTTGAATTTTGTCCTCTGTGATATGTAGTGTGCCATGGTGACAGTCTCTTCCAACCTACCACCAACTCTTTCTCCAAGTGTTTTGAAATATAGTGTCATTTGGTGAATAGTATTTAGCCTGCCACCTCACATGTTTTTGCATGCATACAAGTTGTACATTTTTTTCCTACCCTGATAACTGGAATGTCCAGAGCAAGTTTAAATGCCCAGATCAGAAATGGCTGCCACACATTACTTTTTACCATCTTTTGCCCTGAGCAGAAATGACTACAGGCTTTCAACAGTTTCACAACTAGAAGATT
>NW_017728992.1:31976960-31977294 GCF_001723915.1 Gavialis gangeticus
GGAGGACAGCTCCTGCAGCTCCCTGCAAATAAGTCTTGGTGGGTGGGGGGTGACGGGGACATAAACAACATGTTGGATGTAGTGTGGTTTGAAATTTAAATGCAGCATTTAATGAGCTTAATTTAAAATCAAAATTACTCACAAGCTTAAAATGAAGTGTTTTATTAGGAAGGACTCTAAGGATGCATTCTGACAAGCATGCACATGTGGTTTTTGCAGAGCAGCAGGGTTTTTTTGACACCGGGAGATTCTGGTGTCTTAAAACATGCTGCTAAAAAAAAGCAGCTTGGTGCATGTGGCAACAGGGTGCACCACCAGAAACAGAGCCTGGTCA
>NW_017728992.1:31982294-31990739 GCF_001723915.1 Gavialis gangeticus
ACCAGAAACAGAGCCAGGTCAGCCAGTCATGCTCTGGTTACTGGCTAGGCTCTGAGCGGGCAGCTCAGTGCTGCTGCTGCCCCAGGAGGCCCTCAGGACCTCAGATAAGGCTGCTGGGGTCAGTACAGGCATTGGCCTCAGCTTCCCATACCCTACCCAGGTCAGTTTGCCTCACGCTGGTGTGCACGTGCAGCAGCTGCTGCTTTGTCCTGTGGGAAACACTATTTGTCATGCATTTCCCACGGGACAAATATGTGCCGCTGCTATTTGTCTTGTGGGAAACGCATGCTCCTGCATGTGCATGTTCATCAGGATGCGCCCTACGTGTATACTTATGGTCCTTCTTGGTACTGGATTTTTACACAGCCTTTCTGGCCCTTCCTCCACCCTCTTTCTTAGCACTTCACCACTAGCTGAGGTCCACTGAAGTGCCCTGTAGATTCAAATCCAAACACATAAATACCAAGACGAATGGTCTCAGTATCAGAGCTAGCCCTCCATGCCATAACAGTGGTCTCAAACTTGAGGAAACTGCTGCTGTAGCAGCCTGTGCACCAGACACCTGTCTAGGAAAGCTTGTTCTTATATGATACAACAATAAGCATTAAAGAAGGCATTACTAAAAGTTCAAGTCAAAATACTTTGTAACTACAGTATTTCAATTTGCTACATTTGTGCTACAATCTCCCAAATTTGAGGGCATTGACCTGATTTCATGTTCTCTTATTTTCAAGATAGTTATGTTAAAAGAGCTTTTCATATGTCCTTCAGCAATCCAACTTATTTGTTTTACTATGCATAAAGATGACCTTATATGGCCATAAAGGACATTTTTCAAATATAGTAAAACTTAATTCAGATAAAGGATGAATTAGGTGCTAGAGAAAGAGCACATATGGCCAGTTAGGCTAATGATAGTCACTATATGTAAGGAGTCTATCAGAAGTAATTATCTGTGTATTACACACTGACTTGCATTATTTGACATGACTTCAAAAGAAACTGTTTTTTAATGGCATGTGCTCTAGAAGGCAGAGTAAGAATTCAAATGTAATTTGGGGATTTTTTTTTTAGTAGGTTAATGCAATGCTAATACTGAGAAACTGAACACTCATTTATTTTGTTCGTATTTCTGGTATGGGTAAAAGCAAGAAATAGTGGTGCGCAGTGAAAATCAAGTTTCATTACCTGAACAATATTTACTTCCCTCCATGTGGTTTGTACCTTCCCTTAATCTGGAGTCTGCCTGAATAGTGCATTACAATTATGGCCCAGAAGCATGGCAACTTTGTCCTCACCATCTCTACTGAAAAATATAGAGACACAAAAATGAACACCAGATGTTGCACCAGTGTGTATTTTGAACTTTATAAAGGTGAGTATAAAATTATATATATCTACATACCCATATATAGAAATAGATAGATATATCCATATATCTATATTTATATCTCTATCTATAATTTTATATATAATGTATAACAAAAAGAGTGGACAGTTGAATACCTAATCAACAAAAATTAATTATGCTTTATTGAAGGTCCTAAAAACCCCCAACATATTTTTGTTAGTTTCCTTTACTGAAATGTATGAAATGACTGTTACTGCCCATTATTTCCCCTTTTTCTGCGTGAGGTCCTTGTGGTCCTCCATGACCTGGGTCTTCCTCTCACTCTCAGTTTCTCCACTTAACTTGCATGCTGTGCTTTGAGGTTAAACCAATGAGAGGACCCCATGGGGGAAGAGGGCCTTGCTAACTGGGTGTAGTACTTCTCATGACCAATTCCCCAGGTTCTCCTCTAGTCTGCAGTCAGGAGACAGCTTCCACAGTTTTTCCTTGCAAGTTAACTTGTAGCCAAGTCTTACAGTTCATCTTTAAAATGAATGTCTTTTTATAAATAGATCAAAAAATAATCACTGGACTCTGATGAGAGAGAGGAAAGAGGGCCTTAAATTTAAGGAACTGATCCATAACATAAGCAACCCTAGTTCAATGGAACAAATCACTTAATTTTCACGTGCTTCAGTTACTGATCCTAAGCAGAGAAACTTGCTTACTACCAGGGATAAATTCACTGATTATTGTAAAATGTTCCTATGCTACACTAATAGGAGCTGCATAATACCCCTGTGGAAGGAAGCATAGAACGAATGGACCAATCAGTAAGGCAATATCCTGGCATTCAGAACCTGAATTTAAGTCCCTATTCTTTCCCCACTATCCCCTGATTTATCTTGGATAAGTCACTAAGGACCAGATTTTAAAGGGTTTCATGCATTGATTCTGTGAGTTGTGCAAAGTCTATGTAATTTAAGTCCTCCTTCAAAAAGTGACTGAAGCATTTAAGGAATCTAAGTCTCATTGAAAGCCACAGGGCTCAAGTCATTAATGAGAATGTGAGTTTGCCATCTTGGTCACTTAGGCCTTGCAGCACTCAGTGAAACAGTGCACAGCTACCTTTACAAAGTTGTCATTTAGACTTGCTATCCCTCAGTTCCCTTTCTGTTAAATAATAATCAGCAGCACTTCTGCTCCTTGAACAGCCAAAGTAGAAATGGATATGCTAAGGACTAATAGGATATAAAATATAATAACAGGGACCATATTAGTAGCAAAGACCTATAGCCACGCAACAGTGAATGTACCCAAGCTTGTCTAATCTCAGAAACAGAAGTGTTTCAGGACTGTCCAGTACTTGTAGAAGAGACTACTAAGAATCTGAAAGCCAAGTGGTCATTCTTAAGCCCTGGAAAACTATTATACCACAGTAAGTGGCAAAGTGAAAAGATGGCCCTAACATGGCTGCTGAATGATGAAAAGGAATAAATGATTCTGTAATAAATAGGGAAAGAAGTGCTAAAAACAACAAAATAAGTACTCAGAACTTTTGATTGTATGTATTTTTAATAGGCCACCAAAGCAGCAATGTCAAAACGTAGAAGTCATCTATATTTTATATGTGGCAAACAATTCATTTTATTGTAGACTCTATATTTTATTGTATAGTCTAGTAGTTCATATTCAGCTGAACATGAATTAGAGTATTTACTTTTGGCACAAGAAAATTAACTAAAATTACAGTAATTTAACTTAAAACTATCTAGATTCTTGATGCTGGAAAACCTTTTAGAGCTTCCAGTCCCATACAAGAGACTCAGATACATTAATTTCATGGCTGACACAACATTTCATGGGCCTGGTGATTTTATAATAACCCTGATTTATGTTAGGTTACAGTCACATCAAACAACAAAATGAAGTAGTGAAAATATTTTCAATGCCGCAAGAAAGATTTTTGTTTCAGATGTAACTATACACAGTCTGGTTTGTTCTTTGTGTAACATGAAAGTTGATTAAGCTCATAACTATCAGAAGTAATTTTTTGTTCTTTAAAAAGTAGTATTCTAATGTACTAGCCAAAAGTCTCTATCATTACTTTCCATAGAAGGTGCCATCATTAAGAGTTTATTTTGGCTGACATACTGCCTGACTGTGCCCCAAATACAAGGAGAAAATAAGTCAGTTTGGGTTTTCCATTTACTCTGCAGATTTTTTTGAACACTGATTTAATCCACCTACCTAAGACAGCGACTGAGGTTTGAGTCCTTGACCAGAATCAAGCAATGGAGAGACTTGAACCTTGATTTCCCAGATGTACCCTCCCACCACCAGGTTACTGATTCCTTGGGTTGTTAGTGTGGATATCTCTATCTAAGCAGAATTTCTTTCCTGGACTGAAGAGAACTTTCCTATTAAAATGGGCATATGTAATCGGGACAAAATTTGCAATTCCAACAAATCAATATTTTGTAACAAAAATGTTTAATTGAAAAATCCCCAATTGTAGTCATACAGCAAAACACCATCTCACAAAATGTCTGTGATTCAGATAAAAGATCATATTCTCCTGTTAGGAAATTTGAGCCAAGATAAATGATAATTTAAGAATAAACAAGAAGGAGGGAAGGCAAACATACTATAAGAAGAACCCACTACAGGTTGGGTTTCTACAATGAAGCTGCAATAGAATTTGGGAGCATATCAGATAATTCCAGGTTGGTTTATTTTCCTTCCCTCCAACATTGTTCCCAGTGCTGTAGACCACTGATTTGCTTCTTACCATACAGCATGGGGCCTAAGCCAAGCTAAGTATAACTGTTGTATCTTAGCCTCTAAAAATCATCTCACTTCAGTCACAGGAGTTAGTAACTTTCTACCTCTAAGTTCCACACACACCAACCTTGGCTACTTAGCATTGCAGTGGCTTTTTTTTCTTTTTTTTTAACTCATGATTCTAGGGAAAAAAACAAGAAACAGGGGTTACTATCATTTAAAGAACACAAAGCTCATTTGGCATGGGATCATAACCAAAGTGGAAAACAGTTTTCTGATTTCCAGTAAAACAAGTAGGAATAGCTAAAGTACCCAGCTTTCCTGATGGATCACTAGCATCTTTGACATTTAGAGAAATACACACTAGGGTAATCCAGGCATGTTAATTGTAACATGTTCAAGGCAATATCTTATTTATTTAAGCAGTGCACACTTTGCAAAAATGTAATATAGCACAATACAACCCTATATCTGTCCTGGTATTTATCTGGCTTCCTCAGACCACGTATAATACCTACTTACAAAACACATTGGGTACATCTATACATGCAATTAAAATGTAGAAATAAACTTTGGCACAGTTTGTGCCAGAGTTTATTGATCCTGGGTGCAGTATTTGCATATGCACCCAGGACCGCAGCCCATTGAGCTAAGGTGAAGCAGCCTTGGGCTGGCAGAGGGCCCGGGGGGGTCAGCCTGCCAGCCCAGGGCCTCTCTGCCCCAGTCCAATATGCTGCAGAGGGGTTGGAGGGGCATGAGGGTGCTACAGTGCAGGGCAAGGCACCAGGCAGCTCCCGCACTGTAGCACCCTCATGTCCCAGCCACCTCTGGTCACTGTCTACATGTGCATTTCAGCGCACATAACTACTTTGGTGTAGGATAGTACTTGTCCTGGACAGTACTATCATACAGCAGAATTCATTAACTGACTGTGCCCTAATAGGGGCACATGTAGGTGATGCTTTACTGTGGAGTTAATTAGTCGGCTCTGCAGTAAAGCGCACATGTAGATGAACTTATTGAGAAGGAGACAATATCTCACTAGATTAAACTTCTGGATGATTCCCTGCCTCCTGCCCCAACTTCTTTAGTCTAAAATGATCTAACTTAGGTGCCAGAGGGCTGATGAATAGTTCAGGGACAAGAACCAAAAAGGACAGCTTAATGACACCTTGTTCTTTTGATCTTAAGAGAATGCATCTTTGTCCACAGATGAATTTCAGCACTTGAATCAATGGTATGGTTCAACTGTCTCTGACCTTTGAAGCCACATGCCTTGGCATAACTACATCCTGCAAAAGAACAAGTACTATTGGTGCATTAATCACAGGGCTTGACCTGGTGCTGGGTTTCATCAGAAAGAGACTGTAAAAAGTGCTGGAATTGAGATCACAATATTGATAAATTAAATGTGTCGCATTATTTAATGTGATGGTTTTACAGAAGGTGACAATGCAGATTAAAAAAAACCCTCTTAAACACAAGCTATACTTCTACACCAAGAAAATCTATGGATAGATTTTCACTAGAGCCTTGCATTAGAACAAATTGCGCTATTTGCTATCTTTGAAAATAAGGGGAAAGTATGGGTTGCCTCTTGTTAATCAAGGGTGATTTATAGTTGCTATGTTTTACTATCAAGACACTCATTGATAACAGACTTTATTTAAAGTATCATTTTCCATTACTCCAAATGCCTTCAACATTTTTCTTTAGAGTTAATTAGAATCAGTTTGGTATTTGGTAAATCAGCATATATGCAAAGCTTACTGAATGCAAATATTTAATTCTATCTACTTTTCCATTGATTTTTCATGTAAATAATGCTGCATATTTTGCATATCTTGTGCTCTTTTATTCAGTTTTCATTGGCACGTCACACTAAATTTCAGTTCCTTTTGAAACTATTTCATGTTCAGCATGTTATCTGGCATTAAAGGCTATAGTTTTGTTTTGTTTTCATTTAAATATTAAAGCAGTTAAGAAAAAATATACTATCTGATGCTTTTGCTAGTTTTCTCCAGTCCCGATGGCTGTAAAGATTAGTATTCCTGTTAAAGCATACATAGTTCCAAGTGGATAGCCCTCTTTATTAAGTCCAAGGAAAAGTTTTCAGAGAAGTCTCTTACCTTGTCTCCTTCTAACTCAGTTTGTGTGCAATATATAATTTGCCACATTTCTTTATAGCTAATAGGTTAATACTGTTGCACGCATGGGGACAAGTTTTTCCTTTTTTTTTTCCAAAAGAGCTAGTCCCACAATTAAAAATTATTATAATTACATCCTATTATACCCTGCTAGCATAAAATTGTCACACAATAGTAATATGAGACAGTTATGCCATATTTTACAGTCCTTTTTTTGATGCCCAATATGTATTCTTCCCATTATTCCAACATAAATATCCATTCCATTTTATAGTAAATAAGGTGGTAAAAATCTCCCTATGTTCACATCACACATGTGAGGATGATTTACTAATGCAGAGCCTAATCCAAAACCACTGACTTTAGCAGGCTTTGTTTCAAGTTAATGTGGGGGGCGGGAAGTTCAGTGCTACCGGACCTGGTTTAACTACATTAAAAAATTTCTGTTGCTGTTTATTTCTATTTTGGCAAAACCATGTATACATTTCACTGTATTCCAATTTGTTCAAAAAGTACTATTTCAACTTATCGTATACCCACTATTTCTAATGATCTGCTTAGTGCCTACCCGCTTGTGGAAGGTTTAATATACATTACAGTGAGTGCTACTTCAGTCAGATTACTCCTGCTCATTTATGGTGTTGTCATAATGCAGACATAGCTAAGGAAGTATATGGGGAAGAGAAAAGCAAACCAAAAGAAGAAAAGCACTTTCAAATCCTTGTTCTATAGAAAAAAACACATGACTTGCCACCAACTATAAAAAAAGCTCACTCTCTTTTCCCCATTTTCTTTCTCCAGGAGAATCTTTCTAAAATATAAACATGCAACTTCCATTACTTTAAAACCATTATTCCCAATGGACATTAAAGAAAATTGTGTTGCTATGGATGGGATAAACTTTCAGATGCCTACATAAACTTATATAAAACAATTCTCTGGTGAAGAAATCATTGAAAAAAATTCTGAAAAACAAGTTGTATAGGGGCACATATTTCCACTATTCCTTGATATCAAACAGAAGAAAATAGAATGAGCCATATTCTGTTTAGGTACAACACAAGTAATTTAGTAACTCCACTTGCAGCACTATCTTAAGCCAGAGACATATTATAACTTGTGGCCTAAAATATTTTCTGTCTCAAAATAATTCTATTTTTGTGTAATTATACTTATATTTTACCAAAAGGGGGTTGATATTAGATGCAGAATGTTTCCAGTTCTAAGGATTTTGACTTCAGTGATTTATGGGTATTTGTTATTATTTTGGTCATGTAAACATAATGGAAGACTAACTGAGAAATTTTCCCTTATTTAGGAAAAATCATCTATTATGGTAAATGGGGGCGAAGAAAAATCACTGACAGATTCCTATAGTCTCTCTGCATTGGGAATTAAGAAAACCTTAATGAATAATGTTTGGATAAATGTAAGCACTGCACTGCACTGCACTGTTCAATACTGAATGCTATATTTTAAAAAACAAAATAGTAATAGTTGTTTCCTGGGCTATGACAGGACACTTAAAGAAAGAACTGATGTTTTCAGCTCTAACATGAAAGTCAACACTGAAGCTACTGCGTAATGGGCCAGCACTGGGTGCCTGGGGCACAGAGCAGGATCATTCTTTTTTTTATCAGTAAGAATCCAGCTCAAGAAACCAGTGCAGACTATGTCACAGAAACAAACTATGTTGCAAGATATTGTGGGCCAAATTCATCCTTGGTGTTACTCCAATTAATTCAAGGACTGGCCCCGATTCATATATGGTAGATGAATGTAGCTGTGCATTTGTAAAATTAGACAGATTTTTTATTAAAGGTTTGTTAAAAATACTTTCTTAAAGGTTTTAATGCTTCAAAGGTTTTCGTGGCGGAGGAGGAGGGCAGACTCAATACATGCAGGGTGGGTTAAGCATAAGTGTCCCTTTCCTACCGGTTTAATTTAAACTGATGTACATAAAGCAGCTCTTGCTACTAGGGCTGTGCGAGGCTTTGGGCCACACTTCAAACCTGGGGCACTTCGGACGCTCTGGCGTCTGAAGCAGCATGCCCAGAGTGAAGCGCTGGCTCATTCAGGCTGTCCGAAGTGGTTCGGAGATTTCAAAGTGCTCTGGAAAAGCTTGGATGTTTCAGAAAAACTTTGGAGGCTGAAAGTAAAAGATAGAAAGGGGGTGGGGGGGGG
>NW_017728992.1:31990862-31992428 GCF_001723915.1 Gavialis gangeticus
GGGGGGGGGGAAGATTGACGTGTAGGTGGCCAGTGAGAAGGATTTCTCTCTGGCTGCCTCTCCAATGACAGTATCTGGGGGGAGGGAACTAGAAACAGCATAAAAGCCTCTGTTTGGAGGCGTGCAGTGCCTTTTGCAAGCTTGTACTCTCTCAGGAACTGTGTGAGAAAGGTACCCTAGCAGACATAGGCATCTCGGCCTGGTTGCTTTACTCAGTAGTTGAACTTGCCTGCTCCTTTTTGTTGTTAGAAAGGATTGGGTAGGATTTAACTTAGCTTAGCATCTCTTAGTACTATTCAAATAATTTATTTCAATTTATATTTGCTTTTTTTTTTTTGCAGACTTTGAAAAAAGAAAGCTGTGTTTTCCCTGCCAGCGTGATCAATCACTGTGCAGGGAGGCACACAGATTGCATGCATGCGCGCGCGCACACACACACACACACACACACACAATATAAAGAAGAAAAATCAGATATTCATAAGAGAAGAAGACAGACAGACAGACAGACAGCACACACTTTACATAGCTCTTAACACTGAAGCAAACAATCAAAGAAGAGTCGAGTGCATGCATGCAACAGGGGGAATAAAACACACAACACAAAAGGATTGACACACACACAAAGAGACCTTTTGCAGCACAGGAAAGATTAATATGAAGCATGCTGGAAAGGCAGGTGCTGGGTCTTCTGGAAGGGAAGGGAGAGGGGGTAAGGAGAGAGTTAGAGCTGCAAGCCCCGCCTCCATCCCAAACACAGACGCATTCTATTCCGGAGCAGCCCTGACATCAGTGCTGCCAGTGGAAGCCAGGTGGTGGGAGCAGTGTCTGCACCTAATGTCCCTGCACCTGCACCACCTCCGCTCAGTCCATAAGTGGGCACCAGCAGTGGAATCACTGCCTCTTCCACCCAAATTTCAGCTCTCAGCGTGAGCCTCCCACTGCCAGAAGAGGAGCTGGAGCTGGAACCAGGGATGCTGAGCGCACTGGCTCAGGCAATTATGGAGACTGAGGGGAATCAGAGTCTATGCTCCACACCCCTCCTGTTTCCCCTAGACTCAGGTCTCCTCTGGAAAGCAGCACCTCGGAGGAGGCTGAGGTTGTGGAGGCAAGTTGCTCAGCTGAGGCAGCTCCTCCTGCTGTTGAGCCTTATCCTGCTGAGGAGTGGGATAAGGCAGGATCCTCACCCTCAACCCAGAAGCAGGGGATTAGTGTAGTGTGGGAGAATTTTGAGGTGGCAGATGATCCCAGGTTTGCTATCCGCCAGCACTGCCAAAGGCACATGAACCATGGCAAGAATGTGTGATGCTTTTCCACCACGGCGATACTGTTGCATTCGAGCATGCTGAAAGGGAAGTCCCCCACTCACTCCAAAGCTCCCTTCCCCCCAAAACAGAGACAGGCCATCCTGGACCAGTGGGGGAAAGGTGAACAGAAAGCCTTGTACTTCACCTCTGACATCTGGAGCAGCCGGGGTGACAATCACACCTACCTCTCCCTCATAGGACACTGGTATGATCAGTCAGGCCATCGGTGGGCTCTACTGCAAGCCAAGGTGCTGGATGA
>NW_017728992.1:31992442-31992672 GCF_001723915.1 Gavialis gangeticus
GCAAGGGAGATCATGGGGGCCATGAACTGCATGGTGCAGGGGTGGCTCATTGGGCAGGCTGAGCTCACCCATGGGTTCATGGTCACTGACAATGGGGCCAATATGGTGATGGCTGTCTGTGATGCCAACTTTGCTGGCATCTGCTGTGTGGCATACAGGCTGCAACTCATAGTGAGGGATGCCTTGGAGGGGGACAGGGTTGCCGGTGACAGCACCACCACCACTACTGC
>NW_017728992.1:31993032-31993483 GCF_001723915.1 Gavialis gangeticus
CTGTCACCAGATGTGCAGGCACTGGTGAGGCAGCTGAAGAAGGGCATCAGGAGACAGCTGGATCCCTTGTGGTCTAGTACGGTCCACATGATGGCAGGCATGTGCAACCCAAGGGTGAAGGGGAGCATGAACACTGACAGCACCAAAACCCTTGATCACTGGATGCAGGTGCTGGTCAGCAAAGTCAGGGAGGCCAAAGTGCAGAGGTGAGGGGATATGGAAGAGGGAGATCCACTTTCCTGTGCCAGCATTCCCAGCACGAGCACCAGCCAGTCTCCTCCACGCCAGCCACTGCCAATGTGGGCCATGGGCATGGCTTCAATGCTGGGGTCCAAATGCACCAGACACCAGCCTCAGGCAGGTAGTGCCGAGGCTTCGGTGGCTACCTATCTCATTGAGGATGTGGAGCTACTGGAATGTGACCCCTTGGCCCATTGAGCAAGCTGCAGCC
>NW_017728992.1:31993704-32014853 GCF_001723915.1 Gavialis gangeticus
CTCCACCTGCAGATGGACTGAGTGCTACCCTCCTCACTCCATCTGCACCAATTTCCTTTTCTGAGTTCTTTAAAAGCTGAGTAATGCCCCGCTGTCAGCTGGAAGGGGCACTAACTGTGTCATCAGCCAGCAGGGGAAAAACCTGTCCCTGCTGAGCTCATTTCCCTGCCAGAATGAACTTGGAGGTATGGGATTGGGGCTATGGGGAAGGAGGAGGCCCCAGGTCCTGGGCATGACCACTAAAACTGCACCCTGTCAGGGTGGGGAGGCCTGGTATGACTGCTAGTGGCGCAGCAGCCCCGTAAATGCCAGGACCAATGATACCCTGGTGAAAGGTGGGTAGGGGGTGCCATAACCTCCAGCTAATGCACACATGCACAAAGTGTTAGTATGTGTTAGTATAGACTTACTATATTAGGCTAAATGCCTTCAATAGAAATTTCAGAATGCCTCTTCATAAAATAGCAGACCCGTACACACAGGCTCTCAGCTTCACTGTACATGAAGCTCTATTAAATCAATAGAAAAACTCATGTTTAAAATTAAGCATGGGTCCTTATGCTAATTTCAATGGCTTTGACATTAAGTGTAGGAATTTACAAATATTAATAACAAATCCATTTCTACCCAGTCCCATTGAAGTCCAGGGTTACTTCTGTGGCTATCTTGCTTACCACTGAGAGGAAAAACTTCACAAGTCTGGTGAAAACCATTTATCAATTCATTGTAAGATTGTTATGCCCCGTAACAAAGTATAATACTATATTTTAGCAAAACTTAAATGGTAGCAAGAGCTGCTTTATCTATAGGAGTTTAAATTAAACTGGTCAGAAAGGGATACTTATGCTTAACCCCCCCTGCATTATTGAGTCTGCCCTCCTCCTCCTCCTCCATGAATACCTTTGAAACATTAAAACCTTTAAGAAAGTATTTTTTTAACAAATCTTTAATAAAAATCTGTCTGATTTTACAAATGCACAGCTACATTCACCTACTGTATATGAATCAAGATAAGTCATTGAACTAACTGAAGTAACACCAAGGATTAATTTGACCCACAATATCGTGCAACATAGTTTGTTTCTGTGACATACTTTGCACTGGTTTCTTGAGCTGAATTCCTACTGATAACAAATGGAATGATGTTACCCTGTGCCCCAGGCACTCAGTGCTGGCCCATTATGCAGTAGCTTTAATGTTGACATTTATGTTAGAGCTGAAAACATCAGTTCTTTCTTTAAGTGCCCTATCATAACCCAGGAAACAACTGTTACTTTCTGAGTTTTATTTTTAAATATCATATTCATGTTTCCATTGCTGTGCAGTGTTCAAGTTGATCCAAACTTTGAATTATTATTATTTTATTGTCATCTTCTTTCTGGCTAAGAAAACCAACCATTGTCTTGACCCTAAAAAAAGAACTCTCTAGTTGCCCTTCAGCTCAGAGGCATTTATTTTCTTCTCCAAGGTAAGAAGTGTATTTGCCCATAGTTAGATCTGTGAGACACAATTAATGAATTACCAGCTTGTTTCACTTTAAATCTGTCTACCTCCAGTAAATTTACTGCAGTTTTCATTGATATAAGAAAGAACGTTCCTCTTAAACAATAAGTGCTTTTTAATATAATTTTAGTCCTATGTTGTCATATTAAAAGTCAAATTGCTTTTTAAAAAATAAATCTTTTCAAGCAGCAGCATAAAGTGTAAATTGGCCTTTTGTAAAATATTTGAATAATGGGCTCAGTTTTCAAACTTGGTTACCCAAAGAGAGACACTTAGGACCAGATCCAAATTATTTTTAGTGGCTTCTATGTTTAGCCCAGCTTACTATAGGCACTTTGCCGTAGGAGACTTATACACATCACTAGGGTTAGGCATGTGGAATTGTCCTTTAGTGAACAGGGAGAAACAAGACCTTCCAAAAAATTATTCAAATTGATTGTGAGCTGAAGAGGGAGACTCCCGAGGCAGTCAACAGGTAACACTATCATGTGGGTATGTTTGAACTCCTATCTGTTATGAGTACATAGGCATTTCCAGCATCTCAAGATCCATTCATCCCAGAGATGGGCAGCTATCTGGCACTCAGCACTGAGTTCAATTCAAAGTGCAGCACTTACAGCAAGGTTACATGCAAGAGGAGGTAATGAAGCCCACCTTTTTCATAATAACATAGTGGTTAGCGTACTTATTCATTAAGTGGAAAAGCGAAAATTTAGGCTTTTCTCAGCCTGAAAATGATTCATACTAGAAAAGCACTGTACCATGTTTTCTTGCATACAACATACCCCTGGATAAGATCCCTTGTTTTATTTATTTATTTTGCTTGTTTATTTATTTGTTTGGTAAGGCCGAATTAAGAAAAAAAAATCTTGGTAATTAGGGTCCTTTCCCAGAGAAAATGTAACAGCTGCTGTAGAAGGAAATCAAAACATTGTAGCTCATCTATTAAAATCCTAGCTTCAGGACACCTAGCAAGCAGCACCTATGGAGTCAGCTGACACTCCATGCAGCTGATTCAACAGGAGACTCTGCCCTGGCACCCTGGTCTTGGCTCTGATTTTGAAACACAGTGAAGCCAAGCCCAGAGTGCCAGGGCAGACATTTCTGCTTTGCCAGTAGCAGCTACTGCAGTACAAGCCTCTGCCAGGGAAAATAAAGTGTCCATAGCTGGTGGCTAGGGTTGCCCTGTATGCTCACTCTGCTGTCCGCTGTGCAGCACATGGCAGTGTTACTTTCTCTTTTTCCTGGCAGAGGGCCGTGTTACTATATTTCCTCATTTAAAATATGTACCCCAGTTTCCAGCAGCTGATTTTTGGAAGAAAGGTATGTTGTATGTAAAACAATATGGTATTTCCTGCTTGAGTTCTGGCTTTTTCCCAGCAGAGTCATTTCTATGTTTACCAAATTATCACTTAATATAAAATTCATGAACAGAGTACAGAACTCTCCTCTCATGAAAATATTCTCCGCGTTGGGGCAGATTCATGCTTAGTTCTACTTTTGGCACACAATGGCACTGCTTAAATCAGAATTGTGTCCTAGACTCAGAATACCGGCCTAGGAATAGACATTTTAGTAAGTTCTGCAGCTAGGAAAATAATGTACATAGTATTTTCTTGCATTTCTTCCATTCATTGTTGGTTAATATACCAAGTCTGTTAATATTTGCCAGAAGGCCTAAAAATTGGCTAGGTTTCAGTCCATCCAATGATGTGAAAGATCACTTCCTGTGCTGACAGACACAGGAGAAGAGAAGCATACTGTCAATTTTAATAGTAACAGTCCCATTAGAAATGGTAACTAGCCCATTTTCTACAGACCTGAGAGCAGGTCTGTGGAAAAGATGGTTAACAGGAGTAAAAAGAAGAAAACCACCTCCAGACCAAAGGAGATGGTCCTCCTCAGTAACTGCACCGCAGGCAATCTTTAGATGAGCTGAACTCAAGCAATGAACAAACACAAACGTGGCTGCTACAAAAAATGTTGTACACTACCAGAAAAAAAATTGGTATAAAAAGGTCTGGCCCCAGAACTGGGAACCAAAAGTTATAATGCTGATTTTGACATTGATATCTCCTGGACTTTTGGATACGTATCCCATTCTCTATGCCTCAGATTTCCCATAAATAAAGTAAAAATATTTACAACAACAGGAGTGTTGTGGGGATTAATTAATATCTGTAAAGTGCTTTGAAGCTTTAAAAAGCACTATGGTACTATTATAATAAGAAGTATGATCAAGCAAGCCACTTCTCCTCACTCCAATATATTTCCCATAATAGAGGAACAAATTCCACTTAATCTTTAAATACTGAAGTTCCTGGTAAGTATTTGCAGTTAAGTTATGAGCAATGGAGTAAATAGAGTTCTGACTGTCCTTTTAGATTCACAGAAATCTGAAGACAGAACATGAAGCAGATTTACTGGTGCACAGATTGCGTATTAGTTAGCTTAACAAAGTTCCATCTCTATTTATTATTTCCCCATATTTTACTATTGGTTTGTTAGCATTAGCACATGAAGTGCACAAAAATTCATCACTATCAACCAGATTGTACCTTTATCTTAAGTGGTTTTATAGGAGAGTAAGAAATTGTGTGGTTGCAAAAGAACATTGCCACTGGAAATTGTGCCTATAAGAGTTGAATTTCTGAGATTTAAAAGTCTCGTATTGTTATGCAGAATCGTTTGGAACATACCATAAAATAGATCTCTTAGGATGAAATTACATGTTACATTTAGGTTTGATACTAAGGGCACTTAAAACTGAGTGTCTGCAGGTTAAAGCCCATTAACTCATGCTAAGCGCCCTCTGAGTGTCTCAGTTATGCCACTTCAGAAATGGGTTAACTGAGGGCTGTGCTACCTATCTTGCATTAGTGTAATTTCAATCTGTTCCATCAAGATAAAGCAAGGAATTTGCAGTTCTCCAGAAATCCCAGGATGCACCACTCCTGGCTCCCCCCCTCTCCCTCCCTAAGCACAGATAGAGCCCCTGTTTTCTGGCTTCTAGCTACACCCTTCTTGCCAGCCCTCTAGTTGCAAGTCAGAGCTGTGAATGTTATTAACCCTTAACACATGACTGTTCACAACATACTAATTTTAACACTGCTTAACATTCCACAGATTTAGTATGGTCTAAGTGTAACTTCACCCTTTCAAACATCTTAAGCACTGGCTAGTAGCTACCAAGAGTATGTAATATGACCCAAAATTACCAGGGCAAAGCAATGGGTGTGTCTTTTGTGAGGAAATATGCAGAAAGATAGGAAGAATGAATGAAAAGATAGGATGATAGGAAGTAGGCAGAACCAAGGAGCTTGACAAACTGTACATACAAAATATGCTAAGTCTTTGAAAGAGCTGACTCTGCACTCTCCCCATTCCAGATAAATGGGGAATCCAGCAGAAATGATCTCTAAACGGTATACATAAGGTTTACCAGAGGATGATCTAGTTACTTACTACTCATTATTCAGGACCTAGCTTAAAGCCTTATTCTTTCATAAATAAGCATGTACTTTAGAATCGATGACATCTGTCTTCCCCGGATTATTCCCCTGATGAGGAATTGTACATTTTCACTGACATCCTACTTTGGAGGTTGAATGGGGAGTGCAGTTTTACACTGAGGCGGAAGTCCCGATGCGTGCCCTCTCCAGGCAGCTTCCCTGGGTTACAACGCTTCAACTGACTGAAGTTTTGCTTCAAAGAAAGTTAATGTATTTCTATCTATGGGGAAAGAAGCAGGTGTATGTATGTACAAATAATATGCTTTGGCCACTTACATGCCTTGTGTTGCTGACAGTCACACTGGAAACACAATAAATGGAATGAAAATGCAAAACAAGTACATCTGTTAAAAGTTTAAAAAGTGAAGAAAAAAGTACTGAGCTAATGATAGTGATGGGACTTAAAAATGGGGCTCTTTAACTACAGCCTGTTACTATGCAGGAAAACATGGAGGAAATGCTGTTGCCAGCTAATGACATCTGGAGTAATTACAACAAGAATAAAACTTTGACTTCTAAGGGTTCAATTCTTATTTTCTTTTAACATATTTAAAATCAAGAGTTACTCTGTTATAAAAATCAAGGGACTGCCACCATTTTAAAACTAATATAAGCAAGGACAGACTCAGATCCCACATTTTCAAGTCTCCAGCAGCTTCCAAGCTATGTGTTCCCATTAAATTGAGTAGTATATGGTTATATAGATGACCTATCCACCAAGGATGAATAAGATTGGAGTAACTTCACTTAGTCCTTAAGGCCATGTGTAGGTGGAACAAGGGGCATGTGTGCACAACACTTTAAAGCGGGCTAAATGCTTTTGCATTGTTTTAATGGTGTCAGAGTTTGCATGCCTCGGCAGCATATTGCACATTAATTACAGCTGCTGTAGTAAATTCAGCGGTGTAATGCACCTTAAATGACTTGGGGCGCAGCAAACTCGTTTGAGTGCTTTGCTCCGTACCAGCCATGGAGTGAAGCACTGCGAATCTCAGGGGGTGCATGTGAACCTGCAGTGTCAGCGGAGCTTTTCGCAGGCAGCGTTGGTGGTGCTTTTCACAGAGGGTGCACCACCAATCTCAGGGGGATGCACTGTGCACCTGTGTGCACATCCTCTGCATCACCAATGAGCTCAGGGGCTCTGCAGAAAGCCCTGAAGGCAGTATGGCAGCAGTCCGGGAGGCAGGCTCCACCCAACAGAGGAAAAAAAAGTTTTTTTCCTCTGCCTGATCTTCCCTCCACAGGAGCCTGCCTGAGCCGTCTGCCTGAGATGAGCTGTGGGGGGCCTGGTACATCCTTTTGCAGTTGTGGTGGCCTCCAGGACCACCCAAGCTGGGTACCTGTTGGCAGGGGCCGCTGCTGCTGCGGAGAGAAGCACCAGCCCCACCTGCAGCCCAGGGACCACTCCGTTGACTGGCAGCTCGCCCTCCCCTCCCCGCCAGCAGAGAGGCAGTTAAGTCAGGTGTGTGCAAAACATGGGGGTTTAATTAGCCCTAAGTTGAAGCGGTGTTTTTAAAAGCCCACCATTTCAATTTAGAGCCCCCGTTTCATTTACACACACCTCAAGACAGTAATATCCTCTAAATTAGCCACATGTTGTAAACAAAAAATCCCAAATGCCTCTAAACTCTAATGATTAGGGTCATTTGTCCACTTTTCAATGTTGGCATAAACCTGAAACTCTCATGTTTATTTGAATAATGTGATGTCAATAATAGCTTGATATTTCTCTTTCAAATAATGGGACAGTAAATTCTAACTAAGTTCTATGTTCACAGTTCTATGTTGAATTCTTTACCAAAAGTTCAATTTCATAACCCACAATTTATAAACTGCTGGGCTTTAAACACATCATCACTACAGGGCTTGACAAACAACTAGATGTTTACCCTCCAAATTAATTGCATTTTTAGCACTCCTAAATGGGGGAGAAAATTACATCTTAGTCATGTAAATCCATAAAGCAAATTTTGTGTGTGTGAATGTGTGTAGTAACTAATTAAATAGTGTAATAAAAGGATTTTATCCAATTCATTTGTACCTACTAGGTGAGTGACAATTATCAGTTTCTTTTTCATCTTTCATTTCTTAGTGACCTTATAATTTTCAGAAAGCATTGCATCAGGGACAATCAAATTACTAACTTGGTAGTAAATTGCCATAATATTTATTTTAATTAATTATTATTCCTAGAATAGATTTTCCCCCAACATTAAAGACATTTTTTGAAAGAATATTTGCAGAGGTTATTGTTCATAGGAAAAAATATTTTATTTACCCTTAGATATCTGAATAAAATCCATTTAGTATAAGCTATACATATAAAAAAAATCTGACAAGCTGCCAACTGATTTAAGTGTCAGGACAATAGTTAAGAACATTGAAATTTGAATGAAAAATTGACAACATTTGCTGCATTTTGACCTGGTTTCAATCACTTGATTCAAACGTCCTGTGTCAGGCAGCTGGAACAGGATTTATTCTTGAGAGCAGTGACTCTCCCAGGAGAAACTGTACATAGCCAACGTCTGCCAAAAGAGCATTACTTGTGAAGATGAATATCCTGGGACACTCAAAAGCTGGAGTATCAGTGTAGGAAAGCTTTCTGGAAGAGTTTTCAAAGACAGCAAGTTGTCTTAGGGGTACCCAGACTCAATGAGTAGAGACAGAAGTTATACATAAACTGCTTTAAACCTGGAACATGACATGGCTAGGGACAGACATTCAAAAAGCCTAAGCCTGAACTTATTCAATCTTTGCAGGTTAGTCTAACCTGGCGAGGCTAAATCAGGTTTGGTAACCTGATAGACATACCAGTGCCTGCAGTGGCTCAGGCTAGAATCCAGGGGGCGCTAAAGCAGCCCTCCTTTCCCTCCACAGCATGGAGCTGAGGGGGATGTGGTTGGGCTCCACAAGAGCTCTGATTAGACCAGCAGGGAAATGATAATGGTGTTTATCACCCAATTAAGAAAACAACAGAGGGATATTACTAGCTACTGGTTGATTCTGCCTGTTGATTCTACTTGTTGATTCAACACGGACTGTAGCCAGCATGTGGTCTCCTAGCAAATACACAGACATCCCCTCAGCAAGGAAGAGGGGAGTGGGGAATTCCTGTTTAGCAGGGAATGGTGAGGGGAAGGGGAAAGCAGCCTGCAGTCTCTGGAGCTCCAGCCAGGGATCACAGGGGAGGGCCAGCTACGCTGTATAGCATAGAGCTCCTTCCAGCCCAGAGAGCATGCTGGGATGCTGGGGGTGTCTGGTTTATCTTAAAACAGCAAGGGGGCTGGGACAGACGTTGCATAAACTGGTTTGAGCCAAATGAGTTAAGTCTGATACTACATTCAACCAGGTTTATCTCAAACAGGTTCCAGCCACTCTCAAACTGGTTTATGTGCACTGAACATCTGTTCTGTACAGGTTTAAAACAGTTTCTGATCACTTAAACCAGTTTGTGTAATGCCTTTCCCTAGCCCATAACTTCAGTGCATACCAAGCAGTTTCAAGATGGCTGAAACTGGTTGAAAATAAACCTGGTTGAATGTAGTATCAGACTTATCTGATTTGGGTCAAACCAGTTTAGGAAGCTTCTGTCCCAGACCCCTTCCTGGATCAAGTTAAATCACAGTCCCCCAACATGCTTTACAGCCCTGGGCTGTGCTGTCTGTTTCAGCAGAGAAAGGTTGGGGAAGGGAGGCAGGGACTGCTCCCCCTGCCCCCAGGAAAACCCCAGCTGGGGTCTGGGACCGGGGTGGGGGGGTTAAACACCCTTTTTCCCACTCAAACATACTGCTAGCTGTGACTGTGGACTACAAATTCCAGAGGCACCCAGAAGCAGTCCCTGCCTCTGCCTCTAAGCAGGAAGAGTCCTGCTACTGTGAGTCTGGACTGTAAATCCCAGAGACCTCAGAGGCAGCAGGATGAGGAAGTGAACATACAGCCCATGCTAGCTACATTTCAGAGAACTGTGCTTTAGCATCCCCTGGCTTCTGGCCTGAGCCACTGCAGGCATGTGGCTGCATTTCCTGAATCAAAGGTAAATGTCTGCTCACTTCTGTTCAATTTAATCTCTGCATCTTAGACTAACTAGCAAAGACTGAATCAATTCAGTCTCAGGCTTTTTGACTTTCTATACTTAGCCTTTATGCTAAAGGCAGAGTTAGTCTGAAACAGGTGGTAACTATGGTCATGTACAGATATTCATTTTTTCCTGGGAGAGTTTCTGCTCTCCCTGGAGAAACCATAAGAGTACAAATATTCAGGATTTTTCTCCCAAAGTAAAAATTGGTCACTCCAAGAGAAAAAATAACCTGGAAGAAACCAGGGTTAAATCATTTCAGTTCCTCCTAGGAGAATGAACAGCTATACACATTCTCTTCTGGGAGAAGCCATAGCACAGTCCTTCAGCATCCAAGAGTGCTTTGCTTCTCTCCTCCCCTGGGAGACAGTGTCACTCACTAAACTCTGCTATTTGAGCCAAGCAGGGAACAGAGCTACCCCCTTCCCTTCTTCCCTTTCAGAATCCCCGTACTGTAGGGAGATACAGGCAGCTAGGTCAGCCAATTTGGGGTGTCCAGAGCACCGCTGTCATCTGTCACCAGGCAGTTGACACAAATGCCATATACAAAACTGACTACCCTTGGTTTCATTAAATGTTGCAGCTGCCAAACTTCGTGTGTGCATAATAAAGTAATTATGTGGAATGTTGCCTGCCTTGGAACTTGCACCAGAGCCCAGGGGGCTGCCTACTCTTGCATAGGCTGTGCCACTCCCCTACACTGGGACCCAGGGTCAGAGTGGCCTGACCCTGCAGGGAGGTGGGTCTCACCCCCCTCCACCATTCTGAGTACTCCCATGACCTTTCAGGACTGTCCTACAACCTCTTTGGGCCCTGTGCCTATGCTGGTGACCACCAGCAGCCAGGGGTAGGAAGCTGTCCTTGAAAGGTGGGTTGAGTCAATGCCAGCCAAGGCAATGGGTCTCAGGCAGGCTGGCCCCCCTTCTCTCTCCCACTGCTTCTCCCTTGCATAGGTCCCAACAGATGACTGCCTCTTACAGCTCCAGAGGCAGGCAACATCCCTCAGACAGTGGGTAGCCATCTATATACCTCATTCTTGGATTTTTGCAATGCACCTCTGGGCCTGGGCAGCTTGTTCAAGTGCTGCAGCAGTGTGGGAGTAAGCAGTTGCCAACCTGTTCATTCCATCTGCCCATACTGAGAGTTCCATTTGGCCCTTATTTCACTGGCACTGCCTACACATCTCTGGCTCCAGCATCTTGGGCTGCAGGGCTGGGGCTCCCACAAATGTGGAGTCTGCAGACCAGGGAAACACCAAGTACCTATGGTGAGTCCCCTGTTTGGACCCTTTCCCCAGCCTGGGGCTGGAAGCTGCTTATCTGATCATAACTCCACACTGACCATGTTGTGAAAAGTCTGCATTCCTCCTCCCAGCTGGGAAAACCTGAACTCCATCTCCTTGCTGTGGGAACTAGAAGGGCTGAGAACTGAAGCATCTGGCCCCAGAGGGATAAGCCTTCTCCAGTTCTCCAGGAAGAGAGGGAGGGAGGGAGTGGGGATTTGCTAGGGAGAATTATCATTTTCTACCATGCCTTACCTGCAAAGATGCTCACAAGGAGCAAATGGAGGGGAGTCAGTGAAAACCTGTGGTTGCGACTGTTGGTTACACCTCAGCTATGGGGCTCAAAAAAAAGCTTTCAGTGTCTTTCAGGGTCTGTTTTGGGTACCATTTTTTGTAAAGTGGTTCTGTGTTAACACGCTGGCCTCTCTCAAGAAAGCAATATGCCTTTGAAGTATGGGACAGCCAGTTGTCAGTTAACCAGTTTTATGGTCCCACTCAATGTACACAGACTAATAAACCACCAACACTATGGGGTTCTGGCCCTGGTACCTCTGCACCGTTCCAGGACAGTAGCATCAGGGTTGGGTTTAAGAGGTACGAGGTAAGTGGGAAGCATCAACTAATCAGAATCATCACTCTTCCATTTAGACAGTTGCCAAGCCAAGAGCCTGCTGATTATATCAATGGGATCTGGTAGAGATATAACTATATCCTTCCCTATGAGCCTACCTCAACTTACCAAAGAGTTACATTAGACTGTTTTCTCACCTATAAACAGCACTTTCAGAAGGTCAGCAATAAAGTCTCTGCATGGGTAGCTGCTTTAAGACATGTAGTCAGCACGACATGCGGTACCGACTCCAAAGTGCTAAGAAACACCACACTTGCAATGGTATATGCCTCAGGAGGTTACTATGCTCCTGTGTGGTCCAGAAGTTGTTGCACTAAAATGCCACTAAAATGCTCAGTACTATACTTAACAGTGCACAGAGAATCATGACAGGCTGCACAACTCACACACACACAGATGTACTCCCTGAGCTCCAGAGCATTAGACCAAGTGACATAAGAAGACAGACCCTTAACCACTCCCTCAGTGCCAGGTTTCTGGGCTCATGGAGAGCTCAGCAGGCTAGGTACTGTGGTTTTGTTCAAGCACTAAATTTAGATATGCAGTGGAGTGAAATGAAATGATCATTAAAAATAATCTGGTCTGAAACCTGTTCCTACAGTGTTTTATACCAACACCAAATGAGTCTCCTCTGGGCACAACTTTGACAGAGAAGCACGAGTCAAGTTGAACAGACTGAGATCTGGATACAGGTGCTTCAAAACAACACCGCACATGATGAACAACTCAGAGAGCTCCCTGTGTAAATGCGGTGTCCAGCAAACAGCGTAGCAATTAACTGAAAGTTGCAACCTTTACAAATGCCGGGGTGAGGTAGATGGAATCCACACGCTGAGCAAAAATACCAGTATGGTACTGCTGATATTGTCAGGAACAAAGTGGGGCGGGTTGGAAACAAGGGCTTCACTGACTCTTGGGAAAGTGGGAAGGGGGTAAGCAGAGTGCCCCAAAGCTCCATGGGTTATTGGCAGAATATGCCCTAACATGAGTCCCAATGAGATCTGGTTCATTATGGTGGTATAACCTACAGCGCGGAAGTCTGATACCACTTCCACCCCATTTACACCATAAGTGTAAATTCTGTAACTGGCCTGTGACATTCTTCCTGGCCTTCTGCTGTGTGTCCCTTCAAAATGAGCAAAAAGTGAGGAACAGGAGCTGGAGTCACGGTTCTGTTCTCTAGACATGTTCTCCATGAAATGTAGTATAGTTTGCTGTGAGGTTGGCAATAGGGGAGAGAAGTTAAAGATCTCATATCTGTCATTGAGGAAAGTATCCAATTTGACCAAAATCTTTAAAAAACCTTGTTTCCAAGACTTAACTGCAATGGTGCTGAGAATAGATGGGAGATATTGTGGATAGTATATACAGCCAAATTTAGCATGGAAGATATCATTAGTTGTGATATTATTATTTTAGTGATAAATTTTTGTTTACTCTCAGTTTTCTCTGTGTCTGAATAACATATGTTCAGAATTAATGACTACAGGTTATATCTATGCAAGCAAAGAAAACTTTGTAAGGGGTCAAAACTTCAAAATGTTTAATATAAAAGCCACTAGAAAATAATATAAAAGGCCCCAGAAAAGCTGAAGTTCCCTGGAAACTGTGCTTTGGGAAAAGAAGAAAAAAGGCATTATTTCCTTGAAAATCCAAACCAAGTATCTAATAGAAGTCAATTATTTATTTAAACTTAGTCTCATATTAGCTCTTAATCTTTTTATCCCAAGACTTTGCTCCATCCTACTGAGATTCCCATCTTATGTAGCTGTATGGAAAGGAAAGCATATTTATGGCACCTGTTTACAGCCACCGCTAGTGAGAAACCATGAAATCTCACACATCAGATACACACATTAACTCCACATAACAGTCAACATTGCACCTTATTTTAAATATATTTGCTGATGCTTGTGTTCAGTGGTGAACTAACTAACAGCATTAACATTCTGATGTTATCAGTTTTCAGAGCTAATATCTCATTTCAAAGAATGCAGGCAGATGGCATCACTTGCAAAGCTATTGTTTCAACTTGCATTTCAGAGAGTATCTTTGAAACTCAATAGGCTGAAACCTTGTTTGACAAATCAAGCTTAAATTCTGCAACAGCAAAAACAAAAATCCGAAATCTGAAAACCATAGGAGAGGGTCTAAATCTACGTGGAATTTCCACATGGACACACAGGTAACCATAAGTGCTCGTGAAGTTAGTTATTGTAGCTGATGCTTTGCCAAGAGACCTCATTTGTTCTCTTGCATTGTCTCTGGCTTTCTGTTCTTTACAGACAGACAGAACATGGTTGCAACTGTCAAAAATAATATAATAATTTTTCTGTCTTGAAAACACAGACAGTCTAGACCACAGGTTGGCTGATCTCCTATTCTGACTGCCTAAGTATTCAAGTGGCTCTTCACTGAAGTAATTTCTTTGCTAAGTATTCCTACTGCAATAAAGAAGCCATCATAATGTGTAATACTTTAATATAATCTGAATTAAATTAAGATACAGCTTCGCACAATAAAACCCTATCAGCACCTCTGCAGAAATCCAATTATGATATTGATTACATATATATATATATATATATAGGAGTTTCCTTCTTCCTTTTTAAAATATTTCCTTCATACATCAGACTGCACTATACAAAATATTTCATATATTCACAAACATGTAAAAAGAGATTATTCACTTCTTCACATCATCCATTCTTTAGTGTGGTGAGTGCTGCACAAGAACAGGACAGTTGCATGCAACAATCACACAATCTTGGAATAAAAACACCCAATAAGGTGGAAACATGGTGCAGTTACAGCTCACCCCACCAAAATATCTGCTCTTTTTTGCACCAGTGGAGGCATGACTTGACTATACAAGATCACTGTATTCTTTCTGAGCACAACCTGTTCTTCACTGAGGGCCTCATCCAGCTCATAATGAATTCAGTGGAAGTCTGACTCATTCTAAAACAGAACGCATCATTTATGTATTTAGATTTTTTCTGACTTCTAACTATACTAGAGTCCAAACCTATAGCACAAATTAAAATTGAAACCTGATAATATCAAAGAAATTGTAAGAGATCTCCAAAAATGCATCCCAACCTTCATATGGCCTCCATCCTCTTTCACATTCCTTCTTTGCCCAGATCATTCAACACTGTCATACCGATCTAGGAAAAAGCTGTGAGAAGGGTAGGTAAAGGAATGCAGATCTCATAGCCTTCAGTAGAAAGCACCAAATACCAATATGGACAATTCACAGTGGGAAGAGTGAGTCAGTTCCAGGGTCCATGATTCCTTAGCACCACCTTCCCTCCCATTGCCTGCTTTCTTAGTAAACCAGAGGCTTCTACATCAAGCTACTCAGAACGCAGCAGCTGCCACAATATTACACAAAGTTCAAAAGTGACACAACGTTACACTATCATAATAATTTTGGAATCTCCATCATTTTAGGTGTTGAAGAAGAGATTATTTAAGCATGGGTCAGGGTTGATCTAGAAGAACCTATGTCTATGATCTACTATGCATATTACTAGCCAAACATATGGCTGGGGTTCAGTCGCACAGCTAGGCTGAGTTGCAATAGCTGTGAAACAGCAAAAAGGGCCCAGGCCTATAGCTGCAGCCTGGACATGCAGTCTCAGCTACACTATTATGCTGTGACACTACAATTACCAAACAGGCCCACGTGGCCAGTTCCTGCTAAGTCTGCTCCAGGGATTAATACCCCTATGGTATTATTCCACTCAAGCCACATCAGGAGGCATTACTTTACGGTTAGGTCTGCCAGGCTCTGGAATGGACTCCCAACGGAGGTGGTGCTGTCTCCTACCTTGGGGGTCTTCAAGAGGAGGCTGGATAGATATTTGGTTGGGGTGTTATGACCCCAGCACTTGTCCCTGCCTGGGGCAGGGGGTCGGACTTGATGATCTGTTTAGGTCCCTTCAAACCCTAAGCACTATGAAAGGATGAAGGCCTATGTGGCCAAAACTGGCAGCAAAACTGCCAGGACTCCATTCCTGATCAGTTTTCTCCAGGGATTAATACCTCCATAGTATTATCACACTTAAAAAAGGTGGGGTGGGGTGGGGGGAAAGGGAGGACACAGGGGTATCACACTTCAAGATAGACTTTCTCTCCCTGTATCCGATGCTTTCCCTTCACATAGCTTTCACTCGCCTCTCCAGTGAAGAGGGAGTAGACCCACTTAGGGAAGAGTTTTTCTGGCTCCCAATTCAGTTGTGCAGCTCTTAGCAACCCCAGGAGAAAGAGAAAAACCTTTGTTGAGTTGATCTTATATAACTGGTGTGACCTCACCTAAGCCTTGTCCAATTAGGGAATTCCACACTCCAGCCCCTCTCTTACTCAATCTGCCTCGAGAATTTTTTGTTTCCTCCACTGGATTTTACATATTTTGCCCAGATGTAGGCCCCAGCTTTCCATGTGTAGAGCACATGGTCAGAACAACAAGGTCCATCTTGCCAACATAAAAAAAACAGACATGCAAAAAACCACAACACACAGCAACCAAACAACTTAAGTGTGTATGGGTGTTACACATTAATTAGACATGAAAGTGTGGTAGGTGAACATAGGGCAGTAGGATGAGAAACTAGATGGAGTAAGACGGGTTTGGACTGACTGCTAGGAGAGCACTATGGCCATCCTTCAGAGGCAGATATTGTCATACCATCCCTCCAGTGCCCTCTTCTGTCTGCAACTGGGTGTAAAATTGTCCTCACCCTAGAACACAACGGCAAAAGATACCTAGCAGTTTCACCTACTGCCTTTTCTTTAAGAATGTATCCTGCAGTCCTCTTGACAAAACCATGTTCAAAATCCTAAAGATATGTGCAGACAGCATAACATAACCCATACAGTGATAAAAAGTGACATAAATAGCTACAGCATGACATTATCTTTTCATTGAGATCACACACATCATACCAGTGTAACACACAATAAAATCTGCATGAAACCTCATAACTCCCACAAGATTTTGTGAGGTTCATGACACCAGGCTAACCGCATGGCAGGGGGAGGGGAGTGGAAATCAGGCTGCCCATGCTGTATGCATGGCAGGGGGTAACAGGGGCTTGTGGGGGCGGGGAGGTGCACTGAGAGTGGTACCTGGGAGGGACTGTAGCATGCACTACACATGGACACTGACTGCCCAGAAACTGGACAGCTCTGGTGTATTGGGTTAATGAAATTGTGAAGATGAATCTAACTGAAGTGGGTAACTGCCTAACCTGACTGCAAAAAGAAATCTAATTCAAGGCAATCACGATAAAAAAAAATATGCATGGAGAGGGCCTAAATAAAAACCTGGGATCTACTCACTGAAAGAAGACTTCTGATTGTCAGTGTAGAAAGGTCCACAACGATGCCTGGACAATGTACAGCAGCATTTAACAAAGCAAAGAGGTTATTTATAACTCAGTGTCCATTTCCTGCAAATTAGAGCATTCACACTTTACTTACTACAGAATCAGATTCACACAGGGTGAGAAATTACAAAGTACAACATTATTAATCCCATAAAGGAGAGAGTAAGAATAGTGTTAAACCCAGTATTTTGAAAGGCACAGAACAAAATTCACCCTTGTACAAGAGATCATCTCATAGCCTAAAGGCCACTTAAACCCTGAAAGCAGGTCAAATTTGAAATGTGCAGATGGTATATGTCAGCTGTCTGCAGGTGTGAGAATGCCATCCACATTTAGTAACATGCACAACACTACTTTTTACCATGCATCATAACACAACTGTGAGGGGACATTCCACGAAGTATGAAACAGCAATTTCAAGCATACAAAATGCTTCATCGTGAAGCACATAATCAACTAGTATTCACTGCCCCAGGAGACCATTGAGACAAATAATGTATCTATTGTTGAAAGGATTAGATAATTTTCAGTGTTGTTAAAATTTGCAGCCATGCAATCTAAAAACCAAGAGATATAAGGGAAATGGAATTTCATGCTTCAGGGCATAAGCTGATCACCTGAGAGGATTAGGAACGAACTTTTCTTCTACATTCAGTGTTATAAAATGGAATAGGTGTATTACAGGAATTCTTTACATTCCTTCAAAACAATGGGCATGTCTACACATCACTGTACAGCAATGTTCCTATGGCACCATGTTTTAGTACTTCCTTTTGGAAGTACTAAAACACAACACAGTACGGGCTGTTACTGTGCTGTGCAGGCAGTACACACTTAGATTTTGAAGCTATGTAATAGTAGCGGTGTGCTATAGCCAGGGAGTGTGACACTACAGTGACACAGCAGCTGATCATGTGTAGACAGATGTGATCGCTACGTTATCATAGTACACCATATAACAATGTAGCATGTTGCTATGTTGCGGTATGGCAGCATGTAGATGCACCATTGTGCCCCAATTCAGGTGGGGGAAACTTGACCTGAAGACAAGGGACTTATGGCATAGGGGAACTATGAGAGCATGCAAAGAATGATTCGTGATCCTGAATCCCTTTTCACCTCCGTCTCAACACCCATCAAAATAAATGTGTTTCCATGGCTGTGGGAACACTCTGAAAGCCACCCACCTTCCTGTCCTGCTCATACTGGTTTCCCAAGCAAATGGCAAAAGGAGTAGCATCATACGGAGAGTCTGGAATGTTATGCAGCAGTCTGTAGATTTCCCCCTGTTCTCTTAGCTTTCACCTAAGTTATAAAGATATTCAGGGCATAATACCAAAGAGTCAGCCACCAGCAGATACTCCTGCCTGAAGGACCATGAAACCTCCTACTTGTTCAAAAATGGAGAGATACAGATATAAAGAACAAAAATGTAAATAGTATAAACTAGAGGGGTGGAGGCAATGCACACAAGAAAGAACAAACACGCCAGCCAGGTGAAAAAATGGAGATGAAGAAGGAAGGCCTACCATCAAATAAAGAGGATATCATCAAGAAAAGTCAAGCAAGACCAGACAGGACTGGCATGACACCTTCACCTAATCCAGAATGACAGTGCCCAAGTTATCCATCAGGGTATCAGAGGGAAGAAATTTGGGCCTGTGGCTTGATCTTTTAGCCATATGCACATGATCTACTTCTGTGCCTGTGAGCCTACATGCTAAGCAAGGATGGGAGATAAATAACTTTCAATGAACCACTTGCTTTGGTCATTGACTTGGGGCCCAAATGGCAAGGCAAGAGAAATCCATGATGATGGAACTTACTTCAGTGACATTGTTCTTCTCTGTCCTGCACTACTTCTGAACCAGCTGCCCATGGGTGGTAAATTATGGTTCAGAACACTCAACAAACAAACAGGCAACTAGACAACGTTGATGTAGCTAGCCCCTTGGCAGCAAATGATGAAGCACAGGTATTTAACTCACGGCATTCATCTAATAAGGTTCACTTACATCTTTAAAATATACATATGTGTACATGCATTTTCCTTTGATCCAAGGATCACTCAAAGTAATGCTTCTTCCCCCCCCCGGACAAATATTTTTAAAATATTAAACTTAAATATTAAAAATAAATATTAAACAGAAAATATATGCATTATTACTGAGCACACCTATTTTTCTGTCATTTCCTCCATCCATAGCCTTTTTCCACTGGTGAACAAGGGCATGTATCCCAACATTATACAAGGGGTCAATCAGAAAGTAATGCGTCCTAATTTTTTCTCTTAAGGTATGAACATGGAGGGTATTCTTGACTTCTTGCCTAAGGGGGGTACAGCAAACTCAAAGATCTATGTTGAACCCATTTCAGATCTGAACAGGAACTAAGGTAGTTTCTGAGATTTCAAATCTTCCTAGCCCACATCAGAACAAAACTGAGGACTTTGTAAAAAAATAAAATAAAAATAAACAGAAAGAAATGGTGACAAACCCATTATGATGGGTGCCCGACTAAAGGGGTACCACTATGCCCTAACTCTCCTGACAGACCTGACAGTATCCCAAGAATTCAGCTTTCCTGCTGATTCTGCCATCCCTGGCCACAAGGGTCATTGGACCCTGTGGCAGGGTGCCCTCAGGGGTGCTGTGACCTCCCCTAGCGCCCCCTGGCTACCGTGTCAAACCGGTGTCAACGCACCCTCACCAATCTCGCCCGCCACGTCTTTGATGTTTAAATGTTTCAGGGTGGCTGCCTTTTCTATCAGCCTTGACACGGTGCCTTGATGTCCAGTTGCCCCAGTGCACTCTAGCATTAGGGGCTACCCGTAAGTCCTACTATCGCCTTTTCCTGGGGCCTGCTCGCTATGCTCGCCCTCTCAATAAGCTCGCCCCCTTCTGGGGCTTCTCCTGTATAGACCATGCCCCACTGGGGCCTATCTCCCCACACTTATGCGCTCTCACCCCCAACCGGGGCCTGTGCCTCGCGCTCCTCGCCCGCACTGGGGCCTATGCTCGCGCTCCTCACCCGCACTGGGGCCTATGCTTGCGCTCCTCGTAATTGGGGCTCAAGCGGCCTCGGCCTTACCTGGCCCCAGACCCCTTCTAGGGTCCTACGCCCTCTGGGCTTCTCACAATTGGGGCTCAGGCGGCCTCGGCCTTACCTGGCCCCCAGACCCGCCTCCTCAGGCCTATGCCCCACTGGGGCTTCTGCCTACGCACAACACTGAGCTCTTCCCGAAGCTGCCCACACTGGGCTGGGGTCAGGACACCGCAAAACGCAGCACCTCCTGCAGCGCTAGGAATACACCCACCTTACTGGGGAGCTCCTACTGAGGCCTCCTCCACCCCTACAGCCTCGCCCGGTCCTCCGGTCAAAACAGTAAACATAAAACATAAAGCCCCTGGGCTACAACATAAAACTAGACCGTCCAGTTGAACAAAAATCTACTCCCTACTAGAGAGCGAGGGAGCGGGGGAAGAAGGGCTCCACCAACTTCAGCAGTGACCAGGGGATGCTCTTATGGCCAGAGCCCTCCCCTCTGTCTGTCTGAGCTGAGTCCCTACTCCCACAGCTGCTGGAGAGGGACTGCCTTCCTGGCCTCCTACCTGGGCTTAAGAAGGAATAAGCCCTGCCCCTTCCTGGTCAGCTGGTTTTACCAGTTGTCCCAGCAACCAGCACCTGTGCAGCCCTGGTGACTGGCAGCTGAGTCTCCCCCTTTCTGCCACTAGGGGTCTCCCCAGAGCAGTCTCCGTGCTCAGGCGCAGGGCACCTGAGTGCACTGTGACAGACCCCCAAAGCCTAGTATGCAAAAGATGTCAATTCTAACATAACTAGACTCTAAAAAGCCTCCACAGCCAGCCCCCTAATCAGCATTATTCTAATTGCTCATTAGTCACCCGACTCTTCCAGAAAGCTCTGGTCTCTAAGGTACCTGGAGCTCCTGTGGCTAAAAGACTGCCAGTTCTCTCTCTATTATGGAGTTGATTTCCCATTGTAGACATCAAAGTCCTGGGGTGCCCAACCCAATCATGCCTCCCTCCATCTATGTCTGTGTTTGGCAATTGTCTTTAAGTATGCATGCCTCAGTCTCTTGGCTGAAACATGTCCCAAATTATAAAGCTCTTTACAGACAGCATAACATAATCTATACAGTAATAACAATAATATAAATGGATATACCATAACGTGGGCTTTCCAACACAACCACACATGCCATATCAGTACAATACAAGAAAACATTGACGACGCTCCACAACGCCCCCCCCCCAAACATAGCAGGGTTTATGACAGATACATCTCAGAATAAATAGTAACCATAATGATTAGGGTAATTACTGGGACATGGGACACTTAAGTTAAAAATACCTGTTTGGCCTGGTTTGGGGAAGTGACTAGGACCTGTATATCTCACATATTAATTGAGTGCCTTACCAACTTGATTTCTGCTACTCTGGGGTCTCATTTGTTCTCTCTCTAACCAAAAATTCCATCCTAGAGTAAACAGGGGTGAAGGCTGTAGTCACGTTGGTCTAAGGACATAGGCAGACAAGGTTCTTTGGGTGAATCTGGTATCTTTTATTAGACCAACTTAAATAGCTGGAAAACAATTATTAAGCAAGCTTTTGGGTTCAAAAACCCTTTGCCAGGCTAAGGAAATTTCAGCAGTTGGTGTGTGCTCTTCCTGGATGGAATGAAAAGTAAAGAAGCCAGAGGCTGGGCTGGTCTGCATACAAGACAGGCAGTC
>NW_017728992.1:32015178-32074275 GCF_001723915.1 Gavialis gangeticus
GTGCGATCTCTCTCTCTGGAGGAGTGTACTTGTTGGGTGAAAGCCTTTTTAAGATTGGTGAGGTGGCAATCCCGGGTGTTCCCTTCAGTGCAGATTCGGTGGTATCTGAGGGCTTGGGTGTATATCGCAGCTTTTTTCGTATGTTTAGGGTGATTACTGGTTCTGTGCAGATATGTATGTTGGCCTGTGGGTTTCTTGTATAACGTGGTCTGCATTTTATCATTCTGGATACTGATCATTGTATGACATATTATAACCTGCCTGACATCTGACTCCCCAGGTATCTCTCCATTATTCATCCCCTTCTCTTCCCTCCCCACAGCCTGTCTCTCACCCATTGACTCCTCAATCTACATTTTCACTGACTACCTGTCTTGTATGCATACCAGCCCAGCCTCTGGCTTCTTTACTTTTCATTCCATCCTGGAAGAGCACACACCAACTGCAGAAACTTCCTTAGCCTGGTGAAGGGTTTTTGAACCCAAAAGCTTGCTTAATAATTGTTTTCCAACTATTTAAGTTGGTCTAATAAAAGATATCAGATTCACCCAAAGAACTTTGTCATCCTAGAGTAGATACTTTTTTTCCGATAAAAGTTATGTCTAAACTGGAATGTTCAAACAAATGCTTTCAGTTTTAACAAATCACCTTTTTATTATTAAAAAAGGATTTAATCAAAAAGGAAAATAATACTGGTGCAGGCTCTTTTTGTATGCACACATGCTCTTTGTGCAGTTACCTGATTTGGATGCAAGTATCTGAGCATTTGCTCTGCACATGTTGGGGATTTAAGACTTGGTAAGGATAAGTTTTGTGAATCTTCAAGTAAATAACACAAGCAAATAGTGTGCAACCTTATGTTCAGAATCAGGTATATTTTTTAAAATTATTTTGACTATTTTTACCGCCCCCCCTTAAAATCACACAGATTAACTTTGTGTCAAACAGAATTGTACAGCAGGCACTGAAGAAAAAGCAGACTGGTTAGACATAATCAATTTTAAAAAAAATTGGAAAAGGAAAGAAAAAAAACAAACAAACCTAAATAAAATTTTGCATGCAGCATTTAGATTAAGCTATAATGACCTCAGAGATGTGTTATCATCATTATCCATTTGGCCCATCTGATGTATTTTGATAGTAAGCAAAGTATATGCAGCATGGATTTTATGCAAGCCAAGACCAAGATAAATGCTTTGCTCTCAGGTTTAGTACATTGATCCTCTCTGCTACTCAGAAATAGAATATGCATAAATACTACCTACTGAAGAAATGCTGACTGCCATTTTACAAAAGAAGCATTTCATTTGTTGTAATAAATTACTTGTATGACACTTTTCAGACATGGTAGTGATTACTGCATTTTAAGATTCCCTCTTATTCTTTTGTGACATTTTGGCACACAGAGACAATTCATGCTTTACCTTGTTGCAATGGAAAAATGCAATAAACTATATCTGGCGTTATTTTAGCCAACCAGGAATCCTGATTTGTTGTAGTCTAATTAAGGAATAATGATGAATAAGGAAATGTCAAATTTCCTCTTCCTTAATTATTCTTCTAAGCCATGTAAGCAGGGAGGGGCTAGGCAGCTGGGAGCTACATGGGCAACACCTCTGCTTTTCATAGGCTTCTGCTCTCTGACTGCAGCATGACTGCAACTTCCAGCTGAAGTGGAGATGCACTAGGGCCAGGCAACTGGGAACTTCACCCACACTGCTGCCATCCCTTCTCCCTAGGACTGCCTGCCTGCTGGTGGGGAGCTGTCAGGGCTGGACAGCTGGAATTCTGTCCACACTCCTGCTATTTCTCCTTCGTCCCCTGGTTGCACCATGGGCACAGCTGGAAGTTGTCCAGTCATGGCTCAGGTCCTTATCAGCTGGAAGCTGTACCCATGCTTGCAGCTGAGGACTGAGGGGCACAGAGAAGTGGTAGCAATGTGGGATCAGTTTCCAGCTGCCCCATCCATTGCAATGCCTGGCATGAGTGCAGGCAGAGGAAAAGCCTTCTGGCTCTATGGGTCAGATCAGATCCCTGATGTAAATTATTAGGATTACAAACATTTTTTTTCAGATTTCACCAGCTGGGATATTTATCAGATTGCATGGCCACATGTTAGAAACTTAAAACATTAAGCTACCTCATCAATAGGGGCTGCAAAGAAAGATGAGAACAATCAAAAGACATAGCAGTTACAATATTCTTGAGAGAAGGAAGTCAGAGGTTTGATGTCAAGGTAACTATTTACGTTGCTGATTAAGGACCAAACTTGATTAGTTCCCTTACTTTTAAACTTCTGTACCAAGTTGGCACAGCCCATAGTGCCTATTGTCCTCACACATCTGTAAATCCCATCCTGGACGTGATGAAATAAATTGACGGAAAGGACTACACCAAAATAAGAACCTCTATTGAAGGTAGGCAAGTGTAAGGTCATAAACTCGAACCTGGAATCTCAGCCTGAGCACCATAGCCACTCAATCCCAGCTTGTCATCTTACAGCTAGCACTGGAGTGGCCAGCTGGGGTTCCTCTATATAAATCCCTGACCTGGAACAGGAAGTGTCCAGGCAGCAGGGTTCAATCTGAACCTAGAGTGAGTACCTTGTTTCTTCTGGTTTGTGCCTCTGTCTGGTCTCTTTGGCTTCTCAGGTCACCTTGCCTTCCAACTCCATGCTCTGCCTGATCCTCCAGCTTTTTGACTCTGCTTGTTCTCAGACCCAGTTCTCCAAATTATATCCTGCCTCCTGATTCAGCTTGTCCCTGGAATTCATGAATCCACTCTCCTTTGGCCCCTTGAGCTCCAAGTGACTTCCAGATTTGGCTGCCTATGATCCAGCATTATAAGGAGAGCCCATACCTTCTTATGTCAATTAATACTGGTTACAACATATCTATGAGGCAACATAACAGAAAGAAATAAGCTCAGAATTTAGTAACAAGTCCTGAGTCCTGCTAATAAGAATTGGTCATACCATATTGGTGTAGGATCTTTGCCCCATGAAAAATCTAAAATTCAGAAAAAAGGAATCCTATCAGTTTACACATCCCGTGATGCATCACCCATTTATTTCTCAGTGAAGTGAGCTAGTGAGTTATAGAAATACAGTGGCCATGGTGCACCATGAGATACATAGTTCCATTTTTTATTTAAAAAAAAACATAATTTTCTGTTGAAAGCAGACACTTTTTTCAAAAAACTTGTTTCCATTGGGCACCGTTTCACTAGGAAGTTTTTAACCAGCATTACTACAACTGGTTCTGAAATGGACAATCCTGTTCAACTTTGGGAAACTCGCACCTCTCTATTTTTCCCATTTCTCCTGCAAAAATTATATATATATGCTTAATTATTAACAGGGGTGTTAGTAATTCATATTTACACTGCACTTGCAATACGCAAAGCATCATAATGAACAATAATACTATTAATTTTCACTGATGACTGTTCTCAAAATCCACAGCTAAAGCAGGATCCAGTCTCCAGGAGGTACCTCTTGTTGATTCAGCAACCCTTTCTATGTGGAATACTTGCTATCACTCTTTTTTTATGCTTTCATGCTTTTATCCTCCTTTGTTATTTTGCATCCCACCATGCCAACTCTGATTGCAGCAATTGCATAACATAACTGGAACTGTGGGATACAAAATAACGATAATAAAACATCAGAATGTAGAAATTGGCAGGTGAAATGTTTATGCATATAACAGCAGACCAGCTGTGTCAACCTGGTGTCAACAACCAATTGATCCATGTTAAGTTTCTACATTGGACTACTGTGCTGGCAACTTCTTATTTTCTTCCTTGAACAGAGGATAAAATGAAGTTGCAGTGAAATGGAGCAACCCAAAATTTAAGGCTACATTTTTGTCTCATTTCTAAATGTAAGAATATGCAGAAGATGCACACATCGGTTCCAAAACTAGTAAGTTGGATCTTAAGGACACAGAACTTTCCTATAAAATTTCATGTAAATCAGGCAAGAGTTTCCTGAATTAAGACACCCAACAAATGGTGGTACTCATTAATGTTCAAAAAGTATAACAGTTTTTCCTCATGCAGAAAGATGTCAGAACAGGAATTAATCACTAGGAAAAAAAAAAACACACCTGTCAGTGGAAAAGGTATAATTTGGTTCCACAACATGCTACTTGTGTTAATGTAGAACCAATGAGATTCCTAAAGGCTGGTGGTCAGCAAACATCTAAGACTTAAAGACTTACAGATAGACTGGGAAAAAGTCTCATGGTCTCTTCCTGAGCCCCTTACACTCCAGCAGTTTTCAATCAAATAGCTAAGGGTCACACCTTCAGAGGTATTAAAGGCACCTAATTTCTATTGAAATCAGTGGGGTTTTGAAATTTTAACACAATTCAATAGGCATTTTCCATAGCTGAATACCTATGAATAGGGACCTACTCAAATCGCAATTGGACAGATGTTGTGGAAATCCCAAAACCAGGCAATCTCTGTGAAATATCCAAGAAAAAAACCCAAACCAAGAAAGAAAAAAAACAAAAAAACAAAAACTAAAAATACAATGGTGGTTCTGCAGTGGGAACCAGAAGTCCTCCTGGCCATGAGCTGCCAGCACAAAGGTGAGCAGGCAAGGTGGCTACTGCCCTCACTGCTGATTGGCTGAGAGGGCTGTCTGTCATGGGGTCCTGCCCTTCTCCACCATCAATGGTAAGGAGCAGGGTGCATGATGGACAACCCTTGCAACAATCAGTGGCATGGAGCAAGGCCACCAGGGCCCCTCAACCATTGGCATAGTGGAGCCCACCACAATAAAATTGTGAAAATGGTGGCTAGCCCCACAGTTTGCCTGAAAAATTGGCAAAATTGGCTGGCTGTGGAAGCTGAAAAGTATGTCTGTGTGATAAAGGTACTTGCTGAAGGCTCTATGAAGATTAGACCAAGTATTTTTCTGTATTTGTTTAGATACTAAGCTATAAGTTGTTGCTAAAAGCCTAATTATAGTTTAAGATGTAGTGAGGCCTTGTATAAAGTAAGGCCTAGTAAATTTAGCAAAGCCTAGAAGTAGTAAGGCCCTGTGGTGCAGTTAAAATTACCTTATCAAAGAAATGCGAGGCTTGTACTGCTATTGGTCAGTCTAAGGACAGTTGAAGTAAAAGGAATCTGAGTGGTCATACGTTAACAGTGTCCTTCAGAAGCTATAAATTAGCTGGAATATTTGGAAACTATTCAGAAGGAAGATGCAGCTCTGTGAAAAGGATTAGTTAGCTGTTGCCTGGATCAGTGGGCCTGTGGACCTCGAAGAGCCCAAGAACTGCATTCCAGGGTCCTTCCCGGTAACCCTCCAACAACGCTGCTCAGGGATGCCTGACTTCGCTGAACTTTGTGGAAAGAAGAACTTGCTGTGAATCAGGCATCAGAGGGGACTGCAGATAAGTTGCTGATGCGAATTGCTTTCGTCTGTCATTGTTTGTCTTGTTACTACACGTAGTTGTGTTTTTGCTAAGTGAATAAACCTTTCTTACCTTTCTACCCCCGACCACACTCTCAACCCTAAACCCTCTGCAGGCGGCTGGGACAGCTGGCCACCTTTACCTATGAAGATCTGGACTTTACTTCTTTAAAAGAGCACTGACTCACTCAACAACAAATCCAATTTTATCTGTTTGAGAGAAAGCAAAAGATAGTAGCATTTAAAGGTTACACCCGTCCCCACAACAAACATTCACATTCATGGACAGGAATTAATTCACTCCACAGGCTATCATGTAGATCTTAAAGTGGGTTACACAGAAAGTTGCTTCTGTTTTAAAGGATTCTTCTGTTTAAGTCATATTCAAAGATATAAAATAGGGAATACCGGTAATCTCTCTCCATACCATTATAGCATTGTAAAAGTAGACCAACCTGGATGTGTAACTATAGATATATTCCTTCATTTTCAAACATAAAATTACTAAAAGAAAAAACAATTCAAAGCAAGTGGCAACACCCTTCTTATGTTGTTATAGCCTATACAAGTTCACCGATATACATTAACATTAATAAACAAATCATACAGAACAGAGAATTACAAACCTATTAAAAATGGAAACATCAGCTTTCATTGGTATTCTACCTTACCATAAAGCTACTGAGACAGAGTTATATTTATGGCTATTCACTGAGCTAGTATCAGTGATATTTTTCCCTCCAAAATGGTTCCCATAGTTCACAGATCATTTGTAGACCTTCAGAAATATAGTAAAGCAGGCGTAGTAAGCAGGAACATGAACTGAATCTACACAATTTCCAGGTTATCTCAACCATAATCAAAACACTAAATGTTCTCTGAGGCAATAATTCGCTAAGAGATCAAAACTGGGGGCTTGGATTTTGGCCTGTTTAAATGTGGACCTTGAATATCTTATTAAACTTTAAGTCACATAAAATGGAGCTTGAGTATGAACAACAATTGAGAGAATAAGCTGGCACAAGCTTTAAATTTAAAAATAAGTGAATACATATTGATCTGCTAAAATGATTATACTGATAATGTGAGGGGAGGGGAGAAACTCTTCTATTAAAATTCAAAGATAATCATCACCAGTGACTTCTGGGAGTTGAATATGGTACAACTCTCAGCAAATTAAAGTATGCAAAACTCTCCAGACTTTTAATGCAGTAAACATTTCAAAAGCCATTTTTCTGTATTTTCACCATAAATACATATCACTAAACAGCTGGGAAATCTAATTTAGTTTCGAAATCTGCTTAAATTTTTGTGATCCTCAGCTGTTTCTAGGAAGGTCAACACATAATGCATTTAGACCAGAATATAAATGTTATGTAATGAGAGACAAATGTATTGTAAAGAAATAAAATGATTTTATTCATTTGTTGTAAGTGCCCATCTTTTTCCTTTATTCCCCACACAGCAGGACAACATGAATTTGATCATATAGAATAATGTTTCCAACTTCTGATTTAGATTGCCAGAAAATTCTCTTGCATTTGCAAGGCTTATGAAATTCTTCATATGGCACCAGAGAGTGCAAGGTGGTAGGTAAACAGAGAAACTGGCTTCCTGAACACTAATGAACACTTGTTGACTTTTTTGTTACATTTATCATTGTCTAGCAACAAAGAAAATTGAACAACAATGTCAACAGAGGTTTCCCATTTGGAATTTACAATATCAGCTCTCTCCATGTAATGTTCTCAGAAAAGCATCCTTGCACCATGTAATTCCCTCCCTCTCCCAAATGACAGAAATGGATAGAACATCTTTAAAAACAACACCAACACAACTAATTCACTAGCAGAGCCAGCATTCTATCTTGCAATGATCTCTCCTTTATCTGTATTACTTGGGAGTTGATAGCAAACAAAGTAGTTTTCTTTTCTTCCCCTTCCCCTCTCCTCCCTCCCCCTTTCATGTCCATGAGCCATAAGTCTTGAAGTAAGAAAACATAATAAACCAATTTCTCTGGCCGTTTTAGTTGCACTCTATATTAACTAGAAGTATTTTACATTTAGGCAAGGTGAGTTTTATGGCAGTGATACTGGAAGCATTTAACAGGATTCAGTCCCAGAGCAGCTGGACCAGTGAGCAGCCTGATGGTTACTGCATGTGAATGTAGTGGCTGGCCAGAATACCCAGTGCATCAATGGAAAGAGAGAAGAGAATATAAACTTTAGTAACATTTATGTACATACAAAATTTACAAAATCTCATTTGCCCATTCCTGTCACCTAGAGTGCTTCAAATTACTATGCCTATGTGAGGAGAGTCCCGCAGAGTAAATGACAGCATGCCAGCACTGAAAAAAGAAATTGTCATGTTGGCACTGCAGTGCATTCACAGTTAGAAAACATATCTTTTGCTTCCTTCTGTATCACTGCTCGTATCACTTCATGTCTGTTCTACGTGACATCCACAATCAGTAGAAAGCCTTTGGAAAGTACTTATGTGATCTCTCCTTGTCTTTTAACTGCTGCACCTTCATACAAGATAGTCAGGCATAAAGAAAAGAAAAAAATATGAGCAGCAACCATTGTAAATAATCCACCACAGTAGGTCAGGGTCAGCTAACCTTCCCCACCAAGAGAGAAAAACCAGGAGCACAGGCAGAGAGACAGAGATCTGATTTCTGCTAATGTCCAAGCCGTCTGTTCAGCCAGATGGCCTCGTGGAACCGCAAGGGGCAGGTGTCGCAATCACAGAGAAACCTGACCCTTGCCTGCTTTATCAAGTTGTGGCCAAAAATAATAATTCAGCAGTGGCTAACAGAACCCTCAAGGCTTTGTGGACTAGCATACCAAGCTTTCCTGTAATCACCAGGGCATCTCCACGAACAAGGGGTGGTGTGATTCATTATTTGGATGTGATAGCATGACCCACACAAACATTAGGGGATAATGGGCAAGCCTGCACTCTGCAAATCGAATCACACCATGATCCATCATTAACCTAAGTGAGCTATTGCTTTATTGAAGTAGCCCTCTAAATGAATAGGTCACAGTCTATTTAAAAGCTCAGAGATTTGTTAATGCTCCAAGGACTTATATTCTATTAGAACATACAGCTTGAGCACAAGTAAAATTGTAAGCACTTGGGTTAGCAGGGAGGTAGGGGAGATGGTAAACCAAGAGTTTATTTAATTTCATAGCTATTTTTAATACATATATTAATATAACATGGCATGTATGTATATATATTTATTCATATGTATATGGTTGGACATGTATAATCACAACAATTTAGGATTTGCATGAGACAAGAAAAAAGTCATTCCTTGTGGGTGTTCACAGCGCAAATTGTTCAGAAGAAACTCTGGGATGATGTGGAAATTAAAGCACTGCCAGTTAATATGAATCAGCAATTCATGAAGAATTAGCATTGCCCTTCAGAACAGATCTACTGAATTGAACCTAGGAGGGTTTTAAGAATAAGCCATTTAATTGCTACTTTAGGAACTCTGGATTTTGCATAGACATGAGTCCAGGTGTTAAGACTGATTTTTCTCTGTTCAGTTTAGATAACAGGACTGAGCCTCAGAACCAATTAAGACAAGCCTTTCAAAGATTTCCTCCCTTTTTTAGTGCATCCTGGGAGCTTTATTTTAATTGTGGACACCACAGGGAATTAGGAACATTACATGAAGAGAGCATATAATCTTGAATGAAGAAAGAATCCTTTCTCTTCTAAATGTTTTGGAACTCAAGCTGAAATCAAGAATTATTTTTTGGGCCTTGCCATCTTTTTGTGTGTGTGTGTGTGTGTGTGTGGTGTTGGGGGGTGTTGTTTGCTTGTTTGTTTTCAACTGCATTTAGACAACTGCTAACATTTCTTGAGTTGTTTGCATAACAGAGAATGTAACAATTTGCTGACCAGATACATACTATGGGAGAATACAAACCTGCAGGACCTGGGGGCACCCAGCACATGTAGGGAATGCTGCTGGGAGTATGCTAGGCTCTAGACGTTGCTGTGTTCTTTCCACCTTGATGTGTGTTTGCTTCCACGCAAGGTGAGTCAACCACTTCTCCCCCCACATCTTTCCAGCCCCGCACATGGCCCCCTTACAGCTGATACTCTCTCCATTGCAGATTACTTTTTTATGGCTACCCATGATGCACTGTGGTGAAAGAGGTCCCTCTTTGTACTGCAAGGAGCAGAGAAGAGCAACCACGCAGGGGCTGACTATTTGGTGGTTGGGTTTTACAACGCCACAAAATAAACAAGTAAGCACTCTTGTTCACACTGTTTTGTTCTTCAGCATCATCATGTGCCTTTTATTTACCATATACTTGGTTTCCCTTTATTCTTCCTCTAACCCCTTGGCGATTTCTACCTACAGGATTGCAATTCAGGATGTCATGCTGCTTATATTGATAAGGGTGGCCAAGTTCCCCCACCCCCCGTATCTTCAAGAACATTATTAATATTCATGCTTAGGGAACCTGATTTCCTCCTTCAACCATCATCCACTTAGCACCCACAACCATGAGATCCAAAGCCAGTGAAATAACTTTCATGTACATGATAATGAAGTCCCTACACACCACAGACAGCTTTGCATGGATCTTGGAAGCCTGCATAGGTACTTACAGCAGCCTCTTCTCTGACTTCAAACCCAACGTATCCTTGTATTTATTTAACCTAACTGATATGCCACTTACATTAATAATGAGGCAGCTACACTAGATCATTAACTTTTATTTATAGAGACTATTTATCCTTGAGCATTTAGAGTTGCAGCATGTATGGTGAGATAGTAGACAGAATTCTCTAGTCTGCTTGATTACTTTGGACAGTGTACAAAGGGGACTCAAAACAGCCAGCAGTGGATCAACTCAGAAAGATTTGCTAACACTTGCTAACTAGTTGACATGAGTGTTTGTAGGGGAAGAGAGCAGGGGTCAGAGAAGACGGACAAATTGACAAAGCAGAGCTAAGTCTGACTGACCCTGGGAGAAGTTAATGCTGGTCTCTTTCTGTTTTGATTTGTGTTAGAGCTAAGTAGCTCAGGATCAGGAAGCTGCAACCTGCTGCCTTATACCTTGCCTTCTCAAAGCACCCAAGGGGAATCGGAATCTGCCGTCATGATTTTTGCCCTCAATACTTTGGAGGGGGCACTATGTGTGCTCTGGGAGTGCTAAAGGAGCACGTGGCTATAACATTATGCTACTTCATTTTACTGGTTGTTACACTGGATTCTTTCCACTGCTGGACCCTATTTGCTACAGTGTTTCTGCTGCTGCTGTTGGTACTAGGGCCCTGATTCAGCAAGATACTACAGCATGCAACACTTACAGCTTTGTTTTTTATTCAGAATCCCACCCATCACATAGTGAATTCACTAGTGAGATGAGTAGGGGAAGAGGGAGGAAGCAATTTTGGTTAGCCTAAAACTATTTGTATGGGGTGAAATACGGGGTGAATTTGCTGACTACTTTTGGCTTGAAATTTTTGTCAGAAGGCTGACAATCACAAAAGAGGAGTATGGTAGCAGTAGTTTTCTAGACAGTAACTTCCTAAGCTGGTGTTGGCATTAATTTCCTAGACTTTCTCTATACATTTCACAGTGTCTCTTTCCATGCTAGGGGAAAAAAGAAAAAAAAAAGTTGTTTTTAGCAAAAAAGACTTAAAAAAAAATCTGATCCAAGGACTCAGTCTCATTGAATACATGAAAACGAACAAATGTTTTCAGTTAGAAAATGTTCAGTACTTGGTATAACTGGTAACTGAAGTATTTAGGCCAGATTTTATTTCACCTATGGAATACCTAAATGGATTTAGACATCTTAATTCTAATGTCACCCTGTTCAAGTTCCTGTCTCATTTTCATTCTGATAGGGAAGACACTTTTGGGGAGGGAAAAAAAGATCTTGTTTTCAGGCCTGCCCTACATGCAAGCCTCGTCTTCTGTTTCAGTCTGTGTACCCATACCTTTGTGTTTTTCCTTTTTCACTCAAGCCACCAAGTTTCTCCCCTTCTGACAACACAAGCACTTGAAATCAAGAATTAGCCCACTGAGAGGCCCTGGTTAAACCAAAAGGTTCACAGCATCTTCTGGTGTACATGGATGAGTACAAAGGGAATAATTAAAGTGGCCACCATCACGTTTTTGCAGCAGGTTTGTTTGATTGTCCTGACACTAGTTTATTAACAGGTGCCTTAAAAATAAGATCTGTTCCTATTACTCAGTAGACAGAAATAAGGAGTGATGCCATTTAAAAGAATAGCCCCAGGATACAGAACATATATAAGAATACAGTAACAGCACTAGTCAATCAATGTATCTGATTCATATAAGGGCCCGCCCAGATTTTCACAAGACCTCTATTTTGTTTACACACAAGCATTCATTTATACCTGCAACTTCCACAATTGCTTGTGCAATCAGGCTTTTCATTTGACTGGCTACATGCCTGACAAGAACACCTGGTTTTCATATATAAAAGGCAATTTATATATCTCATTGTGGCTTTTTAGTATGTAAACCACTGTTAGTCTCAAGGCACCCCTCAGAAAATACCAGTTTTGCCACATGTAACACTTTTCACAAATTTTTGACTATGGAAAATAAAATAATAAAGCAATTCTGTTGCAAAGAACTCAGAAAGACCACAACAAGCGGGACTGTTTTTAACACTCTGACCCCTTATTTGACATCTCTGGGCATGTCCAGATGAGTGTGCATGTGTGGTTTGTGGTGCCACACAGCTGTTTGAGGTGCTATAAACCACATGCAGCACACATGCACCCCCTGGCCGGGAGATCCTAGTATAAAAAAAAATGCCCCCCAAAAAGTGGCCCAACACATGTGGCAGCAGTGTGCGCCACCAGAAATGGAGCCTGGCTGTCCAGAGCCATGCTTGGGCTGCCAGCCAGGCTCCATGTGGCTTGACTGCTGCCCTAGGAGGTCTCCAGAACCTCAGGTAAGGCTACTGGGGCCGACACAGGTGCTGGCTCCAGTCTCCCCTACCTAACCTGAGACAATCTGGCACGCACCAGAGCACTCATACATGGGCATGCCCTGGGGCACAAAGCAGCAGCACAAATACATGCCTTTGTTATTTGTGCCAGTGCAAAAGCACGCCCCTTCATGTGCATGTTCATCTGGAAGCGCCCTCTGGCTGTGTCCAGATGAGCGCAGACATGTGGCACCTCAAAGCCATCTGTGACACCACACACCACATATGTCAGCATTCCCTCTGCTGCTACTTTGCAGTGCAGGGAGCTTTTTTGACCCTGAGAGAACCCAGGGTAAAAAAAGAAAAGTGGGGAAGGCACACATAGCAGCAGCACATGCCACTCAATACCAAAGCCTGACTGGCTAGAGCCAGACTCTGGCTGCTGGCTAGGCTTCTGACTGTGGCTGCAGCCCCAAGAGGCCCCCCGAACCCCAGATAAAGGCTGCTGGGGCCAACACAATTACTGGCCCCAGCCTCCCCTATCCAACCCAGTGTAACCTGCACCAGAGTGTGTGTGGTATGGGTGTTCCCCTTGGGACAAGTAGCAGTGGCACAGGGTGTACCACTGCTACTTGTCCCTGGGGAAACAAATGTCTGCACTCATCGGGATGTACCCTCTGAGTTTATCTTGCGAAATATTTTTGCACACCTAAGTGCTAACACTGAGTGGCACACTGCAACACCTTTGAAAGCATCTCACCCTGGTTAAGAATCACTGATATATACACACAGTCTGAAAAACTTTTAAAGGGATACATTTTAAAAATGCTCCACCATGAAAAATAGTGCACTAGAACTTCATTCAAAAAGCATGACTTTATTTTAAAATAACTTGGAAGCCCCTACCAAACTATTTGTGTATGAAGTTGGAAAACCTCCTTACAGTGCACTCAAAACCTGTGTGAGCACTCATTCACATATGCATATGAAAAGTCCTGCATTTCCATGTGAAAATTTGCCTCCAAATGATTTTCCAAAAGTTCACTAGACCATAATAGAATATGTATGGATTCTAAGGACTCACAGAAGCTGAAGAAGAAGGTTGGACCTTGAGCTAAAAGTATTTTCTAAGTGAAACTTACCACGAAAAAGGCAAGTACGGTGGATGAGGATTAGACCTAAAGCCTTACTCAATCATCTTCAAAGCTTCATTAAATTTGGTCAGCTTCTAAAATTACCTTTCATTTTCATGCATCAATCCAGCCAAACCCAGAAGAAAGCAATAGAAATTTCACAAGAGAGCCTATTCCAACAATGAGTAGTTAAATTCTGAGGTATCAAGAGATAACATGGGATTGGATAATTGTTGGGTACTTTCTGAAGCAAAACATCAATCCTCAGTCCAATCGTCACATTCCAAGATATTTCTTAATGTATTGATAGGGTTTTTCTAAGTTGTGTCAGTTATAACAGACCTCCAAGGGACATTACCAGGAGGCAGGATTTGCGATCACAGCAGCAACACTATAGCTGTACTCTTTTTTCCTGACCAAATGTCTACCATATGCTGCCAACAGAGTTAGCTGTACTGGTTTTGGATTCCCTGGTACGGAGAAAATCCCCCAGTCTCTTAGTTAACCCAGCTTTCTCCCTACCGTGTGGTTCTAAGAGTGATGCAGTCCAGGTTGCATAGCTTCTTTTCTGTGTACACAAGGTATGTGCTCCTTATTAATCAATATGTCATTTTAGCAAGCCACCTAGTTTCATGTCACTGATAAGGATTTAGTGTCAGTGTAGGGTGTTTTCATTAACTATAGGAAAGTTTAGACTACCAGGTTCTGTTTAATCAGGTTCATTTTAACTTTCTCAACTTGACTGTTCTACTCAGAAGGGATTTCAGGCATGCCTTATTCCAAATTCCCAATCCTACTTTTTTTTAATTCATACTCAACCCTACTCAGTATAACAACATGCCAAGCCCTCAGTCAGAGCAATTTTTTCATTCAGAAGTGTATTCTTTCTGGTGCTCAGTTCAGTAAAAGTGGGTCTCTATAGCTCGAAGCAGGCTCTATAATCCTTCATAACAATTGTAATGATTTCACAAGACTGTGACACAGTGGGAGGCCAACCTTTTTAGCAGGTGTGCCATAAATTAAGCCTACACTCTCCTCATGTGCCACTCTGATTCCCTTACCTTGCCTGGTATGGCACTCTGCTTTTTCCTCCTTACCCTGTGCTTGCATTTTGATATACCGCTCTGTTATCTGCTTCTTGACTTGTGCTTCTTGCTTGATTCGTTTCTCTGCTTTTGGCTCCCTAGCCTATATGTTGATGTGTTCCCTGGTCCCTCCCCAATGTGCCACATGCCACACACAGAGGGCTGCCCGTGCCATTTGTGCCATATGTGCCACAAGCTGGCCACCCCTGCTATAGTGCATCCTAGAACTAATAATGCCTAAAAGGAGATGAAACAGAGAACATTTAGAGAGAGTTAGAATGAGCAAAGGTCAAAACACTGCTGCAAGGAACATGAATGGATCCAGATAGGGTAGATGAGTGGTGCAGCACACTGCCTCTCAGAAAATGGGGGAAATTTGGGATTGAGGTACTGCTGGAGCACCTGGGTTAATGGGAGACACCAAGGAGCCACTCAGAGAGCAGGTGCACAAAGGAAGTGGACACCTATCCATGCAGCCTGCTGCTCCCATCTGACTTCTATGGGGGGAAAGCCCCAGAGCTGCTTCTGCCCTGATTCAGCCAGGGCTTTGTGGAGCAGCTAGGCAGGGTGCTAGACTCAGCTGGGGACAGCAGCAACAGTGGTATGAAGGTTATTCTTTCCAGTGCCTGCTCCCTGCCCATTTCCCAACCCCACAGTTTCCTTTATTGGCCAGAAGCAGCTGCTGAAAGGAGAAGCCTGCAGGTTGCCACTATTGCTGGTGCCTGAGCCAAGCTCCCCATACAACTGTTGCCTGCAGCCCATGGTATGAGTGGGGCAGGAGCATCTCTGGGACTCCCTGCATGCCTATGTTAACCAAGGACAGTGGCAGTTGAGGGCAGAGTCCTCCTTCTAGTACCTGCTCCTGGCCAGTGGAGACACTTTGGGGACTGGCAGGAAGCAAGCACTAGAAAGGGAAACTTGCCTGCTGCTGCTGCTGTCCTCTGCTGAGCCTTGTACCCGACATAGCCACAACCCAAGGCTACAGCACAGCAAGGTGGGGGCACCCCCATGCCTGGGTCAGCCTAGGATGGTGGTGGCAAAATGGGGTGTGATCACACTGCTGCACCCTCCATGGACCTGCTTCTGGCCAAGGATCATATAAAATTTCATTATAGAGCGACCAAACTTTCAGTCACTAGCCAAGAGATGTCCCCTTAAAAGTTGTGTTTTACGCATTTTAATATTTATGGTTAAGGATGACTGCAGGTGGTAGGAATACGTCTATCAATGGACCTCAAAACACTTTATAATATAAACACAATGACAAACTGTCAGATTCACAGTAAACTTAACCAATCAACACAATTCAGCCATCTTAAGTAGAATACAGTAGTTGATTCAGAGTGCCTAGCAGTTGCAATAGCTGTTACTAGAAAGAAAAAAGTATCTTATCTACCAGAAACCAAGAAGTGAACTGAGGTCAGGAAAAGAACCGCTAAACCAGAAATTTCAGCAGAACACCAGATTTTGGACCTGTCCCGTCAACTAATGCTATAGAATCTCTGTTGAGCATGAGCCGTCAAAAGTCTTGGGTATGTGTCTTGTTCAGGAAAAAAAACAGTACTCTCCTTGCCATAGAGGCCTTGAAAACCATATTAAAAAAGACACAAGGAAGATATCCATGTCTTAGACATGTAATTATGTGATATCCTAAATAGGACATGTGCTTTCTTGAATTGGGGCCTATCTAACTACTTTATGCTACATTTCCCACAGAAGGCTCTTATCTAGCTTACGTGCCAGGTGTTGTTTACAAGATATGATCCGGTCACAACACAAAACAGTCTGAATGCACATATCTATGTACATACCCTTCAACACCTTTTGTCAATTACTACTATGATATATCCATCTTTAACGTAGATCAATATATTATGGCAAGTAGGGCAAATAGTTATTCTATGGTAGTTAGAAGAGTACTGTTGGAAGAACATTTTTCATTAAAAAAAAAATATAAATTCAGGTTCCTTCTGGCTATCACTGTAAATTACATAAGTAAAAGCTAAGATCACATGACATTTTTTCACTGAGTGCAGTACTTAGACAATATTCCTTCTTAGTAGCATTTGTCTGTTCACCCTCTACAGTATGCCCAATAACTCATTGCTCTGTAAAGTACTTTGTGATACCCTGAGTATTATAGGTGCACTATAAAATCAAAGTCTGTTCTACTTTAAAAATGACTCATAACAATATCTTCACTTAAAGCATTTGTGTGTATACAAAACTATGAATATGTATATACATCCACGTTAAGTGGAGAGTTTTAGGAGTCATTTTTAAAGTAGAATAGAATTTGGCTTTATATAGAGCTTTTTGTATTCAGCATCTCTCAAAGTGTTTTATAAACCAGTGGGTTACAAATTGGTAATGCAGAGCCTGTAAGTAAATACACATAATTTGAGTGCAGTAGGGAAGTGTATAAATATTACAATTTCTCTCCTTTGTATGTGAGCAGAAAAGCTACAATTAAATTAAGAAAATCTTCATGCTACTGGATCTACATTAATTTATTCTCTTTTTCTGTCTCTCTGCTACCTTACAGTATTAACAGTTTGTATTTTACATGCTGAAATATTATTTTTTAAAAGGGAGCTCATAATGTTGGAAAAAGTTTAAAATGCGTCTGGCTAGGCAAATAGGACCTTTAAATATTTACAGACGTATCTTATTTTTTAAGCATGACATAATGTTTATACAATTATTTTTCTTCATCATTCTTTTGGCTTCCAATTTAACAGATGATGTTTACATTGTAGATTTTCATGAGCTGATGAGATCTACACTGATGGTATTACAGGATGTTGTATTATACAAGTCTTGCTATTACTACTGTTACAATGTACAGTTTATCAGGGAAAAACCTGATTCTTTAACAAAAATATACCTAAAAAGTAGAAGTTGGTCTTTATTATAGTCATGTGACTTCTAAGTGGATAATTGTGTTCCACTAGCAAAGTCAAAGTGGAAGTTCCCACCACAACATGATTTTATATCCTACTTAGATATTTAGTATTGACAATATTATACACTGCTTACATGTAATGATGAAGTATGGGAGACAGAATTTAACTCTCATCTACCTTCAAATTCTCAAGGATGCTGTTAATATTAACAGTTGTCATACATTGTTAGAACCATTAGAGAAAGGATTTACACAAAAAATACCTTTTATGACTATCATATTATTCTGATATAGTACATCTGCAATATATATGCATGTGTGCACATAGACAGAACTGATAATATTCAAGAACAAATATGGTATCTTATCTGAGAAGATACATTATCTTAAAGATTATGAAAAATATATATATCTGTATGTCTCTCTCAAAGAAAGTTAATGCTCATACACAATTATCCTTACCATGAAAAAAAAAAGAAACCTGGCTAGTATATGCATGTTTTCATTTTGTCAATTTAATTCATTTTTAGAATGTTTGGCTTGAGTTATATCCCATGAAGTTAAACGGAGGCTTGCAATTGGTCTCTGTAAATGAGATGCCCATGTATGTATGTACATACACATGCATGTGTGAACACTCCCCACCTACCAATCAGATAACTGCATGTCTGGACAAATAATAGGTGCATGTATGTGCACCTAAATTCTTGCCTACCCATTTTTCAAAGGAGGACTGTGTGAAGAGAGTTGTTATGAAGTCAGTTATTGTTCTTCACAACCATTTATTTCTAAACATTATAATTTATTTCAATAACTTTTCTGAATACACCCTGTATGATATCCTGGTTATAGTTATATACATTTATATAAATAGTAAATTTATGAAGAGAAAACATACGGGTAACAGATGCCATAAACATGTTATACACGAGTCATCTACTGATAAGATTATTTGAAGTTTTTATAAATAAGACAGTTGCATGCAAATTATTTGCCTGTTAGTTTTTCTGATAATTAAATAACTATATAATGAAACATTTATTATTTATTAAGACTTTGTGAAGTATTTATAAGTATACCCTTACATAAAGGGTGACCACATCCCCCAAAACACCTATAGTCAGTAAGAGTGGAATATTTATGCCTTCTCCTTATACAAGTAGAAATACAAATATATTCTAGAGCACTCATATACTGAAAGGTCACATCATTAAAATAATTTAGGGAAAAACATTTAGGTATGTAGAGTGTTTGAATGCATACCTGACACAATCATTCAACTGCTGAGTTATCTGAGCGTTGAAGAGAAAATAGTTACATGAAATGCGTATTTGTTTGCCTCATGAAAATTGGTTTCTAACCATTCTAGCTTTTCGTTGCTGATAGGAATTTTTTGGAAAGAGAAAATATCGATTGATGGGTGCAGAATGTGTACCCGAGTAGAATAAAGGAACCCTGACATTTAGATTTGGCACATCATTATCTGTTCCATACTGTAGGTCATTGCAAGTGAAAATACTATTTCTTTCTTAAATGGCTGTAAAAATGATAGGCTAGCAGGAACTGAGCATTCTTAGTGGGCAAACCTCCATCTACTGTTTGTGAACAGAACATAAACTGTGGGGGATCATATTATCTCCAGCTGCTGTGCTATCCAGCAGAATAGATAAATGAATCCATGGACTTGGTAATCAATAAAGATTTTTTTGCGAATTAATCTAAAGTAAAACTTTGGCAGAAAAAAAACGTGTCATTAAATGATAGCTGTGGGAAAAACAAATTGCTTATTTTCTAAGGAAGCCTTTTCACATTAGGGCATTTTGCTTCTTATTACTAGAAGAAAGAGAATATATTTTCCATACTATCTCCAGAAAGGACACTTTGATCTCAGCACAGAACAGCATTAGGCAACTAGTTTAATTAGTTAAGATGTGAGCCTCTAGTTTATGTGTTGATACATTCCTGAGCACTCCAAATCAATTCACCAATTAACTGCTTATGAACTGTATCTGGGTTTTGGTTTGAGGAAATATTTTGTGTAAATCCTGGATATGTCTAGACAGTTCATTGTGATCAGTGAAATCTCTAATAATGTGTTGATAGGAATAAAATTAAGACCTCCTGGCTGGTTCATATATATCATAATATCTTGAATTCTAGGCACTGTGTTTCATGGAAACATTTTACTCCTGGTGCAGTTTTATTTAGTGTGATTCCATAGACATTGAAAGGTGCATTACCATAACACCTGCTTAGTATGCTTGAATTGTTACGCTTTTGTAATCCACAGATGAACTTGAAAACAGTAGAGGAAAAAAACGCTTTGGGATGCTACCCAGCACAGTGCCTAGATTTTTTGGGGGGGGTGTTGGGTTTTTTTAGCCTTCTGTAGTTACATTTCTCAATATATAAAGGAAAACTTAGAACCATCACTGATAGAACACAAAAATTAACGTAAATCTTCTATCCATGCAGTGAATAGTATATTTAAAATGAGAGATTTGTCTATTAACATGTTCTATAAAATAGCTCAGAATATATCTCTACTGAAATTAAAGCCATTTACATTTCTACTTTGCATTAAAACCAGTTAGTTATTTAACAAATATTTAGCAAGAAAAAGAAATAAAAATATCTCTTTCTAAAAGGCTTGCTTGCAACATGATTACCCATTCAGAGCTAATCTGTTCATTTAAATATTTTTATAAGGATTATGCCTTTTTTACTTATCACCACATGAGTAATTTGTGAAAGACCATTTTGAAATGCAGACAATAGTAAGTCAGAGGTTGCCTTTAAATACCTTATTCATCAAGGCTGAATTAATGTCTTGCTAGAAAACTAATTCTGCCATCTAGTTCTAAATATAAAAAATAGCAAACAAACAATAGGTTTTATCAAGTTGTTCTGAAAGTTACTTGAAGCAAAATTCTTAATTTTTGCTCTCTTTCCTTAAGCTTAACATATCTCTTTAAAGGTCAGTGATGTGAAAAGTACTGGCTGCCTCTCCCCCTGCCCCCTCCCCATGCCACTGGACCCCCTCCAATCCGCAGCTTCCCAAAAGGGGGTGGGGAGGAGAAGAGACAGAGAAAGAGAGAGAGAGGAATTAATTTTAAAATTTATAAGTGAGATCCTGCTTCACTGAAGTTTTGTGTCATATCTTATTCACATAGCTGCTTTCCAAACAGAAAAAGTCTAAATTTGGGCATGGTGTGTTTTAATATTTAGCAGAATTACTCTACTCATCCCCAAAAAACAAGCAAATTATACCCTACCTTTGTATTTTAAAGTTACTGAATAATCCAATTAATACCCACCTGAACAACTGAAAGCAGCAAACTAATCCTCCCTCCCCTTACTTGAACATCATCTTCTGGAGACCAAAGACTTACTCACTTTGTTTAAAACTTACTGAAGTTTTGTGATTCCAAACAAGAATAGGAAGACAAATTTAAAAAAAAAAATACCCTTCTAATTCAGAACATAGTTTTTTGTACATGCTTCCCCAATTTCTTAAGTGGCCTCAATATCCTACTTTGCATTGATTATAGATAATGTGCATCCCCAAAGAAGCATGCACACCCAGTGCAATCACATTCCAAAAAAGAGAGCCTTACCTGCTAGCTGAAACTGCAGCAGCAACAGCAAAAGGAGCAGCAGCACCAGCAGTATGCACAGTAGCATGTACTGAGGTAATACCTTTTTCTCTAAATCACTGTGGCAACAAACTGCCCTTTCTCGTGTCCCTCTTCATTCACCAAGGATCTCACAGGCAAGGCAGACAGGTAGAAACCACTTTCTTACTGGAAGAGGTTGTCTCCCTTCTCAGAAATGACTGAATCCCTCTCTGTGGTTCCCTGCACATTTACCCTTCAGATCAATACTGCTCTTTAGCAGCAGCTTGAGCTCAACTGCAGCTGATAGAGTCTAGCCAATTGGTATTGAGGATTCCCTTTCTGTCACCCCCTCCCTCAAAAATACACAGCGTGCATTTCAAATTTTATTAGTTGTGAAAAGTAATTTTAACCCTTTGCTTGAAACCTACACAGTCTTTTTTGTAGCTCCCCTCAGGCTTCATTTTCTTCTTGCTTTAAAAACAAAAAATCCCTGACTGAGCAAAATATCCTGAGCTGGAATCTTTAAAGCTGGGCTAGATCCACACTGTGAAGCCTAAAAGCTTTAAAAGTGTTAGCAGCTGACCAAAAGTCTGCCGGTGCTCTGAAGTGCTTACAATATATTAAATGCCCAATAACACAAAAATTACATAGGCAAACTGTCATTTGAGTATCATCAACATTGAAGTATGTTTTTTCCAGCATTAATAGATTTTTCTAACTAGGACCAACGTTGCTCAAGCCTTTTAGATAACAGTACTGTATCACTGATCTTGTCAGTACCCCATGGATGCATTTTTTTTTTTTTTTTTTCCTTTTTTTTTTTTTTTTTTGATTTCCTAACTGAAGGTCTTTGGTTCATATTTAATCCATGTTATCTATTCATATGACAGCTAAAACTTCAGAACCCAAGTGTAAGAGGTAATCATGTTGAAGCGATATACAATCTTAGTCCTCATACTTACAATCTGGAAAGCAAGTTTCCTGAATATCATTACATCTCCTCAGCTATAACATGATGCGCATGAGGAGATATACTGCTTTTTGGACTGTACCAAAATATTTTATGACAAAGTTTTTTTTTTAATTCAGTGAGGGATGCTGAATGCTCAATATTTCAGGAAATCAGATGCTTAACTTTTACAATCCAAGTTTTAGCCACCATTTAAAAAACTGTAGCCCTAACTTACGGGGCTTAGGTTGAGAATAAATAAAAAGTGAATATATTCAGGGATAGTTGCAAAACATGCCATTAGTAACTCAAACATGATGAGGCAATGAAATATACTGTTAGGGAGTTCAAGAAACCTTAACTCTGCCATGTAATAGGACTATGAAGCATGCATAAGATTATTATTACAGTATTTTAGGATTTGTAGGTCTCAATTAGATAAAATTATTTTTAAAAGGCACATTCATTTTTTACCCCTTAACAAATAAGTGTGCAATTTGCACAAGGGTAGACAAGCATGGCACCACCCCCAGGTATTGATTTAGAGGGGCTACAAGAATGGCAGCTACTGTTGACCTACACACTTTTGCTTCCCAGGATGCAAAACTCCCCTGTCTGTGAGGGTCTGGACAGGATGTTGGCACCTAGACCTGTGGATAGGCTCCTCAAGGGCAACCAGGAGGTCATCTAGGTAGGAGTACAGACCACCAGAGTGTCCAGTCAGGGTCTGGATAAGTGTAGTGGAGATCTAAGAGACATAGCCCAGGATGCAAGCCAAGGTCATAAGCCAAAAGAGCCAGGTCCGAGTTCCAGGGAAGGTCCAAGAACAGGGTCAAGGAAAGCTAAAGTTGAGACAGGAGCCAGAGGAATTGGAGAGTAGGTACAGAGTTTCAGGGAAGATCTGAGTTTAGATTCAGAAGTCTGAGTGGTGCTCTCCACAACCAATCCAGTTACTGGGCCAGATGCATTAGGCCAGGATCAGGCTCGGGTGTCATCCCAGCTGGGCCTGACTGGCCAGGGGCCATAGCTCTAGCAATGCTGTATACAACATAATACTCCAGTGACCTCAAAATAGGCAGTGACATGCAGATACATGGATGGAATGTCAATGTGGCAAATGCAACATCATTAATATTAACCAATGAGGTGGGGGGCTTATCTGTCCAGTGAAGAATTAAATGGCCTCACACTATACAACGAATAAAAAACACTTCTGAATCCTTTCACATGTCCCTATACAAGGTATAACAATTTTACCATTTTACCTCCATTTGTGAAGATTTAAGGCTTCCCTTCTCTCTACAGGCCACCAGCCATAGCCCTTTAAATTTTTCTCTCAGATGGGCACTCAAACTAGGACTTAGGGTTAATGTGAGGAAGGTGAATACCTCCTGTTATTCAGATAGACTGCCTGTTTGGGCCAGAGGGAAAATAATCCCTTCCTTATCTCAATTAAATGAGATGCCTGCTAAAAATGCTGCTCATCAGCACCTTAACAGGAAAAGTAGGCTCAGACAGCTGCATAATTACCATTGGGTGTCCAGAAGGACATGTGTTAGCTGGGGACCCATGGGAATAGTTGATTCCTCAACTGTCCTCTTCAAATTGGCCACTGGGGTTGATAGAGACAAAGAATGATTTGTTCTTATTGAAGAATAGATCATTCTTCACATGTGCTTTGAGGCAAAAAGTGATATATGGAAGGGAAAAGGAAATAGCAGAATGTAAGTGATGTTTCTCTAGCCTATCCTCAAGACTGGTTAGTCTCAGTATATCACCCACAGATACAGACAGTAGGGCTGTGAGAAGCTTTGGTCTCTGATTCAATTTGGTGGAGATTCGGTCCAATTTGGTGGCCGAATCTCCGAATCTGAGTCAAATCTCTCCAAACCGAATTGGATTCTCCGAATCAATTTGGAGAGATTCAGAAAGATTCAGCAATTTGGACACAGATGCAGCTTTAAATGGTTTTTCTGCATACCTCAAGGTACCAGGCAGTTTGTGAATGCTGCGATGGGGGGGGGGGCACTGGATGGAGTGTCCCACAGGAGCGCTGGGGGCTCCCCAGCATGCTCAGCAGCAAACCTGGAAGTGGACCCGAAGCACTTCCGGTCCACTTTCATGTCCACTGAGGATCATGTGGGGGGCCCCGCTGCGCTCCTCTGGGATGCTCCATCTGCTCCACCATCACAGTATTCACAAGCAATGCCTGGTACCTCAAGATACATAGTAAAAACATTTAAAGCTGTGTCTATGGCTGAATCACTGATTTTCCGAATCAGCATTAAATCTTCAGATTTGGATTCGGCCAAAGTGAATCAAGGACAGTGATCCAAATCAATGAATCGAATGACTGTCCCTGATTCAGGCTGAATCCAAATCAAATAGGGCCAGTTTCACACACTCCTTATAGACAGTGAACTATTATCAAAAGTTAATGCATGTCCATTTCCTCAATGTACAGCTTCCCACCAGCATGTGTCACTACTGTACTCAATAGTTCTAGTACTTAACCACTTCCTGTAACTGTCTGTGTTCGGTACCAGAGGTAAAGCATCCTTCCACAAGGTTCAGATATTTACTCTTCTGAAACAACACAAATGAGTTCTTATGTTAGGTGTGCAGAAAGCTTTGTGTACCATGACAAACTGAACTCCAGGGGACCCAACACACCAAACAATTTCTTTTACTGTCCATCATGTGAATAAAGCATGAATATGTGTACAGCTGACTGCACTGGAGAAATGTAGTGACTCTCAGAGTTTATGATATTTCATTCACATGGGCTAAGTGAAATGACAGACAAATGCGCTTTTCGATAAAAGTTCTTCCATTAGATAGATGTGAGGAGAACATGCCAATGCAGTTTCACCACATCACAACAGAATGGAAAATTAATTTGTTCTAGAGACAGTACCAACACCGGGGATATTTCCTTAAAAATTAGGAATACTACCACCAAAAATAGTAATATATCTCAACCAGAGAGAACACTTGAGTGCATCCCTATTTATTTAAAAGTTTGAGGGGCAGCAAACCAAATGCAATCCTAAAAGGTAGACTGACATTATTGTACTCCAAGCATAATAGCTATTTGTTATGTAATAAATTATAGTGTTAGCTCAAGCTATTGTTACAAAGAATATTTATTTTTTAAATAGAGATATTTATATAAACAATTATTTCCTTGAAAATAAGATCTCAGAAGAAAATATTAGCACCCAACACACCTCCACATTCCCAGCCTATCTGGTCAGAGACTTGATGAATAGCTTATAGAAGGAGGGACAGAAGTATAGGATGTCTCTCCTTTTATAAGAATGCTCTTCTGTCACTAGCCAGCCAGAATGAGAGAAAAGCTGTCTGGCTCCTTGTTCTCCTTCTCTTTAAAATGTAAACATTCACCATTGGTTTTCAAGCCTCTGTGATTCCCCTCTCTTCCTTATCTATGGTATAAAATGCTATATTTTAGGGATTCTGAAGATGAATCACATTTTCAAGCAGGGGCATCAGAAATGATTTTTTTCCCCCACTGGGGCCAAAATCAGCAGAAATGGTATTTTCTTTTCTTTTTTTCTTTTTTTTTGTCTTCCCCACAGCATCATGGATGCACAGTTAGATACAATTAGATAGGATTTAGATATTGAATCTATATGGTCTATATGAATGTTTTGTTCATCACAAGTTGCAGCAAGTGCCCAGTGTGGATAAAATTCCAAAGGTCAGCTCCCTGGGAGACCTGGCTTTTTACTGGTGGAACCTATGCTTTGGGAAGAAGGGAAGATGTGAAAGCTTTGCTGACCAAGCCTCTCTTCCTCTTTAGTGACCTGTTTCTCTTGTAGTGGTGGGATTACTAGAAAAATGTAAAGGCAAGGTGAATCCTTAGGAAATGCTAAGTAGACTCTCCCAATGTATGGATTATATAGTGGGTGCCCTGTGCCTGCTGCACTGGAGCCACTTAACCAATGGCATAACTAGTATGGGTGCCTGAGGTGGCCACCCAAGGGGCCAAGTTCGTGGTGGGGAAGGTGGAAAAAATGGCTGCTACTGCAGCCATACAGTTACGATCACAAGCAGAAGTGGCAAGCAGAAATCACAGCTGTCCCTGGCTGTGGTAGCTCTCTAGGGCATGTGACCACATCACTATGCTTCTGCACTTAACTACTCACTATGTTAAGTTACTGTCTGTCTCTATCTTCAGTCATCTGTATGTCTGAATCTATCAACTATTGGACGCATTATTGTTGTAGCATCTACACTGACAAAAGAGGAAGTTTTAGAAGAACTTGATAAACTAAACACTAATATGTCACTGGACCAGATTTACCTGAGAGTTCTGCAGGAACTCAAAGGTGAAATTGCAGAACTGCTGGCAATAGCATGTAACCTATTATTTCAAAAGCCCTCTGTGCCAAGAACATGACACCCACCTGCAGAAAGAGCTTCAAAGGTGATCCTGGGAACTACAGACCAGTGAACTTCACTTCCATCCCTAGCAGGTTGCTAGAATCGATAATAAAGAATAAATCAGCAGTCACAAGGGCAAATATAAACTTCTGGAGAAGAGTTAACATGGTTTTTGTAAAGTGAAATCCTACCTCACCAATCTGCTTGAATTCTTTGACAGTGAAAGCAAAATGGAAAAGGTTATCATGCCATTATACAAATCCATGGTGCACCCACGTTTTGAATATTGTTTGGAGTTCTGGTACCCACATCTCAAGAAGAATGTAGTAGAATTAGAAAAGCTACAGAGAGGGCAACCATAACGATCAGGGGCATAGAGCAGTTGCCATATCAGGAGAGACTAAAAAGGCTAGGATTCTTCAGTTAGGAAAGGAGAAGGCTGAGCAGGGATATGATAGAGGTCAATAAAATCATGAAGGATGTGGACCAAGTGAACATGGAGCTGTTATTCACCATGTCCCAGAACACTAGAATTATGGGGCACCCTCTCAAATTAGTAGGTGACAGGTTTAAAACTAATAAGAGAAAATGCTTTTGTTTATAATGGGCACATCTACACAAGATGCTAAGGCACCACAATGTCTGTTGGCAAAAAGTGATGCCACTGCTATGTCATCATAGCAATGTGCTTCTTCATTATAGCGTGTTCCTATGGCAAGGTAGTGGCCCAAAAAAGACCATGCACAGCCAGCACAGCACACTACAGGTTGTTACTGCACCATCTTTTAGTACTTCCAAAAGGAAGTACTAAATGACAGTGCAGTAGCAAAGGGACCATATGGCCATGTGTAGACATGCCCAATGTGTACTTAATTTATGAAATTAATTGATACATGAGGTGGCAGATAGCATAATATTGAGGTATCAGTAGTTAATAAATATTACCAGCTCCAAAATCTTAAGATGAGAGGATGTCATAAAAAGGGACTGACTAAATTCCTGGATAATAGCTCTATTAATGGTTAGTGAACATAATGTTTGGAGATGTTTCCTCTGGCACGTTTAAACCAATAATGATGGATGCCAGGGAGGGAACTGAATAGGGACGAGGTCACTCTAGAGAAATCTGGTTCAATCTCCTCTATAGCATCTACTCCTGCAACTATAAGAGACAGGCTACTGGGCTAGAGACAGGCTACAAGGCCACTGGTCTAAGCCAGTATGGAACTTCTTCTGTTCTTATAGAACCCAAAAGTTCTCTAGGTACAATAAATGATACTATATAGTTAGTACCTGTTCCCGAAGAATTTAGATGAAATGAGAGACAACAAATGGATCCAAGAAACAGATGGGGAAACATGATAAGATTTAACTAATTATGCTAGTATAATAAACATTGATCATATCCCAGAATTTCGTTGTCATCACTGAGTGATTTTTCAACCATCACTTTCTCTGGGAATTAGAAATAAACAGGAGGTAGTACTGGCTGTAAAAACGGTTACTCATTTCCATTTCTCTTTCTTACTATATCCCCCTTACTCTTTACTTCAGCAATACCATTAGTGCCCCTCCTACAATTTGGCCTATTTGTCTGATGCTGCGTATGCATGGAATAGACTCTTTCTTCATTGAAAGTCAATTTCTTTGAGGCACAAATGTTAATCTGTAGCAGTATCAAGTCATAGCTTATAACACATAAAGAAGATAGTTATCTCAACCCTCATCATCTCCTTGAACATTTCTTTCTGATCTCAGTCTGTCTTTTTTTCTAAGGGGAAAAGGAAGAGAAAATGTCTCCACCCCACCAATATTTTTTCTCTAAGGTGATTATTACTCCCTCCCTCTATTTTGCCTGTCCTATTTCTACAAAGTTAAACATTAAAAGGCTTCTTCATTTCCCCTGAAATACTCCTTCTTGCTGCTGTTCATCTTCTTTTAGCAACCTAAGTGCTAATCCATTTTGTCTCTCTTTCACCATCAACACCAAAATATTCTAGCTATTTCAGCTGTCTTATTTAATTCAGTCTAATATTTGACATGCACTTGTAATCTATGAGACAGACACCATAATATGGCTAAATATAGAGGGCACGGCTTTATCAGCTTATACTACTAGCTCAGGTAAGTACTGTTATCCTGTGTTCATTTCAGGTGATATTGATGACCTCCAAAGCATGATCAACCTGATAGTGCATGGGAAGGTCATGACACCTCTTCAGTCTTGGCTTGCTTGACACAATCTCCTCTCTTTCAAATGCTGGAGCTAGAAGAGATGAGATGAGGGAAGCTACAAGCTTAAGACAAAGAAAGAAATAACTCTCCATCCCATGTGAAGTCCTGGACAAATGCTTGGATAACCCATGGATCTCCTTTCAAATACTCTTTACCTGTCAACCACACAGAAACCACCCAAATATTTAGGAAAAATAATATTTTTTGTCATGCCAAGTCCAGCTGTTTTGGATAGCAGATGAAAGAAAAAATTGCCTTGGTGGATAACCAAGGTCATTATATGGGGAAAAAATAAATTCTGCCAGCCCTGAAATTTGTGAGCATCCAGGTCCTGTATATCACAGGAGATGCAGCAATGGCCTGCCATGGCTACCTTGCCAAGGAAGAAAACTATACTACTTTCTCCACCAGTGTAAGAGGCAACCACTTAGCCCCACACTGTATCAGTGGACAGGACAAGCCCCAAAAGCACATCACCCTCATAAAGCTTATAGTATGAAAGAGGAATGAGAAAGGAAGAAGGGATAAAAGGGAATCAGCAACTCTAACATATCAACCATGAAGTAAGGGGGGAAAGGATGGATTGCATGGAAAATAACCTCTGTTGCTTTTTCTTGACCTCCTCCCCTTGGATTTTTTTCCATTTTTCCTAACTGTACCTATTATTACTGAGTAAAAACTGGTGCTCCATTCCAAAATCTTTTACACTATCCCCCGGCTTTGAGAAAGACATCAAGGTAGTCAAGTTTACTAACCTGTAAAGCCTCAGGGATGCAGATGTGTGCCAGGCTGAGGGCAAGTAAAAATTGGGTTTATTTGAAATATTAGGAGATGACTAGCAGGAGAAGTATTGGGTGACTATGAAATGAAAAATAAGATGTGATTTGTGGCCGATCAGTCTGAGATTTTCCTAGCAGCCAATTCAGCATGCACCCATAGAGACTGAGTCTATATACAGTGAGATTATATACTGGCCCCACTGAGGTCAATGGGAGTTTTGTCATGGGTTTTGATGGAGGCAAGATTTCATGCTGAGTGAGTTTGTACTTTCTATTCACATTCATGTCTGTGCTTCAGCATAAATCACCCTACATATCAGAATACTCTTTCTTTTCCTTCCCTGGAACTATTCTACATCTCTCTAAAATTCATTATCCTCTCATCTTAAGATTTTGGAGCTGGTAAGATTTATCAACTACTGATACCTGAATATTATATGTAATACATCAGTATTTCTTTCAGCATTCTCCAGAAAGATGCCTGAAGAACACAGGGGACCTCCAGCTCGCATGCTCACAAAACATATGTTCACAGTTCACAAAACATCTATTGGTTGGGAATTATATCTTTGATTTTGTACTCTGTTTACTGATGATGTATAAGAGCTAGTGCATACATCTCGCTAGCTAAAAATAAGTTAATGCTAATAAATGCAACAAGAAATAGATGGGAAATAAAAACAAAAAAAGCAACAACAGTCTTGCCCAGCTCCCTACCCAAAAATTAATAATAAACATTTTGAAGGCTTAGGCAAGTCTAGATTGATGTTACTGAAAATAGGAAGACAAACAAGATTAACCTCTTTTCCAGCTTTATCTCTGTAGGCATAATGCTATGGCATGTAAAATATGTTTTGCTATCTATTTATCTGTTTATATTTCAAAAGATTGTCTGGGAGCCTCTGAGTGTACACTTACATAGTTATAATGCATAATAAAAACAACTTCCCATTTTAAAAGATTGCTTTTCCAACTTCCTTGATTCTGATACAGAAGACGTACTGGAAGAGACACTATGGCTAGGGACAGACGTTCAAAAAGCCTGAGCCTGAATTGATTCAATCTTTGCAGGTTAGTCTAACCTGGCTAGGCTAAACCAGTTTTGTAACCAGGCAGACCTCCCAGACATGCAGACACCTGCCTACAGTGGCTCAGGCTAGAAGTGTGTGCGGGCTGGGAGGAGCCTTCCCTTCCCACAGTGCTAGAGCAGCCTTCCCTTCCCTTGCCTTCCCTGCCCTTGCCTTCCCTTGCCTTGCCTTCCCTTCCACAGTGCTGAGCTGAGGAGGGCCATGGCCAGGCCCTGGCAAGACTCTATGATTGGGGAGTAGTCCCCCTCCCCCCCACCCAGCCAGCCCAGCAAGGAATGTTTATCACCACTAACTCAGTGTTATCAGCCCATTAAGAAAACAACAGAGGGACATTACCAGCTATCTGTTGATTCTGCCTTTGTCCTGTGTGCTGCAGCTCAGAGGTAGCCAGCATGTGGTCTGCTAGCTAATGGTGAGGCAGACACATTCAGACAGGCAGGCAGACACATGCAGAGACTGTCTGAACTGCAGCCAGGGGGCAGAGGGGAGGGGCCAGCTCTAATGTGGAACACACAGCTCTGCCCAGCCCAGCAAGCATGGAGGGATGCTGGGGGAGTCTGATTTAATTTAAAACAGCAAAGGGTCTGGGGCAGACTTTGCATAAACTGGTTTGAGCCAAATCAGTTAAGTCTGATACTACATTCAACCAGGTTTTTCTCCAACAGGTTCATGTGCACTGAACATCTGATCACTTTTATGTGTAATGTCTGTCCCTAGCCTAAGACATAAATCCTACTACAGTAATACAGGCATTGGGGCTGAATGGAGTATGATTTCGGGAGAAGGAGAATAACTACATATAGAAGAACTTTGGAAACAATATCACTAGGTATTTAGGTACGCATGCATTGTGTATAATCTGCTGTCTATTGAGATAATAATGGATATAACACATGTTAACAACTGCCTCATCTCTGTTATCCTTTTTTTTTACCCAACTCTTTAGAACACAAGGCAACCTGATCCATGGTTACACAAATGGATCAAAATCGCAGAGATTAATTTTTCTGAATTAAATTTTTCCCCAAAAAAGTGTTGTTGAAAACTCAATTTGTAACTTTTTTTTTTTTTTTTTAGGAAAGACCGATTATTTTTTGTGGCAAATATTTAAATTTTCTCCTTTAATGATGGTCATATCTGCAAGCAGTTGCATGTGCCAGAAGATAATATGCCTGCCTTGTGTGTATTGTGAGATGTTGAATACACTTGAGTGCTGTAATAAATAATGCATTACTTCATTAATATTCATAATTATAGTAAAGCTCATTCAGATTTCTCTTTGAGGGAAAACCAACAAAATCAAAAGAAAAAAAATCTGTCCCTAAGCTATATACAGCTGAGTGAAAAATGGAGTGTTGGAGTTTTTTGGAAATTTTGATTTCTCAAAATTACATTTAGAACAAAATCAAAATGTTTAAATAATACTGGGTAATTGAAAATTTAAGACTGATCATTTGGAAGTTGAAAAAAATATCTGAAATTTACAATACTGAAATATTTAATTTGGATTTTTATCTTTGTCACCGGTTTTGCATTTTTCACTGAAAAAAGTATCATGCCATTTTTCCTTAACACCTAATAATATTTATAGACTTATCTGAATCCTATAGAAGAAAGGAAAATATCATAAGATATGACGATGATTGTGTTCCAACCATGGTAGCTATTGTACAGAAGTGGCTAGTAACTGATACTTCAGATGTAAGTGAAAGCAGCCTATAGTGTAGTGGTTCTTAACCTTTCCAGACTTGAGGCATCCAATAAATGACTGGAGGCATCCCCCATCCAACTCTAGGCACTCCTTGTATAGTGCCAAATCTTATGTATTATCTCATTTGTGACTACAGAAAAATAATAGTGCAATTTCTCTGTTGGCAAGAACTCAGAAAGACCACAACAGAGCAGAACGTTTTTAACAGGATGTATTTTTGCTTGAAATTTCTGGGTTTATCCTGTGATTCATGTCTATGCACTTAAGGCCCCTGCCAAACATTGCATTATGCAGTTAACTGGTTAATCATGCAAAAAATTCAGACTGGCTACATGTGGAAAGTAAGACTGGCCACACATGCAAAGTAATTATCATGCCATTAACTAGTTAATTGTGCAATAAATTTAGACTGGCCATACATGCAAAGTAATTATCATTCCATAGAAATACAGTGCTGACACTGTGTGGCATCCTGAGCACCCTCAAAAGGTTTTCAGTGCACTCCAGGTTACTGCCGCACCCTGGTTGAGAATCTCTTTGCTAGCACATGCAGGCAGCCATTCAGTTCTATCTATGGAAGGACACTCCTTTCTGACCTCAACAGTGATATGCTTGATGTCCTGAAACAGTATTTGGCTTTACGATTTAATTTAATAAGTTCATGTTAATCTAATTTCTTACCCCTACTGCAGTTCTGTACTTCATAAACAATTCAGTTAAAGTTAATATTTAAAATTATATTGTTGTAGTGTTCTAGCCTTTTCTTTTTTTCATTATAGTTTCCTTCAAAATACAGTGTTTATGCAATAATAAAAAATGAAGTTTGTGATACAAACATAGAGTATATGGCAATATTAATTTATTAATGTGGGATAAAATAAATATTGCACAGGCATTAGCAAAACTACCAGGTATAGACAGAGCTGTGATGAAGAGAGAGAAATCTGCCTTCATAATGTTTTCTTTAAGACCTCTCTTATCCCTCAATACTTAATTTATGTTAGCGAAGAATATAAAAGAAAAGCCATATTCAGGACACAAATGAAGTGTCAGAGTCTATTGAGAGAAGGAAGTTAAAACCAAGTATGCTTATCAGTTCTATTGCTATCAGACAGTCAGATTATTATCAGTGTAAGGTAGGATAAAATAGGAGTAAATCTGCTGAAATTAACAGAATTATAAAAGTGCAAACTGACGTAACCGAATACATATTCCAACCTAATCTCTTTTGGGTAAAACTCATCCCAAATCACATTACCACAGAACTGCAATTAGAATACAGTTCTGTTTGTGGCACACATTAGATATCTGATACCAAGCCACCTTCTGCCATATGCTTAGAAGTTGTGGAAGTTAGTCTGTTGACACTTGCTTCCTTTTATGAAAGACACCTTTTTTTAAAGAAGAAGTAATTTATTTCCATTTTAATGTCACATTTCCTATTCTTCTCTGGTAAATTTATAGGAACAAACTTTGGATGGAGTTAGAAGGTAGTAATGTTCCATATTATTGTCTTACAGTTGCAATAAACTTGAGGCTGAGAAAGACTTTTTGGCACTGCTCAGTTGTCAGCTTGCATATACTTTAGTATTCTTGTATATTTTTAAACCATGCTGTCTGTAAAGGTAGACTTAGTGAAGCAGTTTAACAGTTAAATAGGAGGCAGGAGCAGATAAGGAAATAGGAACCCTTGACTAACCTTGACTGCCTCCATAAAGGGAAATTACATATTTCAAATATACTTTGACAGCTATGGAGGACCCCCTTCTTGCCAACGGCAGTTAAAGAAGGGAAGACTTATGTCTCACCAAGTAGGAGATTAGTTTCTTCTAAACTTCAGGCCCAAGATGTGCATAAAGGCTCATTGGGGGCTATATATCAATCAGTTAGCCGTTATTTTCTGAGATACAGGAAATACAGCAGCTCTTGAGCAGCTAATTTTTTCTTTTATTTATTGCTCTCAATAGAAACATTTCCTTAACTTTGGAAGATGGAAGCATAAAAAAAGCTATTATGGTACAAGGTAAACCAGGCTCACCACTACAGAAATACATAAACAGGAGTAAATTGCTTAACCATAACAAAATTATACATATATTTAGTGGAGGGGACTCTCAAATTTTTTTGTTGTGCTAAGTATCCAGTTGCTTCCACGTCTGTAGCATACCAGATTTCATTAAACCCCAGATAAACTCCCTCTGCTTTCAACAAGTCGTGCAGACCCAAATTCTGGAAAATACTGATTACTTCTACATGTTGTACTCTTCTTGGGAATGCACATGAAATAAGGCCTGTGCCAACTCCTTGTTTTTTTGATGAGTGGCGAGCTTACAAGGATCCCAAACCTGCCATTCACCCCAACATGCTCTTTGGTACCAGGGAGAGAGACAGAGAGAGTGGGGGGGAAGAGAGAGAGAGAGAGAGAGAGAGAGAGAGAGAGAGTGTGTGTGTGTGTGTGTGTGTGGCAGGGGGGATCGCAGGAGGGAACAGAGCAGAATTAATGGGTGATACAGTAATTACTCCAAGCCCTGAATCATTAGTAGTAGTATAACAATATTTGTATCATTATCAGAAAATATTTTACTTCTTTATGGTAAGTGATGCCTATAAAGTGACAGAGTCACTCTATTCTTGCCATTATTGGATAGAATTCTAAGTCAGACAAATAGCTTATAACTGGCACATTTGAGTGAAAATAAGGCAAACCCCAGAGCCAAGTGACAGTGGGTTTTCTGGACAAGATTTCCATTTCCCTTACTCAAGTGACTTGAATATCTTTCGCTGCCCACAGTACCATGAAATTCAGTATGGTTAGAACCTGATCCTCAGTGGGTATTTTGGAATGAATGAAAGGCAGCCTCTCCTACTGAGACAATAAAGTATAGTGAGCTCTGCTGAGCCTCTTAAGCACATGGGTTAGGTTAAGTCAATTTGAAAAGTAAAATACTGTGTAATTTAATCCATTTTCATTCCACTAGATATGCAAACCAGCTCAAAATTCAAAATTCTTTGTTAATAAGCTGCCTTATATTGTCAGTAAACATTTGAAAAATTGGTGTGTGGGTGGTGGGAGCATCCAAAATGCCCCAGGTTCATAAATGCTTCAAGACTTTAAAAGGATGGAAAATGTTAAGTGTTTTACATTTCATCTTGAATATTCAAACTCAAGTGCAAGTAGAATCAGTAAATTTGACATACAAGTGAAATTTGATGTATCTGAATTACAATATGATATATCCTATTGCCAGTGCTGGAAAGTTAACCAAAAGTCTGAAAATCAATTTATGTTTCTCTCTTGCTTTTTACCTCACCACCAATGTTTGCTAACAATTCTGTTGAAAATCCAACAGACAAAAAATAAAAATCCATCTGACTTTTTCCATAGTTTATTGGTTTTATGCTGCTAGCTGTAGAGTATACGTTTCTTTGTCTCAGTAAAGAGCATAGCTCTGGTTGAATGATGAACAGAAAGCTGATATATTCAGTAAGATGATGACATTTTTAAATAGGCATTATTCTTCATATAATCATAGCTTAACTGATGTGTGTATGTGTGTTTTTTTCCTGCTGCTCACAAAATATATTTTCTCTCTCTGACTGGTCACAGGGACAAAATTATATATAAAACATAAAAGATAAAAATGGAAAGGAGAAAATGCTTTCAAGTTCTTATGCAAAGCTATTTTCTCTCTCCCCTTAGTCTATACAATTTGAATTTAAATACCAGTCCCTTGTTCACTCAGTAATATGATCTCATATCCAACACTATCTTAAACTTTCAGAAACCATAATTTAAATCTTTCAGTGATTTCTTAGGACAATTTTCAGGAGACTGTTTTCAACACCTTTTGAAGCATAAGTCTATCAGGACTGTGGCAGTAAGCCTGCAAGCTAAATCTCTATGAGCTTGTTTGCTGCTTTGATCTGTGACTGACAGCTCAGTAAAAATAATAAACCCCATACTTGAGGGGTTGAATAGCTCAGGGAATTGGTAATGAGCTAAGGAGTCTTTTAGATCTAGATTCCTGGTTTACATGTGACCTGGCTTGGTTATGACTGAAGGTTCTTATCACCTGATGACTGTTCAATAACCTATGTGGATTGTGGTAGTGTTCTTATTTCAGGCTCTGTTTGGCAGGTATATATTACATCTCAAATGAACTGGCAGAGCAGGTTAGAAATTGTTTAAATTTTTTTGCAGAAACTTTCAACTTCTGGGTGACCATTTTTAAATGATTTGTTTTGGCACATCTGCCAATCAGATATTTTCTTTCTAATTTTCCTGATGGCCCTTCATGGGATTTCTATTTCAAGTACCTCTTGCCTCTGTTCTCATATCTGGGGAAATTCACTTTCTGGACTGTATATTGATGATGATGTACCATCACCTTTTATCTTGCTGAACTCTCAGGTACATTATGAGAAAGTCTGGTTGGGGAACATGGCCCCATCGAAGAGATTTAGGATATGATGTATACTGGCATTCATCAAAAAATATTTTGACAGAAAAATTAATCAAGTCCTATGTATTAGCTCTCACTGCAATTTCAATGCGTACAAGGATTGAACAAGTACAGTATTTGTAGTGAAAATTATTAGATTACAAAAAATTTGGTATAGAGGGAAGACAAGTGACATATACAACAGCAGTAAAAAATTAAACAAGTGGTGTGTCAGAAAGAAAAACTAATTGAAATAGTATATGAGGCAAAGTATGTAGCATAATTAAAAAAATTACTCTGATGTTATTGTCCTATGAAACTTGCAAGGCTAAACATGTGGAAAAGAAACCAATCTGCATTCTGTAGGACATAACCCCACTGTTAACTAATTGCATTTAAATAAGCAATTTCTCCATGGCATAAATATTCTGTAATTATTATGGAGATTCCTATATCTTCTTCTGGAGCTTCTAGTAATGGTTACTCTTTGAAACTGGACAAGAAGTAAATGCACCACTTGTTACAAGCAGCTTCATAATTCATGGTGTCACATGGGTGCATACACATGTACTAACTTACAGTTAAGTTGACTTAACTTTTTAAAGTCAACTTAACTGTCAAAATGTACACACATATGTGGAGCAGAGTTGATTTAAATGCAGTGTAAGATAATGCATCTCTGAAGTGTTGACTCTAAGACTTAAAGTATGTTGTGATGGCTGCCACCATTTCAAGAACCTGTATATGTGTACACTCTGCCATGACTTAACTTAAGTCAACTTACTTAAGTCAGCTTAGTTAAGTCACCTTATTTTAAGTCAACTCAGATGTGTGATCGTGCTATGTTGTATATAGGTAAGGGAGAAAAAGATGGGGGTGTTTTACTATAGACCCACTTGTTCTGCAGGTAGCGTTTAAGTCTCTGCGCCTGTCCATCCCACATGTGGCATTAGCACAACGTGCATATTTTAAAATAAATAAAGTTTCTAATTTTTTAAAATGTGCAAAAATGATGTTTATTTCCTACCTATGGGGACGTTTTACCATCTTGTAATATCTACACTTTTCCGAGAGCCTGACAAAGGGACTTTGATCCCGAAAGCTTGCAGAAAAGGACAATTTTCTTGCCATTTTCCAGTTGGTCTAATAAAGGCATCTAATAAAAAGTATCATTTTGGAACAAAGAGTTCTAGTTTTTTGTATGTAATTTTGTAAGATGTGTTTTTCTTATACATATTTTTCCATTTAAGGTTTTATTTAACACAAAAGCTTCTCCTGAAATGTCCCTGGGCTCTGCCCCCTCCAGAACCGTCCAAGGATGATTGCGGACCTGAGGGTCTGCCCTCAATCCCGATTTCAGGGCTCCTCATTGGAGCCTTGCCATTCCCCCGCAGAGCCCCACCTGATTGCTGCTCTCCAGTGGGGCTCCCTGGCTCCTGCTGGCCCGCAAACCCGCCTCCTGCCTCACCGGTCTCCTGGTGGTCAGCTGCCTCCCCCTCTGGGAAGCTGGGGCTCGAGGTGGAGCCTCCCAGCTCCTCAAACAGCATCTCCCAGCTGGTGCTCCATTCCTCTATCCTCCGCTCTGCCCCAGCTGTTTCTCTGGGCACTGCTTGAAGGCCATGCCCCCAGCTCTCCCCAACACGCAAGCTCAGGCAGCTGCAAAATTACCAAGCCTGCATTTGTGTCAGCATCCATGCTCTAGCCTCTTCCCTGCTGCCATCTGTCCTGGCTCCTAAGGTAAGTGCCACGGTGCTTTGGTTAGGGGTCTGGGCCATGCTGGTGGGTCTCCTGTCTCTCCTTTCACATGAAACTACACATACAAGCTCATCAACTCCTTCCTTTTAGGGAGGGCTCCTCACAATTTCTTTAAAACAAACAATTTGCTATCACTTTCTACTAGCAAAAATATGAGCGCACAATGTATTTCAGAGTTAGAGGTGTGTCTATGTTAGCGAATGCCCACGTCTGCAGAGTTCAAAAGTTGGTGTGTATAGCAGTCCAGGTTCTTTTTCACTTGCAGGATGTTCTGTGTAATTATCAGTGCTTTAGAAGAAAAGTAGTATCCCTGTGTTGTTTATCTCAGAAAGTGACAGTTTCCATAGCAGAAGGATGAAATCACTCTTTTCAGTCCCCGGCTTGATAAGCTCAGAGGCAACAACTGTTGTCATTTCAGCTTTTTGTCTTTAAATCATGGAGTCTTTGGTACCTCAAGATGCCATTTGGTCTTCCAGCAGAGCCTGAATCTCACAGAGTCATCTTTCAATCTAAAGAATATCAATGTAACCAAATCGTTACCCACTGGTACTAAATTTAATAACGTGAAGTGTACTTAATTTGGTGGTAGATACTAATGTGTCAGCCTATAAAATACAACAATGTGAAGAAATTTTAGATACATATCACCTCCCATGTTCTGGACTAGGGGTAGCCAAACTGCAGCACGGGCAGCCTGTGTATGGTACACATTGGGGTGGAGACTGGCAGCACAGTGGCATATAGTTTAAGGAAAAGGAAACAGATTATCAGATCAAACTGGGAGCACAGGGCAGGAAGCAGAAAACCAAACAGTAAATTGGTAAGGGAAGGGGATAGGAGTGGCAGCTGGGGAGAATGAAAGCTAATTTGGGGCTTGCCTACCAAAAATGTTGGCCCTCACTGTTCTAGACTGCAACAATCCTCTCTCTTGATGTCTGTTTCAAAATCACTCATGAAAAAATTAATTGAAATAATAATTTTAAAAGTACACACAGCTTCTGATTATCTTCTATGCCAGAAGCAGAGAATCTCTTTTATGTGTCATATTTGAGTACGCAGATCACTTTCTTATTTCATGTTCAAGCAATTGCTTTCATTTTCCTCAAGTCTGTTGAAAGCATAGTAATGCCAACCACCCAGCTCTCCTCTCTACTTATAAACAGTTCACAGGAACTGGATCTCCCCTGAGTCACATTTAGAATTAGAGCTCACAGAATAGTACAATATGTAAGTTGTTGATGTCAAATATATGTCATGAGTTAACTCTGCTTCTCATGTTAGGGCTACATTATTTGTTTATAGAATTTGTTTGGAGAATAATAAATTTATTTATAAAATGTTGATTATCCCTGAATGTCTTATGATTTTTGGCATAAATGGTGACTCATCTACAAACAAGTGATACTCTAGTTATTATTTTCTCTATCTTGGTAGTTATTTTCCAGTATGACTGATCATCATCCATTCAGGGAGGAGACACAATACCATGTGATTCAGATAACCAATGACATACCAACAATACTGACAAGCAAATGACTAATGATTTATTCTGCATGGATACCTAGTGAAAAATTCATGGATTGAATTTGGCTTGCATAGGCAAGATCTTGTGTTGATCTAAATTTAGTATGTACACATTGATTTCAGCTGAATTAGCCTTTAAATGTACACATCAGCTGATGTATGTCAGTTCACCATACATTATATCTCATATATCAGTATTTGTGTGGCCCAAGTGGACCCAAATTTAAAGGAATTATTCTTGAAACTGGACATTGTGGTGTATGAAGAATTCACCATATAACCTATCTACTAGTACTATCTAAGGAGTGTATTCAGAGATTATGCTAATGGACGTTGACATAAACAATAAAAAACTTTTGTAGATTTCTGGGCTTGTTCATAAATTATTTACAATCAGAAAAAGATTATATTCATTGGTTGGCTGGTTAAATTCACAGCTCTCATCTTGGCTATTATTAATACATCTTTTTTGGCATCAAATTTAGGAGTCTCAGTGCATCTACATGTGCAATATCATGCCTTAGTTAATGCACATTAAATCTCATATCTCCTATTGGGAGGTACTAGGGAAAGTGCACATTAGCCTGTCTTAATGCACATTATCTAAAGAGCAGGCGTTTTTACACATGCAAGTACCACAGCACCGGGTGTTTTCAAAAGCGTCCGGCACTGTATTACTTGCAATTGTATAAGCAGTGAAATACACATCAGCACAGAGAAAACGGTGGTGGTGCACTTTTGAACTAAAACACATAGAAGGTGTTCTAGTTTAAAGATGCACCACCTCTATTTTATGTGTGCTGACATGCATTTCGATGCTTATACAACCTGCACATGGCACAGTGCAGTTCACATCAGCTCGTGTGCAGAGCCAATCAAGTATGTTCTAAAGCAGAAGATCTCTGCTGCATTGTGGGATAAAAAGGTGTGTGTATAAATTCCCCATGATTTTTAAATTATGCAACTGTGCATTAGCCTATTTTAATGCATGTTAACTAAATAGCATGTTTTTTTCTTTCTTTAATCTCTCTGAATCAAATTGGAACCCTACAAATCAATTCAGAGAGATTTGGAAAGATTTGGTGATTTGGACATAGACACATCTTTAAATGTTTTTTCTAGGTACCTCTAGGTCCAGGCAGCTCATAAATGCTGTGATGCTGGGGCACATGAAGCATCCCACAGGATTGTGGGGGGCTCCTCAGTGTGCTCGGCAGCAGACCTGCCAGTGCACCAGCAGCACTTCAGGTGCACTACTGGGTTTGCTGGGGAGTGCACTGGGGAGCCTCCCTACACCCCCTGGCTTGGTGACTGGTGCCTTCTGGGTCTGGGGGGTACCTGGAGTCCCCCCATGGCTGCTCACTGAGCATGCACACCAGTGGACCTGTAAGTGGACTGGATATATTTCTGGTCCACTTCCAGGTTTGCTGCCAAGCATGTGGGGGAGGAGAGGCTGTGGGATGCTCCATCGACCCTAGCATTTCAAAGTTCATGAGCCATGCCTGTTACCTTGAGGTATGTAGGAAAAATATTTAAAGCTGTGTCTGTGTCTGAATAGCTGATTCTCCGAATCAGCATGGAATCTTCAGATTCAGATTCAGCTGAATCAACGAATTGAATCGCTGTCCCTGATTAAGCTGGATTTCCAGCATGTCAGAGCAAACAAAGGTACAGGTATAAATGTTCCATGTATAGATGTGCCCACTGTGATGTAATGAGGCCCAGAGATCTGACTGCCTTTTTTCAATAACACATCAGATGATGGCAACATTCCCATAAAGTTCTTGTTTGTGGCATTGAGGGTTATTTCAGCAGTAGGTTTGTAAATACCTGCAGAATACAAGCTAGCACTTGTTGTTAGCACCATTTGGAAAGGTCCTGCAGCATCATTCAGCTGAATCGGATTTTTTCCCCTCCATTATAGCTTCCCTGAATATTATATCAGGTAAGGCTTGGCTGAATGCCTTTATTTTCCCTGATATGCTTACTCCATCTTGCCCGGTATTCATGACAACCCATAAGTTTTAAAAGCAACCAGGCCAATTTTGCTTGCTAAATATTGAAATAATAAATTTGGAAACTCTTATAAATTACAATACTCGTTTGTTAGACCCAATGGACTAGAAAAGGAGGGAGGTAACAGTTTTCTGACAGACTATGTATTAATGCCATCATGCTGTTTAAATTTCATCTGTCCTGTGTGTGCTTCAGAGGTTAAAAAAAATTGCAAGCTAAGACAGTAATATCATCTTACTGTGTTAAAGACACCTATTAGTCATGTTCCAGGCAAATAGGGATTTATGACTCAGACATAATTCTTCCAAATATGCCTGCTGTTCATAAAAGGCAGAGATATATGACTCAAAAATAACATTGAGACAGGAATAATTTTACACTTCACTTTGCAACATTGACTTTCCTCTAGAATATATAGCAAAATCTCCATGTTTTATGAATAGGTTTCTGTCAATACTACAGATTAATGGCTCAAACTTCCAAATCAAGTGAATTTCTCAGCCAAATAGAGGAAGAAATCAGCTCATAGAGTGAAGAAAGAAGCGTGTAGATCAGCAGTTCCCACCAAAGTGTCACAACACCAAATGGGGTCGCAGGACTTACAAGTAGGCTTATGAACCTCACAGACTTCAATTACCCTGAATAGGTTTAGACCAAAAGTAGGGTTGTAGATAGTGACAAGATATGGGACAAGGTCATGGACTAAAAGATTGGAAACCACTGATGTAGATCACTTGTTCAGAGAGCTGTGCATTGGATGAACTGAGTCACATGCTACACATTTTATCCAATGGCAATATGCCTTCTTTTGTAATTGAGTACTGAAAGGAAAAAAGAAACCATGCTGGGCCTTTTCCTGGACTTAGCTCTTACTCCTGTCTATTTGGTTTCTGTGGAAAACTACAATTTTTAAGAAGGGTAGTAAACTTTATAACAGGAAAGTAATGTTTTTGGCAAGGTAGAAGAAAGAATCTCTGAACATTTCTAATTTCAGGTAGATGCAAAATAAACTCTGCTTGACAACCTCCTCTTGACTACTGATCTTGTTAGGATTTCTAACCACTTAATTCCCAGATTGATATGACTCCAGAAGCTTAAGAATTCAGACACTTCCCTGCAATCTTGTATCTTTCCTGAGGTGCAGACTCCCTGATCAGCCCATATTAATTACAAAAAAGTTATGCTCTTAATTTAGGTTAATTTTAGTTGTCACAATCATTGAATGATATTGCTAAAGACTATGGGGAAATCTAGATTACCACAACCTGAAAATCTGCCTGCAACTCATTGCAGTAAAAATGTTCATTGAGAGAGAGACAGGACAAGACAAGAAGAGAAAGCTGAAATGTCTCTTTTATAGCTCCAAAGAGCATCTGTAGCTCTAGCTCACAATCCCAGTCCTGCAGTTGAATGCAGTGAGGCATGCCTGTCTCCCTCTACTTTGTTACTGGATGTAAAGATTTACCCATTTCTCCTTATGGACTGTTAAATGCAGTCAGTGGTCACACATAGGGGAGGCACCCCCTGATAGGCAGTGTTCCCTGCTTAGGTGACAGGCAGCAGGGGGACAAGCAAAAGTGCTGGTGACCCCCTGAGAGCACTGGGCAGGGAGTAGGGGAACCAGGAGAAGTGATCTCTGCGGTCTCCCCATGCTTGATCATGCTGACCGGGGGTGGGGGAGCAGGGGGTTCCCCTGTGGCCAATAACGCCTTCCTGGAAGTGCCAGCAGCACTTCCACATTGACATAATTGGCTGCGGCAGGGACCTCCCCCACAAGTCAGTGCAATCAGCCCCAGTCACTGACTGGCTGCTGGGGGTGGGGAGGGGCGGGGGGAGTGCCTCCCCGACTCAGGAGGCACCAGTCTCCCATGAATGCAATTTAATTTGTACTTCTCTAACCACTTCCTTTCTTAAAAGATGTATGTTGGTACCAATGGAAATAATTACAATTCAAAGACGGGGGAAAAACTTCCAGGAATATCCTTTTCAAAGTCAACAATATTAAGCAGAAATGCTAGATGATTACATTTTAAAAGTTTAAGTGTTTTCCAAGAAAAGGCTAGGTGTCAGTATATTTAATAGGGAGGTTTTTATTATTTTTAATAAGCTGAAACAATGTAGGCATCTAATCTCTTGCTGTTGGTTAATTTTTGAGTTTTGTAATTGTTTTTATTATCCTTTCACCCAAATAAGTTAAATCTGGAAGTTTTCATAAATGGAGATAAACAATGATGCCTTACCACCAAAACCTAGAAATAGGGTGGCATTCTTCATTGTATATTACTTTCCTTTATTTAACCTGAATTATAAATCTTTGCAAAATAATTCTTCACATCCAACAGGTACATGTCTGTTATCAGCATAGATGAAGAACTGGTCTGTGCCTATTTTGTGGGCATCCACAGAAACTTCTTTTATAGTTGGGCTGATATGAAATGCCTTCTCCTAATGAGACTGACAATACCCTATACCAGTTGCAATGTGGAATAATCCATGCTATTTCCTTTTATAACTTGCCCTCTGATACTGGATAAAGCAATATATAGGTGTTAGTACGTGATGACTTGGCATTGAATTCTGGAATTTATGAGTAAGTGAACAGAGAACCATCTGCTGTTGCTTCCAACTCAAAAACCCAGGGGGAAAGTTGGCCATAATGAGATGTGACATTACCTGTTGTTGCCTTTGCAGGTACCCATAGACATAATTTAACTTCCTGGAATTTTTCTTAAAACTTATATTAACCAAGTTTCCTTGTGATACAGTGTTCAGACAACCAAGTCTTTTGTCCCTGCCCAGATGAGGAATCAGTACACAATTTAATAGCTGCCTTAGATATATCCAGAAGGTGAAAAAGGAAACAAGCAGGAAGCAAAATAGTTTGAAACAATGAAGTATTACAAACTGGTGTTTGCTTGTAATTTGTTTCCACTGCATTCTTTTCTCAATATACTAAATAATGAAAGAATCCCAAATATTTGAAGACCTTCATCCATGCTCAGCTTAATGAGAGTTTATATGCATGCTCTGGGGTGGGGGAGGGGAGCAGCTTTAACTAGAGTGGCTTAACTTGGAGGGGCTCCAAGAGCCACTCTAATTAAAGTGCCCAGAGCATCCCATGTATCAGCATCCCCACACTGAAAAGTGGCAATGGGGGCTCTTTAACTAAAGCCCATTCAACGAGCTTTAGTTAAAGCACCCCACCACCATTTTTCAGTGTGGGGATGCTGATACATGTGATTCTGGAGTCTGCTGGAGTGTGGTAATTGCCACACTCCAGCAGACTTGATTAATCATGAATTATCACATATTTTCATTTTTCAGTGATCATCGAGTCTGCTCTGACACACTGTAATTATAACACATCAGAGCAGGCTCGCCACACATGTATAGGTGCTCAATGGATCTAAAATCCTTCTTAAAGCTTTTTCTCAGTTCATATGAACCTGCTTCTTTCTTACCTCTTACCAATCTCATGCAGTCAATATCAGTTATGCTTCTCCCCTCTCCCCTTCAAATCTTATGATTGGCTTAAAAAACTTACAACATAATTTTTTAAAATGATAAGCTTTGGAATTTTATACATTCTGGGGGGTTGGTTTTGTTTTTAACCTTTAAGGTATGTTTTTTTCACATTTTCAAATTTATACCTACCAAGAGGCTGACAACTAACTTAAAAAAAAACCCTTCCTCCCCTCCCCCCCAAAAAAACAGAGTGCTCAGCAATTCATGATTCCAGGAGCAGTGGTTTCAAGACAATATTACAAAGGTAAAATGGTTACCATACAGACAGTCCAGTCCTATTTCTAAGTGGAAGGATAAACCTGTTGACCGAGTATAAAAGGAACCTATTTCCAGAATTAATGAACGCCAGTTATAGACCCCTGATAGCCCTCCACAACGTACGTTTTTTCCACTGGAACCATTATACTGGAAGTAGCTCAGAATCTTTAGACTGCTCTTAGAAGAAATGAACTTAACCAATCACAGTGTTTTCTCATTACACCCTCTTAGCTAAGTGTATCTACAACCACATTATGCTTTCTAGGTTTATGGTGAACTATAAATGTGCATTTAAAATCTCTTTAGGATTTTGCTTTGTAAGAAACCACTATAGGGTACTGTGGTCTACAGATATAATGAATTCTGTAACTAGCAATTATGCTTGATGGGCCTTGAGTGCCTCTACACTACAAGCCACTCCACAGCTGAATACTTACTCTCTCACACACCCAATTTGTCTCTCCCTAAAGGTATTATCTGCATTCACAGCACCTTACTTTGTCCACTCAAGTACAAATCTAACATAATTCCATGTCTTATTATATTTTGACAAATGAACAGGTTAGGCCTGAGAGTTTAAAGCATTAGGTGATTTAGGAATGTGTTTCTAATATATACTTTGATCTTCACACAGCAACATTTTCCACAAATCTACAAAAGCCATAAAGATCTACAAGCAAGTGTGCCTCCCAAGTCTGCAGGATATATAGGACTCGGCAGTTCTTTAGCTTTCTTGCATCTGATGGAACTAATAGGCAATGCTGTAAGGCTGACATTTGTTTCCCAACTTGTCAAACCCAAATTTCATAATGAGAATTAGAATTGATACAGTTCCAGCCCCCTGCTGCTTGCATGCTTTATGTAAACCAAAACTGTCTAGAGAATGGAAATGGGGGAGAGGAATGTTTAAGCTTACTTCGTTCCCTCCCCAGAAGGCACTTGGCAATTTCCCATGATCCCTGCAGGCAACAAGTGAAATCAACAACCACCTTCCATGCAGGCTGCCAAATGCTAAGTGCCCTGGCTTTCAACTTTCCATTTCCTTCCAGATCTGGCTGACAGCTTGCTGCAAGGCAGGGAGGATCAGTGTTCTGGCATTCAACCTCTTTGAAGAGGTGATAGAAGTAGGAGTTGGGAGGTCAGGGCTCAGCAGCAGGAAAACAAATCAAAAGTCATCTGTGGAGCTGTAAGTCCTAGGACACTGCTACATGTTACACTTAGCATGTGCTATCTGCACTTACAATGCCAATATCTGAGTTTTCAAGCAGTGAAGCATGTACTAAGTGCTATTGTAGTACAGTAAAGTTAGGCCTTCTCTGGTGAGGAGTATCTCCAGCTTGTATTAGCTAACACATGCTGAGCTAATATTGGACTGCTTCATGGAGGTAATACAATCAAGGGAGTCTGGTGGGGGGATGGAGTGCAACAAAGCTGTGTTTCAGACTCTCAGCCTCTTTACCCCACTACAGAGCCTTGAACCAGTAAAGCTGGCAAACAGCTGTTTTATGAGCTCCCCTAACCCACCTCTACCACACTGGAACCTTGCTGGTTTAAGGCTCTCCTGTGAGAGAGCCGGCAGCACAGCAAATGGCTTTGTTGGGCTCTCCCCTGGCTTCACAGCACCACAGCCTTGCCAGCTCCATGAGAGCTTGGCATGGCATGAGAGCTGGTCCCAGACCCAGTACCACACAGGAACTGGTTCAAGTTTATTAAGTACATGAGGGTGTCTCCAGTTGTCAGGACTTTAGATAAAGTATTAATACTTGATAGAACATCAGAGAAGCGTTCTCTGGACTCTGAACAGCTCTCTCTTATACTAGAATAAGCCTTGAAAGTTAAAATGAAAGATGTTTCTCTTGTTTTCTCTTAACCACTTTTATTGGATGATAGTCATGCAGCAGACCTACATTACTGAAATATCTTGCTCCTGGCATCTTGTTCAGGTTGTTAGATGTATTTGGGTGCGGGGTGCCTGCCTTGAGCTGACAATTAAGTCTCTTGTAGTAAACATATTGCTTTCTCTTCATTAATATTCCACACTATTACAACTGGATGACATATGCTACTCATCGAGAACAGTCGCTAGCATAAATATCTTTTTTTTAAACGTTTCCTGTCATAGAAGAATGTTCTTCTATGTGAGCTGTATGAACTGGGAAACCTCCAGTTTCAAGGATTATTCAGTGCTGGCCAGTTTTTCATATCTGACCAGTTTTTATTTTCCATTAAGAACAAGATGGCATTTTGTAGAAGCAGCTGTTTGAATTGCTTTCTTTCATTCCCTTTTACTGAGGATTCTGTCAAGTCCACTCCATCATTTACTGAATAGGTTGCATTATGGCCTTGGTTTCTGTGAGTCGTTTCCCTGTGTTCTGTTTCACTAGCTGTACATGTCTGCCAGGAAGGTTGATTGTTCCTATAAAGAATTCGTCCTTTAAAACTGTTTAAAATAGAGTTCCATTGAAAACAGTCACAATTATTACATGGAATTTTCATACTGTGAGCACATCATGCCAGCACCCTTCTTTCTAGTACTTGGTTCTAACCTATTAAACTTTCTAACTTGTCTTAGTTTCCTGAGAGGCCATCTATCTTCGGGCACCATACTGGCACAGTCGATTGAGACAGGTGTACTTTGGCTGAAGCCCCCTTGATTTGAGGAAGAGAAAGCTGATGGCAAGGTATCTTCACAAGTCTGTTTGTTATGAAAGGTTTTCACTCCCTGTTACAGCTTTATAGTCTCTGAGGGCATGTGTAGCTGAAATGGGAGCCCTAAATTGAAGGAGTGGGTTTTTAAAAACACCACTTTAATTTAGGGCCCTTTAAACCCCTGTGTCATGCACACACCTGAACTTACCTGCCTCTCTGGTGGCGGGGAGGAGAGGCTGAGCTGCCAGCAGGCGGAGTGGTCCCGGGGCTGCTGGGGGGTGGTCTGGGGGCTGGTGTTTCCCTCTATGGCAGCGACAGCCCCCACCTAGATGGCACGCACCCACAGGCACCTGGCTCCAGCAGTCCCAGGTGGCACCACAGCTTCAGAGGGAAGCACTGGGCCCCATGCGCAGCTCAGCCAGACAGGGAGGCTCCAGGGGAAAAAAAAAAAGATTAGGCTGGCTGCTTTTCTTAGGTGGAGCCTGCCTTCCTGGGTTGCTGCCAAGCTGCCTGCACGGGCTTCCTGCAGAGCCCCTGAGCTGCATGGAGCCCAGTGCTTCATTCCACAACTGTAGGGCAGCAAACTAAAACTCCTTAGAGGAGTTAACTTTCACAAATAACTCCTCCAAGGAGCAGTTTTAGTTTGCTGCTTCCCATGTCATTTAAGATGCATTACATTGCCGAATTTGCTACAGTGGCTGGAACTACTGCACAATACGCCACTGCCTTGTGTAAACACCAACACCATTAAAGCGGTGCAAAAGCATTTAACCCACTTTAAAGTGTCATGCACACATGCCCCTCATTTCATCTACACACAGCCTAATTTCTACCCTGTGAAAGCATGCCTTTTCTGGCAGAATGGCTGAGAGTAGAGTTAGAGGGATGATACTTCTGCAGTGGAGGAGATTTTGCTTTATTCTTCTCCTGCTGTATATATTGCTATTATTGGAGGGGAATGAATGGATTAATGGCCTATTCATTGTGAAAATTACATTAGGTCCAGACATCCACAGCATGGGATGGGCTTTTATTTAAGTTCTATAAATCAAAACAAATACAAAATATGTAAAGCGCAATCCAGTATGGACAATCATGCATGCTGACTTGTTTTCATATCAAGTTTGCACCAATTCATAAGAGGAAAGAATTCTTCTCTACTCATCTGAAATCTTGGCAGGAGCAATTCTAAAGCTCTAAGCTGGGTCCCTATGGTTTATCCTACCAGCATTCAGTAGAGGAAGAGTGATGATTAGAAAAAAAAAATCCTAATATTTCACAAACTTTTTTTTTTAAAAATTACAATGGCATCTATTTCAAACTCAGAAGCATTAGAAACATTTTCAGAAGTACTTCCCATAGTTATAGGGGACATTTTTTTTCTTGTTGTCTCTCAGATTATTTGTTATCAATTTCAGCCTTAACGCAGTGAAGCACTTGAATATACACTTAACTTTAAACAAGATTAAGGACATACGGTAAGGACCCTGCTGAATAAAAAATGGAATTGGTGCTTTACTTTATGTACAAGCCTGAGTCCTTCACTGAACTTCCTTAGCTCCTGTAAAAGCAATGTGCTTCTCTTTCAAAGCTGCATTCCTCCATATGTCAAACTAGTTTTGCAACTATCATAACGTTTATGTAGGCATTCACTATTGTGAACAGTGTTAAAGTTAATAATGTACGAGTATTTTTTTTAAACCTATACATTTACTGTAGCATGAAAACAGAAATCCTTGGGAGCCTAAGTTTTTCCTAAAGCAAAAACGCCTTGCTTAGGCAGATGATTGAAGAAGTGACAAAACTAAGATTCTAACACATACCATTTGCCCTAAACTCCAGATTTCTATTCTTTCCCTCAGATGACTGCAAAATGTTCAGCACTGACTTCTTGTTATATTCTATAATATAAAATGCCAAATTTATTCTGCAGTTGACAGTACAACTATGTATGGGACACCCCTTATCCTGACTTGTGTTAATGCTAGCCCTTCAGAAGTAAATACAAATACGCTAATAGTAATCATCCTGAAACCAGTCACATTATATAATAATATATTTTTTATTTGTGAAAGTTAACATATGATTAACATACATTAGCATGCCATCTAAATATTAAGAGATCTTGTTCATAACCTGTATTTGATCCTTGTAATGGCACACATATGTTTGGTCAACTTCTTATGATAAATATATTTATTTTATTCAAATTCCAAAAATGGTAATCAAGCAAAATATTACCTGTGGACCAAACCATAAAATGCATCCCATGGAACTGAGTCATCCAGCCTGTAGGGCTTCCCAGGAGTCCAGAAATTTGGTGATGGGAGATTAGTGGCAGTGTTAATCGCTGCAGCTCTGGGAGCTCTATAACCATTATCACTGTCATCACTCCCCCAATGCTTTTTGCATCCTTGTGAGCTAGAGGACTTGGCCCTGCATGCTGGATCAGGCCAGACCATAACCCTGAACCAGCTGCGTGGGCCCAGATCCAGTGTGCAGGGCTGGACTGTGGCTGGATCTGGCATGCAGACCTGATCCTGTGAAGTAGATCCACCAGCTGCATCCCACTCATCTGGCCTGTGTACTGGTAAAGTTCAGTACAACTGATAATCACATATTATAAAATCTACTGTAGCCTTAAATTTGTCTGCCATGATTTTCCATTGAAATCATTAATTTATCATTTTTCCATTCCAGGCCAATAGTGGAGGATCATCCATTTTCTAAAGATGGATTTATATGTCTAGCTACATGTGGAAATTATGTTATAAATGGGTTAATTCAGCTGTAATTATATTATCAATGGGTTAATTTCAGTGGTAACTCAGCAGAGTCCCTTGTGCACACAATATTAAAACCTGCTTGTTAAGTATACAAAAGTCCTTATTTTAAAACTATTTTTCCTGGAGTCCATTCTTTACAGTTAGACACCTCTTTTGGATGGTTTTAATCCATGTGGTCTGGGTCCCTCTTGAATATTAATATCCCTTGTCAAAGGAAAGAAAATAACACTCTCTGTATCAAGTGCCTGATCCAGTGTGTAGGGTCCAGGGCTCCCCATGGGTCTGGAAATTTGGCAGTGTAGAAGTGGTGCCACCACTCTCCTGACACCAAATTTCCAAACCCCTGGGAGCCCTGGACCCTACACGTTGGTCAAGCACTGGATGACACAGAGCTATCAGCTGGATATGTCCCATACACTGAGCTCCCTCCCCTCTCCCCCATCTCAGACCATATCTTATTTTTTCATGAAGATACCAATGTATTGACTGGTCACTGAAAAATACAAATGATTGTGTAGGGTTCACCTGCTTAGAATTCCTGGGCATGCTACACCTTCTAATATTAAAAGAACTAGTCTTCCTTTAGAAAGGTTATATGATTTTTTTACTTTAACTCTTTGTGTCATCCAAGGCAGTGCGAAGCCAGCAGCCTCTGTAGTATTATGTGGAGACTATTTGCTAATTACTAGGCTCACTCATCCAAAGAGATTAAAACTAATTCAAAGAGATTAAAACTTCAATATACATTACATTCTCCCAACTCAGTCATCCAAAGATACTGATCAGAGAGAAAGCATGGCCCATATTCTAACAGCATATACCTGGGAAACTTCCTGGTTTCACTACAGTCTTGGGTCCCCATCTGAAAAAAAAATGAGATACTAATGCTCCCCTGCCTCATACGGGTGTTGTGAAGATAAATACAATGAAGACTGTGAAATGCTTAGATACTAGAGGTACAAGATAAAATAAGAGCCTAAGAGAGATTCACAGTATGTGACTACATAGGTTGTACAGTTTAGCATCATAACACCTCTATTTTAAGTGCATTTTTTAAACATAACAATACAAAATTAGAAGTGCATTACTCTTCATGTTTGCATGATTTTTAAATCACTTCTAGTAGTAATAATTCCCCTCCTTTGCCCCCTTCTCCTACACACACACACCCAGTTGCTGAAGGTCATTTATTAAGTATAATAAATGTGAGCCCTGGGACCCCCCAGAACCCTTAACAGAACCCTCAGGACCCCCAACAACCCCCAGCCTAGCCAGACGTAAGCAGGGGGCTGTGGTGGGAGGGACTTAGCCCAGCTGCGGGGAGACAGCTGAGAGGAGCTGAAGATGGTCACACACCTGAAGATGTCAGATATGCCCTGTCTCCCAACCTCAAACTTTCCAGGGGCTTCTGTCTCACAACCCAAAGGTGGCTGGCTACATCCTGCCTGAAGTTTCCAGAGGCATCCAGCTATCTGCACTGTCGGGCAACACGGAGCTGGCAAGCCAAGCTCATGGTGTTGGTCACGGTGGTGCGGCCAGGTGGTGGCAAATTGGATACGGACAGGTGGGAGTTTTGGCGATGGAGTCTGAGCGGCACAGGAAGCGTAATGGTTCCTTAAACAAGATTGAATTTATTTAACTTACGCTTAGATGCGTAGGAAACTATGTCTTCAGTTACAGTGAACAAACAGGTGAACAAACAAAGGGGTCTGTTGGCCCACAGGGTTCTCCAACAAGCCCTTGCTTTCTACCTCTGACGAGGTAGGTGCGGCTGCCTGCTGGATAGTCCTAGGGCTGGTCAACAGCTCATAAATTGGTAACACACAACGAACTGTAACGATGTGACGCCAGTCCAGTAAGGACAACGAAGAGCCGAAATGGTGTCTGAAGCAGAAGTCAGGAGCCAGTGAGACGAACCGAGGATCCAGCCAGAGCCAGTGAGGAACGATCTGAATCGATGTCGATAGCCGATGCCAAAGGTAAGTCGAAGCCAGGAAATCCAAACAGCAATGTAATAACAGCAAAGGACACGGAATGCCAATCGAGGGAGGAGATCAATAGGCCCAGAAGCCTGACTGAAAGACAGTCCCTGGAACACCAGCCTCTGTCTCCAGCTAACGCGATCTCCCCCCGATCTCCCCCGAGGGAGGGGCTCACAGAACTTTTATCTGAATTTAGTGGCCAATCAGAACACTCACAGGGAAGAAATTTCTAGTCAGATTACCTCATGCTTTAGCTGTTGCTGAGCATGCGTCTGTGGGGAAAGTAGGTCAAACATGACTGACAGGTCCGCAGGTCACCCAGGGGGCACGAGCTGGGTGAGCCTTGGAACTTTCCACTCACAGACTTCAATTGCGCATGTCAGGTACAGAACTTTTGTGTTGGCAGCATATACTTAGGATTTTTCCGAGACATGCACGAGCTTAGACGCTCATAACTGTTGCCAGGCACAAGTGCTCCAGGAATATGTACCTGGCAAAAAAAAACCCTGCCAAAACCCCATGTCAACAAGGAACAGGCACCTGACAGCAGTGGCCAAGCCCCAGAAGGGACAGGTTCCCCTCCAGACCCATTATGAGGTTCTGTACACTCTCCTCCTATTTGAAGTGGTTGGGTCTGTATGGGGATCTAGTTTGCTGGGTGCTTGGATCTAGCCTTTGAAATGTGGGGTCTGTGGGACTGTGCCCAAATCTTGGGGTATAGGGTTCCTAGCTCAGTGTGCAAGTGTTGGGGTCTGGAGCTATGCCTGAGTCTTGTGGTTCTCTTGGCCTCAGTCTTCAGATCTGCATGTAGGTCATGGGGTGCTTTGTGCTGGAGTTTTGGGGGGCATGGAGGCATATCCTGGTGTCTGGGGCATGTGCAGGGAATACGGCTGCCTCAGGCAGCCCTGTATATGTATGTGACCTGAAGCTAGAGGTAGGACTAGGGACTCAGGTTGGTCTTCCCTGATCCTGGGGTGAGAAGCCTGGGGTGAGAAGCTGGGTTATTGTCCAAAGTAGCCAAATGGAGGCCAAGTTCCAGCATGCCTCCCTGTGAGCAAGGGATGGGATTGTGGGGGGGGAGAGGAGGGGCTGCAATGCACACTGGGCTAACTTGAAGCAATAAGGGATCTTTGCAGGCATTCAATAGAACAGTCTACCTCCTATCAATATAGTTTAGTATTCCTTGAACATAATCTAAATTTAGGTCATGTGCTCCATTTGTAACCTGATCTAGGTGCACCCCTACAGGTTTAAATTGAACTAAGCCCACTTAAAACAATCTAAATGTAGTAGCTGTACATCTCTTAAAGGTACAGTTATTGGTGGTGCTTTCATTTATCACAACATGTGATGCTGCAGTTTTGTTTCTCAGGAAGCTCATTTGATAGTCAGGAAAGGTGATTGAATGATATTGAATAGGTTATTCTACCCTAAGACAGAGTTTACTGAACTAAGTTAAACTATGCCCCACTATAGGTATAAAAGGAGGACTTAAGAACTCAGGAGATACTTCTGTGTATCCAAGCTCTATAAGTATCCACAGGGAGTATTTACATTTGATTCAACTGGTCCTGAGAGAGATCAGCTACTTTGAAACTGGCCTTTTAAATGCAAAGTGGCCCTAGCTTAGAGGGGCACTCACAAAATAATAACTTGTCTGCCATTAATGTAATATTATGTTGTATTTGAAATAATGCATTCCCACATGAAATATGAACTGCTGTGGTGATTTATTACAGCCTACTTTATGACACCTTGAGATGGTAACACAACTATTTTTAAAAATAATTTCCTATATATGTATACTACTGTAGTTATTTCTAATGGAAAGTAGACTCATACTACACAGACACAGATGAACACACAAAGATACACTTCAATGCTATATATCCCTTTATTACTTTAATATTTAATGGGAACAAAGATTAATTCTTGATTCCTTCATTTGTTTCCCATCAAATTAATCCATTCAGCATTAAGCTGATAGTGTCAAAACCACAGTAGTTAAGAGTATAAACTCTGAAAGGTAAGGCTTTTCTCCTTGTTATGTAGCCGTACAGTGTCTAACATAATATGACCATGGCCTCTTAGTTCTATAGCAACCAAAAACACCCCTTAAAAACCAAAGAGTACTATGTTCTCAAACACCTGATATCACACGCACACCCCTCTCTTTTGTTTTATCAAGCTGTTTTGTGGAGAAAAAATTTTTTACTGGACCAATTATATAGTGAATTGTTGTACCTTTACACTTTCCAGGCCTTAGAACACCCTTCTGAATTTTGTACTAAGGTATAAAATTCACCAAAACATTCCTATTAGCATTATGTGTGAGATAATTGTCACAAAACTCTGGAGTCATTGCCATTCAGTATTTGGTTCAACAAAACTGAACTTAACAAATGCCTACAAAGTTACATATCTTTATTTAGGGGTATTGTCCCTCTTCTCTGAACTTTCAAGTACTTAAACTTATTTCATTGGTTTTGTCAGATCATCACATAATGGAAATAACGTGTGTATTAGTAAGGTGCCTGATATACCTCTAACATGTTGCAAGTGAGATGCATTGCAACTACTGAAAACAGACACACACACACACACACACACACACACACACACACACACACACACACACACACACACACACACACACACACACACACACACACACACACACAGCTCTTCTTTTACTAATATATTATCCTTATGTCCTTTCTATCATTACGCTGCTTTACTATGCGCTGAAGAATTACTGCCACATCATCATCACCTAATGTAATAAAACCCCACTGGATTTAGAAGTACTGTAATCTTAAGTGTGTGCACCTTATGTGAAAGAACTGGCAGCATATGAGCTGACCTGTGCCAACACCATTATTAATTCTTCAGGAACTGTAAGCAGCTTCAGGCTATAGAAAATAATTTACTCAGGAAAGCAATAGGGACTTTCAGAAAAACCTATCAGGTGAATAGTCTTTTTCATCTCTAAAAACAAGCAGACAATGTTTTTCAGGGATTGAAGTCAATGGCAAATAGAAAATATCTCCAAGTATCATTATGTTTACTACCCATTGCTCTGTTAATATATGTTTTGCTGAATTGTGTTTATTACAGCATGTGTTTTAACAATCTGCTGATTTAAAAACTGTTAATAATGTTTTCTTGCCATCTCTTACAACCTGTCAAGTAATTTAGATGCCCTTCCTGAATGGCTGTTGCAGGAAGGCATGCATTAGTTAATAATACCACAAAATTTAGCTCTTCACATGTAGTAGAATCCAGGGGCCCTGGAAATAAAATAGGGGTGTCATTGGAAAACACTCATATCTCTGCACCTTTACAAGGAGACTCAAAATGAGAAATCAAAGTATTTTCTCTCATTTACAACTTCCAGACAATACCAGAAGAAAGGAAAAACTTCTAAGTTCTCCATTTACACTGGAATTTTGTAGAAAAGAGTGGAGCAAATATATTTGGAAATATTACACAAAAAAAATCTACTGGGGAAAGAAATGATGACCATCAGATAGCTACAGGCTCTAGTGCAATAATTAGAGGCGAGTACTCAGAGGTGCAACAGGGCACGTATGCCCCGGGCAGCAGCAGTGCACATGGCACTGGCAGCTGCCAGTGGCAGCTGCACAGCTAGTTGGCAGCAGTGGCTGCTAGTTTATGCCCGTTTGCAAAGAGGGTGGTCAAGGCTGCTGTCCAAGTCACCCTCCACTCCCTTATTTACGCTACTGATTACAGGCTTGAGAAGCCAGGAAACCTTGATTTCTATTTTTATCACTTCTGTACTTATTGAAACACTCTTCAGGAGGAGTTAACTATTCCCTGTTTTAGTGAAACAGACTAAAGATCAGAGACTGGCCTAAAATCATATGGCAACTGACTCTCAGAATCAAATTTGTTCTGGGTTTTTGTTTGTTTGGGTTTTTTGGGGTTTTTTTTTTACATTCAGAAAGTTGAGATGAACTTGATAAAAGGTTTTAGCTTAAAAATGGGGTAAATGGTATTGTTAAAATGTTGTTTAACATTTTCAATGTGAAACTTCTTTATTCAAGGCTGTGTTTTTGTTCCCTTTCTTCTCAGAGCATGCAGGGACCTCAACGATCTTGTGCAAATGCAGAACACACTATTCTACCCCTGTCAAATCCTTATCCTACTTCATGAAAACCTCCAATGAAGGAAAATTTTCAGATTCTCTGGGCAACTTGTTCCATAGTTTTTATCTACCCCTCCTCCCCCTGATTCAATCTAAATCCATTTTATTGCAATTTAAACATGTTGCTTTGTAACCTCCATTTTGGCTAAAGACAGTAGTTGCTCTCTCTCTTCTTTATGGGTGTCTTTTAAATATATGAAAACCACCATCTTGTTCCACTTGACCTCTTATTCTCCAAACTAAATGTGCAACCTCTTTCATACAACTTGTACCGTAGCCCCTTAATCATCCATACAATTTACCTCTGAATCTTCCCCAGGTTCTCTACAGAGTTCTGAAAATATAATAAAACAACTGCAAACAACATTCTAGATCACGCGTAACCAGCAGCAAGGAGAGGTGCTATCATTCCCCATCTCTTATGCAAATTGATTTTTTTTTTTAATTGACTTGCTGCTTGCTGCTTCATGTCAAGTCTGTGATTCATGCCACTCTCTACCCGCTGCCGCCAGATCCTTTACAGCAGTAAAACTGCCTGCCTAGCTCTCCCTCATTCTGTATTTGTGCATTTTGGTGTTTCTTCTCTCGGAAAAGTAACTTACATTTGTCTTGGTTGATTTTTATTTTGTCTGTAGCCCAGTAACCTAATGTATCAAGGTCCTTCTAAATTCTACTCTTATCCTCCAAAGTGTTTACAACCCATCTCAGCTTTTTGTCATGTGTACACTTGATCAGAGAGCCTGCTATTGCATCCCAGAACGTGTCCCTTTGGAATGCTTATGAAACCTCTTACCATGCCGAAAGCAAAGCATTGATAGACATTCTTTGTGTAGCAGAAAGCCCCTTTGTACATTTCCCTTCTGGACACTGATATAACAGAAGCCCCTTCTTACCTGCAACCCCCCCCCATACGCACACACACATTTTGTGCATTTTTTTTTCCTTCTCAGTATTTTCCTTCTCAGTATAGAGACCTAGCACACTCATTGAATGGGTGTGACAAAGCTCGAGCAAGCTAGAAAGCTGAAGTGGCTTTCTGTAGGAGAAACCTACAAACTACATCTACATATCAATTAAGCTCACTGTCACTAAAGAAAGCAAATGAACTAAAATGTCCACTTCAAAGACTGTAAATACATCCTGATGCTAATGTCTCACTTACTGTCCCCAGTAACCTTTGATCCTTACTACCTCACACTGCGTTTCTATATATTTCTCACAGTGCATTTTTGTATTTCATCTGTCTTGTCTTGACAATGACATTTTTTATTTCATATTTTATACTTGTAAACCCTTAAGGAATGTACTCCCTGTAGAATGAAGTTACACCCTAGACCATTGTTAAAACTTCATTGAAATTGTAATTGTAAAGTGATAAAATCTGTTATATTCAGCAGGTCCCTTAAGTGAATGCAAGTGAATGGTAATCATCGGTAGGTAACTAAGTAACAATAGGAACTCCATTTTAGGCTAATCAAGCTAAATAACTGATTTCTGGAACTAAGCACTCAGCCTATGGACTATTCCTGTAACCCATGACAATACAGCCATTAAGTCAATAAGTCAAGGGTGGACTGCCAAAACTTCAGGTACCAGCAGTCAGAGACCCCTGTCACTAACAGTTGTCAGGTACTACTCAAGACCCATGTGGGACAGTGACCTCTAGACTGGGTAGCCAAGATGATGCTGGGGGATTGCACAAGTC
>NW_017728992.1:32079275-32079541 GCF_001723915.1 Gavialis gangeticus
GCCATTAAGTCAATAAGTCAAGGGTGGACTCCTGAAACTTCAGGTTCACTTCAGTCCCCTGTGACTAACAGTTGTCATGTACTACTGAAAACCCATGTGGGACAGCCACCTCCAGACTGGCCAGCCAAGATGATGCTGGGGGATCACACAAGTCTGCCAGAAAGAGATAAAAGGCAGTGAAGCGTGGCCCTCAGGGGCACCCTCTCATCCAGCCCATGACCTACTGAGACAGAAGGACAAGCAGGGGACCCCCTTCTGGAGAAGGT
>NW_017728992.1:32084541-32110373 GCF_001723915.1 Gavialis gangeticus
CCAAAAAGGGATAAAAGGCAGTGAAGTGTGACCCTCAGTGGCATCCTCTCATCTAGCACCTGACCTACGAAGACAGAAGGACAAGCAGGCAACCCCCTTCTTGAAATGACATCACCTTGAAGGAAGCTTACTATCAACAGCAGACTCCAGGGCCTCCCATGGGTAGATATACTGCCACCAGTGCTCACACAATCACTACAGCAGCTACTATACTACATGGGTTTGAATGACATGAGTTTCAATGAGTGAGTGCATTTGTGTGCACTAAGGTGACCAGTAGCACCCATAACTCAAAGTTTGCATTTATGATTTTATGGGAAACTTCACATCCCATTCAATAAACTAGAATTTATTAAAATCCCGTGAGTTGGTCCTTTTTAGCCAACATGTGTTTGTAACCACCTAACAGTAATTTTACCTAGACCATAATTTTCTAGTTTATGTATGACAATACAATGTAGGACTATATCAATATCCTTACTAAAAGTCCAAGGTTATTACCTTCTAAATCATAAAATAAAATGTTAAATTACCCCAAAATGAAATGTAGTATTTTGTTGCAATTTTAACACAATGTTTTGGGATTAGCTGAAATAATTTTCCTCTGCTTCTTTTGTTCAGTCACAAATACATAAATAAATAAATAAATAAAATTCTAATTTTCCACACAGCTCTTGTTAGGATCACAGTTAGCTGACATAATTTGTGCTTTCCAGGTCCCTCTCATTAACAAGATACACTGCCTTTTAGCAATCATCTTTTCCTGGACTTCATTTTCTCCACTTGCAGAATAAAAGCAATGATTTTTTTCATTAATGAAAAAATATATTTACATTCTCATGATGTAGCACTGCAGGTCAGCCACAGGGAGACTGTATTATGGGAGAAGCAATTTGGCCAGGAAATTTGATTACTAGGAATAGGAGCAAAAAGAAACCGCAGTTCCCCAAAGGGTCCCATAACAAGCTCAGAGGAATGGAGCTGAAATGAAATGAAATGCTTTGTTTCAGGTCAACAGACCAAACCAAAATGGTTTGATTAAATTAAACATGTCAGAACTCAAACACAATGATATTTCCAAATCAAAATTGTGGGAAAGTTGTGTTTTGCTAACAATTCTAATGTTTCAACTCTTCTTCCCAATTTGAAATGAACAGAAAATCCCTTTAAATAGCAAAAATTTCTGTTGGGCAGAAATTGTAATTTTTTCTGTCACTTGCATTAACAAGTGAAACTCCAGGCTCACAGTCATGTTTGGTAATGATGACACCTCAGCATGGTATGATACTCCAACTGTGTGGGAAATGATTAATGTGCACTTTTATTTAGAATCAGTTTCAAATGATGAACCATGGCCACAGAGATAAAATAGATAAAAAATGGGATCTTTAAGGCATTTTCATCTGGGTCAGAGCACAGCAGTATAAAAGTAGTGTAACTTATAAACACTCCCCATTTGCTAACATTTTACAATAGCAGGAGTTATTCCATAATTCAGCTTGCTCTTTACCTATGGTCACAGAGTGCCAGACTAAAACAACATTAAGAATGATAGGTAACAAGAGACAGACAATAGTGTCTTTGGCTTGATTGTAAAAAAAAAATGGTGTAAATCACCAGCATTTTAAAAAACTCAGTTGGATGCTGACTCCACAGCTGAAAGCTCCATGCACCAAGGACTTCAATCTTTATTGTAGGCATATCAGATGTACAGTAGTTGCTTATCTGAGCAAACAGGTGGGAATGTGCAGTAGCAATAGGTCTAAGAGATAAACTGGGCCTTTATGATTAAAGAGTTTTATAAGTAATAAAAACCTTGAATTCAATATGATATTTATGAAAAGTCAATGGGGAAATTTAAGGGCATGGCTGATATGATAGCAAAAGCCAGTCACAGAGTACTTGAGCTGCTGAATTTTGGATGCACTTAAAATGATGAACAATAGAGAGCCTTCAGGAAGGGTTGCAATTAAGAATCACAAAAATCAAACTAGAAAATACAAATAAATCTGTCAATTTCTCCTAGTTCCTTTGGTATAGTGATAGTAAAACTGTAATTACAGCAGTCTGAATGAGATAAGAAATTACTAGAAACAACATCTAAAATTAAAGCAGGAAAGCAGCCCAGAGTTTTCTTTAAGTAATTTGGGGCAGGGGAAGGAATTGGGTATCTCTGTACAGTTTTGTTTACATTTTTATCAGCTTCTGTACTTCCTGGTTTCCCCAAGGTCCATAATCAGAAATACCATGAGCAAAGCAGCCCAGGTGATTACTGTCCCTGGACAGAGCCAAAAGATAATAGAAATCTCACTAAGCTTTATTGTCACAGGATTTTCAGCCTATTTTTCAGAGCAAACTATATTAAGATAAAGCTTTGAATAAGCATGTGATTCTAATCTGAAGAAGAAGAAGAAAAGAACAGGAATCCAAACTTTCCCATATTTGTTCTCATCATTGTAAACATTTTTTTAAAGCAGAGTGCCTTAGCAATTCAAGTACCAATATGTAAACAGTCTATCTTATAAAAGCAGGTCAGGATTTAGCATTCCTGTTTAGCTCCCTCTCCTAAGGTAATCGGCCCTTCTACCAATACTGAGTAGCTAATTATCGCTGTGGTAACTAGCTCCTCAGCGGGAATTTTTCATGTGCAAGGTTTCTTTTACCAATTTCTCTTTGTGCTAGTTTGCCAAATGTTTCTCCAGAGGATTCCCACCTTTTGATCATTATTTTTTCACTGTCATATAGAAGAAAGACTCTGGATCTCCTATCCCTCATGCTGAAAAGTGGATTTCAGAATTAACAGTTTTTTCTCATAATTCCAGAAGCATCCTGTTCTGCACTATAAATTTGCAGAATTGATTAATGTATTCTTTCCCCATCTTAATGAAATCCAGCAAATCTGGGGCTCCATGCTAAGTTCTTACCTAGGCAAATTCCTATTGAATCTGGTGTTATTTTTCCTCAAAGTTCCTATAAATTAAAGTATAAGCCTGGTTCAGCTATCTTCACTCATGTTTATTAATGGTTAATTCTGTATCATTTATTTCAATGGTAAGGCACAATGTAGTGTATGGTTCCCAGGACCTGATCCAAGATGTTTAATTATTGGCTAAAAAGTAAAGTAGTATAGGTTCTCATTTTATAGCATGGAACACTATCATGCTGGGAGACAGTTGAAACAAATTGTTCTATATGTTGTTTTTCCTGAGTCGGTACCAGTTTCTATGTTATGTTGTAGTACACTGAACAAGACTTCTTACAAGCTGAAATATCTGGCTATCATTATTTCAGTCAAAACATGGAAGTTTTGATGACTTGAAAATGTGCATAAGAATTTCCTAATATGGACTAGAACAGAGCAAGATTTAAAAGTGATGAGCAGAAAGAAAAAAAATAGTGTAGATGATCTCAAAGCTGTTAACAGCACATGTTCAGAATTTTAAGATTAACTCATTCAGAGCCTTACATTACTGGGGAGGGGAGGTTCCTTCTCTGTCCCCTGAAATATCTTTCAGAGTCAAAAAGTCAGAAAGACAAACATTTAGAAGTTATATTTTCGTGCATTGTTTTTAGGGTCAAAAACTACACAGAATGGAGTCTCAAGCCTCTCTATTGCAATTTTGAAAATATGATCGCAAGTATAAGAGAAAAAAGAAAAATCCTATGGCACAACATTTCATTTAGAACCTGTCTATTTAGATTTTTTTTTTTTTTATCGAGAAAGAACCAAAGAGGTAGAAACTGAAGTATAAACACTGCAGGTTGCAGCCATGACCTTGGGAACGTTTCTGGATGACACAGATAGCTTCAATCACATCTCTGTCACTGTGCAGGGATGCATGCTTCAAATAGAAGGGTCACACGACCTTTTCCAACAGGTGCACTCCTCCTCCTAATGCTCATACTGTACATACTCACATCTAATCCAAATAAACAGTAGCCATGCTGAGAAGGAACCTTTAAAAGCAGAAGTTGCAAAGAAACATAGGGCACAGTTTGGCTGTATGGTCTGCAGTTACACTGTAAAAATAAAAGCATGTCGAGAAACTGAAAATAAAATAAAAATAAATAATAATAAAAAACCCCTCAGCAGTTTTAGGAGCCTGAACATTAGCTTTTGTTCACTGAACAGTTGAGTTTTATCAGCTCTGGCCTTTCTGCTGGGCATGTCTGTTTAAGAGCGTCATATCCTGAAGCTTTTTTATTATTATTTATTTATTGGTTTGATTAATTTTATTCTCAGAAGGAAAGTACATAGTGGCTGAGATATCTTTCCATACTTTGATAGCTATTTTTTGCTCCAGTTTTTAATTAATGGACCAGGGGTGAAATATTTGGTTAATAAAGCAAAACAATATTATCAAATAATAAACAAAAATGAGAACATCACAACCTAACTGTGCTCATGTAAGTCAAGCTATTGCATCATTGTTTTCTATGTTCTGTTTTTCCATTAATAAAGAAATAAATCATTTTACAGTTTGTTCTTCATTATAGGGATATAATTTTATCTGAAAATATAATCAAAATTGATGAAGTAAATGATACCTACAATAGAGGAGGCTGTTTGATTGAAATTAATGGTGGAAAGAAATAAGAAGTGGAAAGTGTCATAAGGTCACTGGGACTTCTTTTTTTTTATAAACATGAACAACAGGAAAAATGTAGTTTTACCACAATGCTCCTATGTTTAATAATGTTAAAGAGGACTTCTTTTAAAGTTGGAATACAGGTGCATTACTAGGATTAAATCTTCAGTTGCAGATCAGGTATAGGCAACTTCACCTCCACTGATTTGAATTCAGAATAAGTGGACAGTGACAGACAGCTTTATTGTGACTTTTATGATATTTGACATTTCAGAAACCTCAGCTCTTAGAGTCAATAGATTGTTTAAGGATAATTGTTTTCATATTAAGCCACCATGACCAAAATCCTGTCATTAGTTACTTTTTGTCATTCCAAATACAATATTCAAATGTGACCTAGAGATGTTCCCTGAAGGTTCATAAGGAGAAGAAAAATACACCCATTTTTAATTTTTGATTGTTTGGCCAATCTAATCAGTGACTGATGCATACTTTTTGAACATTTGGAGTTGGTAATACTACTGAGTCCCAAAACCAGACAAACAGCTCTTCACTGGCCTCTCTCAAAAGGGAGGATGGCCTCAGCTGCTGTGAGCAGCAGTCTGGACCATAAAGAAAAAGTAAAAAAAACAATGTTAATCCACCACTAATGGTGTCAGTAGAGAGGTGAACAATGAGGTATGAAGACCACAGTCAACCACTGAAATGGTTCTCCAAGTTAGAATTGAGGCACTATACCAGGAACCCTGGTCCTTTGTTAAATATTCTGGTCTAGAACCAAAAGATCAAGCTTTATTTTTTAAACTTTGTTCATGGACTTCCTATGTGACCTTGAGCCAGTCATCCCATGAGAAACTCAGGCACAGAAAGTTTTACTAATACCGACAAAAAGAAGATGAAACTCTCTTTTTCTCTCATTTTAAAATCTTTTTTAATTAGACAATGGTGGAAGCTGAGACAGTTATCTTACAGCACAGTAAACAAACCGGGCTAGGTTTCTGAATCTAGGTACCACTGCAAAATACTACCTATTGCCTACTTTATTCACTTTTTTTCCTGGACTTTTAAATAATAAAATTGCAAGTGAACTGCTGGCAATCTTAAATGTGATAAATGTGACTAGTTAGAAGTTTCTTTCCGGGCAGGAATACAGATTCTTTAGAACAGAGTATATACACATATCTGTTAAAACAATGTATATATTTGGACATGAATTATACCTTTCAAGAATCATCCAGGGAAACATGGTTGATTAGGGAAAAAATACATTCATAGTCCTACTTAAATTCCTTTAACTGGATCTTTAACTATTTAACCAGTTTAATTGAAAAATAAAAACATTTTGGGTAAGAGGGACACCATTGTAAGGAATAAATAAACTATTAATACATTTTTCTTGTTTGGCAGACAAAGTTGTTTGGGTAAATCTGATATCTTTTATTTACCCAAATAACCTTAATTGCCTATGTCCTTCAACCAACATGGCTACAACTTACACCCCTTTTCCTTGTTTGTTTTCTACATTTGGCCAGGCAATCAAACCACCTATGACATGCAAAAGCATGGCTCTGCTTTTTTGAAATCCAAAATTAAACATTTGTCAAATACTATGTCAATGGAAAGTTTAAAAATGCCATGCCAATGGTGCTTCATGAGTAGCTGTTCATTTCCAGATGTTTTAGAATCTGATTTATCATCATCAGATGAACCTTCACAGCTGATTCACCATGATAAAGAAAACAGTAAGAATGTTGGTTTGATGTCAAGTTCCCATCTGAAGTTAACAAAAAATGTCTAAGATAAAAAGATTAGATTTAGAATGAAGGTCTTTAGAAAAGTTTCATGTAGGGTATCAGATATGAACATTTTGGAACGTCCAACACTAGAGTTATTCCAAGCAAGTTTTTGATCAGTCAGCAGTCTACCCATAAGCTGGAAAGCAGGAGAAAAAATAATGAACAACATAAAGCAACAACAAAAGAGAATTTAAAAAAGGACCAAACCAACCCTTTTCAGTCTCCTAGCTATCCTAAATTTAAAAAAAAAGGTCCAACCTAAACTCTAAATCCACAGAGAGTGAATTGCAGTAGGATACTAGAGAAACTTCTTTCTCTGCCATGTTACTTATGTTCATCCCAATATCCAGATTTAGGTCACAGAAAAAGGTTTTGAGAACAGAAAAGTATCCACCTGATGTTAGACTGTCTTCCCTGAACTACCCCTCCCCCACAAAGACCCATAAATACATTCCCTGACAAACAATATACATTTGTTGCTCAATTCTCATTTCATTTTCTTTGCTACATTGTCATTGTTATGCCATTTCTCTCTCTTCCTCTCAGATTTAAAAACCAGTTTGGTGTCAATTTGTAATCCTCTGACTGGAGTTCTGGATAAGTGACTCCTGATATGTGCCAAATACACCATTGCCCAATCAAGATACTAGGAAATGAAGAAAGGTTATTCATGATTTCTTTGGAAGAGATGTTTGCATTTGCACCTTCAGGTTCTGAATTTACATTTAAAGAAGGGGTGGCCAACTTGAAATAGCACAGGCAGCCTCCCTATATAGCATATTGTAGATCAGGGTAGGGACTGGCAGCCTAGGGGCAGATAGGGCAGGGAGCAGAAAGCAGAGCAGAAGATTGAGCAGGATACATAGGGCAGGAAGCAAACGTCAAGAGTAGCAGATGGGATAAGAGGAAAGGGAACTGAGGGGCATGGGGGGATGCTAATTTGTGGCATGCCTGCCAAAAAGGTTAGCTCCCACTAACTGACAACATTTGTTTATATAGTTTCCCTTCTATCTGTTGAACTCACTGGGCATGTCTAGATGAGTACGCACCTGCCTCTGCACATGCCAAATTTGCAGCATGTGGCAAAACTACACTCCTGAACTTCTATGGGTCAAACAAAACCTTGGGGGGAAAAAGTGGGGCAGGGCATGGTCCTGGGCCATACCCTGAGGGAACTGGAGGCTCAGTCTTTCACAGAGACATTCCGGTAGCCAGCCAGAGCGTCTCTATGGCTGGCCATTGCCCCAGAGCTGCATGCAGCGCAGGTGGCAGTGCAAGCTGCAGGGACCTGGCCCAGTTTGCCAGGTAAGTAGGGGGTTGAGGAGGAAGGGACCATGGGGGTGGCCCCACCTGGCCCCAGCCCCCATTCATTCCCCCCAACACCCATTCCTTCCTCCAGCTACCTACTCACTCTCCCAGCCCCCCGACGCTCACTGGCAGTAGCAGCAGTGGTTGAGGATGCTCAGGGTTTCATGGCATTGACCCCCTGCACAGGGGGCAGTGGGTCTCAGCCCCAGCTGCCTAGCCCCCCTGCTGCTGCATTGCACAGGTGCAGCCCAGCTCAGCAGGGTTCCACACACTGTCTCAGAGCTCCAGCCACTCAGGCTGAGCAGCAAAGAGCCCTAGGTGACAGCTGCAGCACCCCCAAGCTTCCAGACAGTGAGTGGTTCACTGCCAAGTCAGGCTGCACCCTCACAATGTGACAGTGGTAGTGCAGGCAGAGCCCCACTGCCCCCTGCGCCATGTTGGGGGGCTGTGCTATGAGGCCATGAGTGGCCCCCACTGCTGCTGCTGCCGCTGGTAAGCTGCTGGCAGTGTGGAAGGCTGGAGTTGGGCGGGGGAGTGATCAAGAGCCTGGAGTCCACCAGGGAATCCCTGGATCATCTCCAGCCTCCTGATCCCTCCCCCACTCGTCTCCAGCCTTCTGCTCATTCTCCTGCTTGTCTCAGGCCTCTGGAGGACTGAAGACAGAGCAGGAGAATGAGCAGGGGGCTGGAGATGGACAGGGAACTGGAGATGAGCCCCTGGAGATGAGCTGGAGATGTTCTCTTGCTCATCTCCATCCTACTGCTGGTTCCCCTGATCATCTCCGGACTCCACGTCTCTGTAATTCCTACAAGGTTATAGTCATTATCACATAGGAGAAGGGCCAGCTCCTTATGCTTGTTTCCCAGGCTCCTGGCATTTGTGTACAGGCAGTTAAGTCTGCCATGTGAAGCCCAGTTCTTCCCTGAAGGGTTAAGAGGGACCTTTCCTTGGGCTGTCGCCAGAGTGGGATCCCTTAGGATCTTAACATTGGTCTTAACTGGCAACTTTTCTTTTCTATTTCAGGCTCACACACGTCTCAACAGCAATCTCGAAGGAAGAGAATCAGCGCAGACTATCAGACTTCTTCTCCAGTCTCAGGCAAGTCCTGTGGTTGGTCTCACTCAAGAGTTAAGCCCTCTAAAGGTACAGTCAAATCACAGAAAATAATGGAAAGAAAAAAGAAACAAAGCCCACCTGGGCTGATGTCCCTGGTCCACACCTGGTCCCAGGATATATTGATCAATCTGGGGATTTTTCCCTTTATGTTTGTCAGGTTAAATTTCTGGCTGCTAGACTCAGCATGCTGCTAGCCCATTGTGGCAAAGGCACAGCAGACTAAGCAACCAAAAAGGAAAAAGAAAGTAACTTAAAGTTAATACCCATATAACTGGTCTCAGCCGTTCTTCTTCCAGGTGACCCCTTTCTCTGCAACAGTTTCCTCCACCACTTGCACTGCTTCACCTGGCAGCAAATCTCCAGCCAGCATGTCCCAGCCTAATTGAGCTCCTCAGAGCTCCATAGCCAGCTGTCCACTGGCTCTCCATCATTGTGGCCGTCCCACCCGTTCTTCCACGTCTCAGGACATTGATACCAACTCCTTGGCTCCCTGTTCTCTTCACACTTCTCCACTCCTGGCTTTCCATGTTCCTTTTCTTCTTTCCAGGGCCACTCTAGCCACATGGAGAAGCTGCTTTGGAACAGTGGTTCCCTGGGACACTCTTCTCTCCTTGCTCTTGGCAAGTACCTACCTTGTTTCCTCTTCTTCACATCCAGGAATAAACTAATTTGATGAAATTAAAAGTGCACCCCAAAAATCAGTATTGGAGCATGAAAAACTTCACAGTAAGTTTGTAAGAACACATGGTATTTCCTCCCTGCAGCAAGGGAGGTTTAGGCTGGATATTAGGAAAAACTCTCTCACTAGGAAGGTGGTGAAGCACTGGAACACATTACCTAGAGAGGTGGTAGAATCTCCATCCTTAGGTTTTTTTTAAAGGCCTGGCTTGACAAAGCCCTGGCTGGAATGATTTAATTGGTGATGGCCCTGCTTTGTGCAGGGGTGGGATTAGATGACCTCCTGAGGCCCCTTCCAAACCAAATTTTCTGTGATTAATAGTGTATGTTGAAAGTGTGCAATGGGATCCAGTAGGATGGACCTCTAAGTTCAACTATCATCACTTTATTAGTGCAGATATATGGCCCACAAAAGCACCATCATTATAATATCCACATTCTGGAATCATTTTAATTATAGTTTCAAATAAAACAAAAACAAAAACAGCTACATTTTTAAAATATTTTATTATAGGCCTGACCCAAAAACATTGACGTTGACTGGAGCTTTCACATCAATATCAATAAGCTTTAATAAAACTATAACATTTGGTATAATATACATATTTATATTGATTTTCTATTATGGATTTAACCAAGTTACATTCTGATGACAGACTCAGCATAACCTGTAATGGCCCAAACTACTTTTAGACCCCATTTGTTTTAAACAAAGCAGCTTCAACAATGTATATACAGGCTTAGGTCTATTCATACGTGGACTATGAAATTACATTGGCTGCTTCTGGTAACTGACAAAGGCTGTGGTGTAAGCAAAGAAAAGGGAAAACATGAAAACTAATGTATCTTGGGAAAAAATATACAATTATTGGGTGCAGCCACATGGAACAATGAAAGAAAAAAAGCCAAAGGGAAAAGGCATTAAAATCTTTAAACCCAGAAAAACTCAAGAAGGAAATACAAAAATGTACTCATAAAAGGCCAAAGCATCCATGTGATAAAGAATATAATTAGAGCAAAACTAAATAAAAATGTAAGATGAACATGCTTAGAAAACCCCTAGAAGACTCTTGGGAAAACATATTAAAGTATAATATTTAAAAGATTAAAATAAAATGTACCTCCTACACACACTTACAGTCAGAACTGAAGCAAAAAGTTGAATATACAATGCTGAAATTGGTTCTTCTTCTTCTTGCTGAGTATTACATATCATAATATTTATTGCTACCTTTTCTGATAGTTCCTACAACACCAAAGAATTAAAAATAATCTAGCCCATGCCTTCTGCTCCCTATACTAATTCCCATCCTTCCATTGCTTCTATCTATTTTGTATGATTCAAGAAAAAAAATCATTCTCCAGGACTCTAGTTGTCATCATTTTCCCAGGACACCTAAACTTACACTTTAACTTCAAAATTCAAGGATCCAAACTCGTTTGTTAAAATTTATTGTCATGTGAATAAATATAACAGTTGCAGATCTCAGAAATGAAGTCCCTGTTCACTGACCTATATCATTACTAATATTTTCACTTTGTAGAAAAGAGGATGAGCTGCACAAAATATTTACACTATACATGCCTTCTCATGGGCATTTTTATTGTTTTGTCATTATGTTTCAATATTATAAAGTTAAACAAAAATTAGATTCACAAAGTGGCTATCACAATTGAATAGGTACAGTGTTTCTCAATAATAAATAACATCTATTAGTCTGATGTTTACAAGGGGATTTTAGAGCTGAAATGCTATGACAAACAAGGCATCTATAACCTTATTTTGGTACCAAAAATATATGGCACATTCTTTCACAAGTACTGAGCAACTAGTACTCTTGATAAAGGTGAAGCACCCGTGAATAGTCAATATTTATAAAAGTGAAATGTGTAAATATAATTTATATTTTGATTCACTTGGCTCTAATTTAACTAGGAAGAAAGATGCTCAAACCCATAAAGTTCCAATTTCCTTCTGCAAGCTGCTGAGAGCATTTGATTCTCTTGACAATAACTGCTGGATCAAGATCTGACAGAACATCTATATTCTTCTGAAGGCCACTGCAGGTATTGGTCAGACTGTAAAAGGAATAAATTTACGGAACACTGAAGCAAATAACTGCTGCATTAGAGAGAGATGAATGGGTGATGAGGATAAATTATTTTCATACAACATTAAGGTATCATAGCATGGAATCCTCTCAATACATCTTATTAAATAGAGGTAATACTGAGAGGTTTGGAGTCAGGATAAAAGTCAGGATAATATCTGCCCACTAACTTTTCTCAACTGTTTTATTTATTTTTGTTTTAGTACAATATGGTCAAAAGTGGCAGAACTGGCAAGAGTTTTATTCTTAAATGATTACAATTGTTCCTTGGAGAAAGAAACACAAAATAATACCGACTGATAGGATTCTGTTTAGAATCCTTTGTTTATGCGGAATGCTCCCCTTCAACTCTTTTATCATAAGTTTATTTGTTTATTTTTAATTAGATCCCAGGTTATTAAACCTTCCTAATCTGTTTCTCATCCTTCCTCAAGCTGAAGATACTTGTGTGATGCTGAGATTAACATTTGTAAACAGGACTTGTGGCTGAAAAGCCTTTGGCTATGCCCCTAGAAATGTGGCTGGGCATTTCCTGGCTTGCTGAACTTATTTATTTTTTCTTTATTCTTAAAAAATAAAATATGCATACCAACAAATTATCTCAACACATAAGCAATAAAAGTAATGCATGCATTCTTAGAAGTTTTTACGTACTGACACAAGCCAATTTGCAGGCTCTACCAACAACAACTGCCATCCTAAAGAACAATGAATTCAAACTTTACTCACTTATCTTCTCAGACAGCATCCTCTGAGATAATAAATAAGGCCTTGTAGCCAGGCCAGAATGTTAACATAACAGTATCAGGCTCCATTAAACCAACAGAAGGAGCCAATTCCAAATAAAGGGCTTCTCACTTAAGGTGTTTTTCTGCCATCTGGTTTTCACTTAAAACTGTGGGCTGTTTACAGAATGAGATTACAGAATGTGTGTCAAGAGGTAGTTGTAGATGAGCTAGGGGTCTTATTTTATCAATCATGGGGAAAAGAGTCTTAGGGTAGGAACAGATGTTGCCTGATGTTGTATTTCTGCTGCCAAAACAATTTCTATGGTGGCACAAACATTGATTATTATGCCACATCAGTGGCACAACAAAAAGAACTAAAATTGTGCCACTTGATTATGGTCAATGTCTGTTTAGTCTGAGGCGGCAGAGTGCAGGCATCCTGGAGTTGAGCTGCCCGCACTTTACTTCATCTTGGGCAGGAGCTCCAAGGGCCTGGTCCTGTGCACCCAGGTAGAGTCGGACCTCTCAAGCCCCCAGACCTCTTGCCTGGCTTTCTCCACTTACAAAGAGGAAACCCAGGGGTGCATCTCCACAACTGGGGAAATGTTATGTGGGTCCTGGCATGGAGTCACGAGACCCAGGGAACCCTGGGCCTGCAGGCTGGGATCTGCACTGAGCAGTGCCTCTGCAGGATGCACTAAAGATTCCCTGGCTCCTGCAAGAGGAGCCACGTTAACCCATGCTTCATGCAGCAGCACAGATCAGTGTGGGTCTTGCTGTGGAAACATGGGCCACTGAGGGTTCCCCAAATCCCATGACACTCCCCACCACCCTGTGCTTGGATCCATACTGACCTGTGCCTCAATATGAAGAACAGGTTAGTGTAAGTCCTGGCAAGGAGATGCAGGCTAGCATGGGAACTGGGGAATTTTTGGGGCCCCATGCCTCTATGTCAGGACCTGCATAGACTTGTGCCTCCAGGTTGGCAAGGGGCTCACTACACATCCCAATAGGGAAGCATATGGCCCTGGGAATTCTCCAGCTCCCACACTGCCCTGCACCTGCTTGCCTGGACCTTGCCTGCTTCAGCCTGGACCCGCTTCAGGCAGAAGTATGGGTCAGCATGGATCCTGGCATGGAACAGCGTGGAGAAGCCAGAGAATCCCTGGTGCCCCATGCCTTCTTTTAGGACCCACACCAGCCCACACTTCAGGTGGAGGCACAGGTCAGTACTGGTCCCTGTGTGAAGGCATGGTGCACTGGGGATTCCCTGGCTCCTGCACCACCATGCCAACCCATGCCTTCATGTGAGGCATGGGTCAGTGCAGGAGCAGACACAGTGCAGCAAGGGACCCAGGGAATCCACAGACAAGGGGAACACATCACCCCTTGTCCTGCATCAATCATAGGGCCTGATGTTGGACAAGGGGCAATGTGTGTGGTGCCCAGTAAAGCTCATCAGCTGTGGTGGGACATGTCTATTTCTACTCTTAGATTATTTCTCTCACAGTTACCCTAAGCATCCCATGACAGAGAGATTTTCCTTATTGTACTAATTGCCCCTATACTTTTAAATTATGAAAAACTTACAGCCACATATTTCTATCCAAAATTGGCTTTACTAGTGGGTACAAGTGAGATCCATATATTTTATTTATAGATGCTAGAGAAGTAAACTGGATGTAGTAATAAGCATAAGTCACATAAAATGATATCCAGCTATTTTTAATAATCTTGGCATGATTTTAGAAGGTGATATAACATACAGGTACCTATCTTCATTATTTCTATTTCCCATATAACTGTTGTGTCTGATCACCTTGTATCCAAACAAACGTGTGCATCAGATGCAAGTACCATGAGGAAAGTAACAGACCACTTCAGCTGTAAGGGCTAATCAGGATGAAGTCCATGCCAGGCGAAGATGAAGACCATGCTAAAAATCCCATTTTTTAAAATGCGGAAAAGAGCCATAAGAAAATAAAGGATTTGTGCCACAACATGATCGTGAAAAGTGGTATTTCAATATCTTTTAACATAAGCTTTTAGACGAGATAGCAATTCTTCTTGTAGTATTGATTGGCTATGAGCATTTTTTTAACTTACCTTTGTTTTTACAATTTACTTCGTTGTAAATTTCCAATAAAAATCTGCTTGGGCTTATGGTAAATCACACTATGCAGTATATAACAAAAACTGCTTTTTACTGCACTTATTAATACATTGATTTTTATAGTGCCTGTAGCTATACAGAGTTAGTTACAAGTAAGTTGTAAAAAAAGACCCCTTTTTCCATGTGTCACACTCCATGAAGGTTTGTACCTGTCCCGGGGGGATAAACCAAGCCCCAGTGTCACGATGGGCTGGGGTGGCAGCTGAACACGAAACAGGCGGGATTCTTGGCGATGGAGTACTGAGCGGCTCAGAAGCGTAATGGTTTCTTAAACAAGGTGGGTTTATTTGACTTATGCTTTTTAGGCACAGGCACAGTAATTCTTCAGTTACAGTGGTGCGATGGCATGAACAAACAACAACACAGGGGTCCGTTGGTCCACAGGGTTCTTGAGCCAAGCCCTTGCTATCTAACCCGGAGGCTAGGGGCGGCTGCCTGGCTCAATAGTCCTAGGACTGGTCAACGGCTCATAACAGGATTCAACTAACACACAGTACAACGAACTGTAACTCGTTGAGGATAGCCAGATGTGACGCCAGTCAGATGGTTGGAGTGGTCGTGGAGATAGCCGGAGTTGAGCCAAAGTGTGCAGAGTTGAGCCAAGCCGTGGTCAAGAATCGAAGCTAAGGTCGGTTAAACGCCAGGTAAGTAGGAAGCTGGAGACAGCGGGAACTGTCGCAGGCTGATGTCGAAGTCAAAATCAAAACAGTTCATAAACCGGAGAATCAACGTCGTGAATGAACAGTACAATCGAGGGTGAAGATGCAGCAAGACAGCCAGAGTCCTCACAGGAGGAGACCGACAGGCCGGGAAGCCTTACTGAGAGAGATACTGAGACCAGGCACCGTCCTCAGTTCAAGCGGATCTCCCCCTGAGGGAGGGGCTCCTAAACCTTTTATAACAATTTGTTGGCCAATTAGAATGTGTCCCTCAAAGAACTTTCTAGCCGAATGACATCATGCTCTTAGCTGACTGAGCATGTGTGAGCTTGATCTCTCTGCTGTTACCACGCAGGCGCAGGGCTGAAAAGTAGGTCAGCCTGACTGACAGCTCTTGGGGTCGCCCAGGGGACACAGGCTGGGTGAGTCCAATGGAAAATTCCATGAGCCTGTCTTGCACATGTCAGTTTTAATTCTCTCTCTCTTACTCTCTTTCTGCATTGGCAGCATACAATCAAAACTTTACTTCAACAGTACCCACTAAATATTTTTTATTAATTGCTTATTGTTACAGCACACAGGAGCTGCATTCATGTACTAGGGATCCATTGTGCTAGCATGATACAGACTCACAGCAAAAAAATGATTATTGCACCGGAGACTTTATCAACTCAGTATAGGACAGGAGACAACAGATGTACATAAATAGAGTGAAAAGTACAAGGGAACAATGAAATACTAGTGGTCATCCTGATAGACAGAAGTAATAAATGTACAGACTCACAGTTGTAAAGAGTACAGAAAAGGAAAGGATTATGGAGGGTTTGAAGGAGAATAATGACATAGCTTTGCATGTAATTATGGGGAACATTATGTATATTGTGGCTTGATCCATAAGTGCAGGCACGTGTGGTTTGTGGCACTGAAAGCCACACATGTTCAACGTTAAATTGTGCCCAGTGCTGCTAATTTGCAGTGTTGAGCCAAAAAAAAAAAAAAATTGGCACAAAGCACTCCTGGACTGGTTGGGGCTCATTGTGCCTCAAGATGGGAACAGGAAGCCCTGGGCTGGCTGATCCCTTGTCTCAGCATGCCTCAGTGCAAGCGCTCCACTGTGGCGCCCCCACGCTGAGGCATGTGGAGCATCCACACTTTGCCACCCTCCACCCCAGCCAACCACTCCCTGACTGGCTGGGGCTCAGGGTGTGTTAAGATTAGCAAGGGGAAGGCAGCCCTGGGCCTAGACTCAATTTAATAAGTGATAGCCTTTTGATAGACATCTAATAGAGGGTAACAAAAATGGACAGCATTTTAAAACAGATTCACATTACTCCTTACTAGAATCTCTTCCAATCAAAAGCCACAGAAAAAACTACGTCACAAAATTATTGAACAATAACAGAATGTTGAAAGCTTAATATGGAGGAAACAAGAGAAGGCATCTTCCAACACAATTTTTTAGTCAAAACTGTGAAGTAAGTTTCAGCAGTACTACACAATAATGCCGGAGACGTATCTGATTATTCCTTAAACGTATACAAAGAGGAGGTTTTCTGAATGCTTTCCATAGATAGCAAAATATTATTTTTGTGCTTTTGAAGTTATACCCAGCCTCCAAAAGCTTGGCACATTTTATCTGGCACTTATCAAGGAGCTGCTTGTAATGTAAATAGCATATCAAGTCAATAAAATAGAATATCATTGAAGACAGACAACCAGCAAAAATCTTAAAGAAATTATGTTTAAAATGGAAAGTATATAATTGCTATGTGGAGCAATGGAACAGCAAGATTTAGACCATGCTTATGAATCATTATAAAAAAGAGCACTTTGTGTTCTATCCCATGTTAAAAGTATGAATGCAAGTTTTATAAATTGAGAAATTTAATGGTGCACTACAATACCAAAATTATAGACGGACTGTCATCTGCTATTAAACTCAGATCTTACAAAGACACAGAGTGATTGCAGTCTGCTGGGTTATTTATGACCCTTAATGTTTTCTTATCATCCTTTATGATGCTCCCCTCCCAAAACCCAGATATCTAATTTTCACAAGAAAAAAAAAGTCACATGCTGCTCAACTGTTGGTTGTAGCTTTGGTTTCTGTTTTTCTTAAAATGTAAACCCCAATAAAAAATCATCTCAGACATTTGTCTGTCACACTACACCTGGTTATAGGAAAGAACAGATGTTCAAGTCTTCATACACGGTGCTACATACTTGACTAATTATCTGTAGGAGACATTTGATAGCTCCCGCCTTCCTTCCTGAGATATACAAATCATGGAGTTGGCAACTTGGACTAGAGATTAAATGAATTACGATTGTTTGAGCATAATTGCAAATATTTGTTCTTTTTCCAGACTGATGAGAAAATATATTCAAGATCAGAAGTTATTTCTAAATATATGGACTATTTATTTAGACTTGTAAAATAACTGTACTTCCTGCTGCATATGCCTTTTAACAAGGTGACTTTCACCATCTCTTTTAAGCTTGACTGTCATACCTTTTTGCTTAAGTTTCTCAATGTATTGAGATTTTCATAAAGTAGAGTTAATACTTTGAAAAGTTAATGGCATTTACGAGCATACTGCCAGCAAAATTTTAGTTAATTGAATAGCTATATTGCCAGTCATCTATACCCTTGGGATATGGCACCATGCATGTTTTGTTTCTTATAAGCAGAACATTAATGTTGTATGAAATATCGATCTTAAAATGCTAACCAGGGTCATTACCAGTCATCCATAAATAAAGACTAATTTAAACCTTTAAAAATCCACCCAAACAACTCTATCATTGAAGAGCACACATGTCAGGTTGACACAACCCCAAAGAAGGATGTCATTCAGATTCTATACTGTCTTGAAGAGGGCAGCAAAAATGACTATTCAGGAATGAGCTAAAAAATCATGAAGGGTATGGAGCAAGTGAACAGGGAACTTTTGTTCACCAAGTCCCTAGAATACTAGAACTAGGGGCACCTGCTGAAATTAACAGGTGACATATTTAAAACTAATGAGAGATAGTGGGTTTTTTATGCAATGCCTAGTTAACTTGTGGAATTCATTGCCATAGTAGGTGGTGTTAGAGGGATACAGCATAACCTGGTTCAAAAAAGGGACTGGATAAATTCATGGATGACAGTTCTATTAATGGCTATTGAACCAAGTGGTTGGAGATGTTTCCTTTGACACCTCTAAGCCAATAACAGTGCATGTCAGGGAGGGAAATGAATAGGAGGTATCTAGAGTGATATATCTGGTTCAATGCTTTCCCTGTATAGCATCCACTTCTGTTACTGTCAGACACAGCATACTGGGATGGATGGAACATTGATCTGATCCAGTATGGCATTTCTTATGTTCTTATACCCAAGATTAAGATTTGGTGTGCTCAAAGAAAGTGTATCATTTGAAGTGCAGCGTATTGGTTTTACAAAACATCAAAAGTGGCTTGTAAGTCGTGTGCATTTAAAAGTGTTTTGGAAACAAGTCACAGGCACTCAGTATAAAAAGCAAAATGAATTAGGTTGAGTGATAGGTGTCTTAGTAAACAAAGGGTGAAATTACATGTTACAATTACACCATGTTAAAAGCACTTCAGACTTGCATGTTAAGGCTCCTAAACAAGTGCTAAGTGAGCTCTAGGTATCTTAAAGTTACTCCACTTTGACTGAGGGTTATCTTTGAACTGTGCTACTTAAGTTAACTTCTGGCTGTCCACCTGGGATAAAATTATTAATTTGCTGTCTTTTAGTATCCCAGAAGGCTCTGCTCCAAGGTGGACTAGCCATCATCCAGGTGGACTCTATAGCCCTGGACCGACAGCTGGCTGGCAGGTGAATGAGGTGGAAGGGAAAAGGGATCAAAAGGGACAGGAGAGGAATAGGGATGGGAAGGCAGGCGTGCAGGGAGCTTCTGGGCTGTCACCTCCTACACCTCTGGATCAGTCTCTTCCCATCTCAAATCACCTTCTCCCTTCCTATTGCCACTTTGCCACCTCAATCAGCTCAAAAGCAGCAGCAGCAACAGGGCACAGAATGCCTCTCCCAGCCTGCAGGCTCCCTCACTGTTTCCATGTGCCTGCATCTAGCCTCTGCTAGACCGCACAAATTAAGGGGAGGCAGGAGGGAGGGCAGGAGAGAAATCATCCATTCAGCAGTTGCAGGGTCCAGTGGGGACTTGTAGGGGTATGCAGAGGCAGTGCAGGCTACAGAGAGCCCAGGAGCAGGCAGGAAGGGGGAACTCCCCATTGCTGATGCCACTCCTAGGCTGACTGGGGCAGCAGAACAGCAATCCATAAGAGGAGGGACCAAGTGGGGGAGAAGAGGGGGCCATCCAGCTGCTGCAGGGGGGCATCTTGTCCTCTTCTTCCTGGCCTAGACTGAAGCTAGAGAGCTTGCAAAGAGGGTAGGCACAGAGCAGATTTGCAGTCCCTGTCGATGCCCCTGCTTCCCAGCCCTCTAGCTGCAGGTCTGAGCAGTGCAAATTACAGAAAGTATTAAAGCTTAATATGCAACTGTTCAGTAGCACCTCTTAACCTTAACACTGTTTAAAAGGTTTGAACTAATGGAGAGAGGCCATTGCTTTGCTAATTAGGTGATAAAAACTCTTATCAGCTCCTGGCTGGCTTGCTTGCCTGTCAGTTTGCTGCAGGCAGTATGACAAGCATGAAGGGAGATTGAAAGCTCCGTATCATTAACAGATGTATACACTGCACTCCCACTCCCCTTGCCTCACAGTGGTAGCCCAGGGCTGGGAGCTGACAACACTCCTGCTCCTTGAGCAGCCCGTGGGGAAAAGCCTGGGACTGTGCAAGCAGACCTCCCTAATGAGAGAGCCCTGCCCCCCTCAACTCAGCTCTGTGGAAGGGAAGGGAGGGCTGCTCTAGCCTGAGCCAATGCAGGCCTGTGTCTGAATTTCCTCAGTCCAGAAAAAATGTCTGTCCAGTTTCCAACTGGTTCAGCCTAGCCAGGTTAGACTAACCTGCAAAGACTGAATCAATTCAGGTTCAGGTTTTTTGAATGTCTGTCCCTAGACCAAGAGACAATAAATACTTCTATTCTTTCTGGCAGAGTTATGACAAAAATTCATATCACTATTCAGAATATGTATGGCCATGGGTATACATAAGAATCTAAGTAGAGACATTATATGTTCTTCAAAGGCTACTTGTTACTCTCCAAGAAACCGCTTTGATTTCCATTAGATTGTTTCAGACAGCTGTGAGATAGATGTCTCTTTGAGTGTGGATTATCCATTTGCTTTAGGATTTTAAGTCTCTCCAACAGAGAAGCACATCTAGTATTCTAAAGAAGTGTTGTTAAAATAAAGCCAATTACAATCCGGGTGTGAGTTAATATACTTGAGCTGAGGGGGGAAATAAAATGGAAATGTAATTTTGGGTTGCATTAGCAGAAACATTGTATGCAAAACTAGGATACAATTGTATCATTATATGAAACTCTGGTTAGACCTTAGCCCAAGTACTCCAGTTTAGGCACTACATTATAAGCAAAATGTAGAGAAGGTGGAAGCATCAACAGGGACATGATAAAGGTGTTTGAATACAAGCCATACATAATAAAAGAAGTAGGTAGGTTTAGATTATAGAAAAAGATTTAAAGAGGGTCATGACAGCAGCTCACAGTTATTTGAAAGGCTGCTCTAAGATACAGAAGCATTGTTCTTACTTTGTCAAGGGGGTCAGAACACGTGGAAATGAGTTTAAATCACACAAAAATTTAGTTGAAATTTTAGTGGAAACTTCCTAATTATAAGCAATGAAAAATAACAAGAGAAACTGCCTAGGAAAGCTGTGGAATCTTCTCTGGGAATTTTCAAGAGGCTGGACAGACTATATCTATGGGATAACTTACATCTGTACAAGGAAGTGTAGATGATGCTTATGCCCCCTTCAAATCCTATGGTTCTGTATATTCTATTTCATAGAAAACTAGGAAATTAAGTGATATTTAGAGAAGTGTTGTCATCCTTTGAGAGAGAGAGGGACATTTGCATAAAAACATCTAAGACATCACAAGGTAATTTAGTATACTACAACATGTTTGAGGCTTTAGTTGCAAATAAGTGAGAGCTTTAAAGTACATCATTTGTGATGCATTGAATATATGCAATGTTTTATGTAGTGTTTTGTCTTATCATATCACCTCACATCATGCTGAACTTCACATATAACAGGAAAGATAAGAAGATATACACCAGGCACAGAATACCTTAACATAAATATTAGGGCTGTGCGAAATGGTGCTGTTCCATTTCACCTTGAGTTTTGAGGTTTGGATGGAACAGTGTTCCATTTTGAATATAATTTCAATTCAAAACAGCTGTTCCATTTTGCTTCATCGAAACAGTGAGGCTGTTTTAAAGCTGTTTCGCTAGATTGGGCTGGGGGAGGGGAGTCAGCCCATCTAGGCTGACTCTTCATCCCCAGCACTAGATTAGGCAGAGGGTGGGGAATCAGCTGGCTTGGGCTGACTCCCCACCCCCCGCCTAATCTAGCACTGGGGAGGAGAACTGAGTGATTGGGCTCAGTTCTTTTCCCCAGCCCGATCGCAGCATTGGGGAGGGGAACTGAGCCGGGGCTCATTTCTCTTCCCTGTGCTGTTATTGGCTTCTCGCAGCCCGGCAGTTGGAGATGGGGAGAGCCCGGGCTGCGCTCCTGGCTGCTGCTGGGAGCATAACCCTGGTTCTCCCCTGTCTCTCACCACCTCACTACTGACTGCTTCAAAACTTGAAATGTTTCAAAACTTTCAAAATGTTTTGACTATACTCATTTTGTTTCAAGGCTGTTTTGAAGCCCTTCGTTTCAATTCAATTTCACTGTTTCAAGCTCGAAATGAGTTGAAACAATGTTGAATCGAAACAGCCAGTGAAATTTTGCACAGCCCAAATAAATATGTAGTGCAGATGTACCATCTATATCAAGCAGGAGATAACTGAATAAGCATAAATACATTCATTATATGTCTAATGAAAGATATGCCATTTTGCTTGTTTGGATGACAATCAAGCAATGTTGAGGACCTCTATGGTATCACCACAACTTTATATATTACAATGTTATATCCCTCCCCACCCCTGCTCTTCTTGTATAACAGTTGGAATGATATAACTCTCCATTCTTTAGGCAATTTGGGTTCAATTAAACTTAAATAATTTGATTTGGAAAATATGCATTAATTTGTGCCAAAACCTATTTGTATTTTTTTTCCATTCAGCTAGTCAGCCAAGAAATACGTATACATGCTGAAGGTTTGTTGTTTGTATGCTTGCTTTGATACCAAAAAACAAGGTAGAGGGCAGAGGCTGTGGAGCTTTTTCCCCACTCAGTTCCATGCATGTGAAACTGAGGGGGAGAGTGGGGAAAAAGCTTCCCAGCTTGTTCCCTTCCCCAGCTCTGCAGTCATGGTGCTGGGAAGGGAACAGGCTCCCCTATCTCTGACACCAGGGAGCTCCCAGTGCTGGCTCCATGGTCACAGGGCTTGGGCTGGGAAACCTTTATCTCCCACACTTCTTGAACTGGGCTTGGGCTGGGAGATAAATGACTCCAAGCCTGAGTCCCATGACCAGAGAACTCTGGTCAGGGAGATAAGCATTTCCCTGCAGCAGCCCTGGAGCCACAGGGCTCAGGCTAGGAGATAAGGGTGTCCAGCCCCCCCACTCCCCAGTTGTGATGGTGAAGTGGGGGTTGGGAGATAAGGCTCTCCAGTCCCTGCACCCTGACTGAGATGAGGGAGCAGGGGGCTTGGAGCACCCTGCTGCTGGGGCAGGGGGACATGGTCCTTACCTGGGCTCCTGTGGTGGAGCCTGTCATGGGAGGAGGCAGCTCCCAGGGGCAAGGAGCTCTTTCCTGCCCCCGGTGGATGGCTGACAGGGAGTAGGTTTTCTTTACAGGCATACATCTATACTAGCACTGTGGCACAATTACTAATGTCGAGTAAATTTGCTACTTGCATTTGCATGTAGAAAATTTACTCAGCATTAGGGAAATTTACTGTGAAGTATTAAGTTAAGCACCTCATGTTGACACAACCGAGATGTAAAAATAATGGTTGCTGGGTGCATCTACATGTACGCTTTACTGCAGAGTAACTAATTAGATACTCAATAAAGTGTCACAGTCTACATGTGCACCTATATTAGGGTGCAATAAACTAATTAACTCCGCTATAGGATAGTACTGCCCAACACAAGTACTATCCTATTGCAGAATACTTATGTGTACTTGAATGCACATGTAGACTGATGGGAGCTGCCTGAGACACAAAGGTGCTACAGTGCGGGGGTCACCTGCGGACTAGTCCCATGCTGTAGTACCCTTGTGCCCCAGCCAGCCCCTCTGCTAACTGATGCTGCCACCTGGAGCCTGGGGCTGAACCCCCAGACTCTCTGCTATGGGTCAGCTGCTCCCAGGCACACCATCTTTACATGTGCCTGGGACCACTTGGGCTTAAACTGCTGCAGTCCCTGGCACATGTGAAGACATTGTGCTTGGGAGCAACAGACATCTGCGAGCACTGCACTGGAGTTTATTCAGGTGCATTAATATCACATGTAAAGGTATTTGCTGAGTACAAAAGCAACGAGCAACACAGACATTCAAAGGAGCTCTGTGTTGCTCATTTGATCACTATAGGAAAGCAGCTGACAGCATGGACTGTACAGGCATGTGAAAGTTGATCTACAGTGTTACAATGATCCACACTTTACTGGTTTACATAAAAAAAAATCCAAACAAAAAACCAAAAACAGTATGGCAAAAGAACACGAAACAGCTAAAATACAGGTAAAAACTGGGCTCAGCTAAGACCACGCATCAGGGGTGTGCAAAACAGACTGTATTTGATTCATATTTGGCCCTAATCAGGGACAGTAATTCGATTTGATTCGGATCACTGTCCTGATTCGATTCAGCCAAAACCGATACTGATTTAGAGAAGCAGCAATTTGGCCATAGACACAGATTTAAATGTTTTTTCTACATATCTCAAGGTACCAGGCATGGCTCGTGAATGATGAGATGGTAGGGTGGGTGGAGCATCCCACAAGAGTGAGGGGGGGGGGCCCTGCATGCTCGGCCACAGACCCATAAGTGAATCAGAAGTACTTCTGGTCCACTTGCAGGTCCACCGCTGAGTGCATAGGGGGCCACCCTCATAGCCACCCAGCTTGGCAATCATCCATGGGGGGGACTCTGGGTGCCCCCCCAATCCAGGAGGTGCCAGTCACTGAGTCGGGGGAGGTAGTGGTGGGGGGTCCCCCCGCACACTTCGTAGCAGATCTGGAAGTGGACTGTAAGTGCTTCTGGTCCACTTCTGGGTCCACCACTGAGCTCAATGGGAACCGCCCCATGCTCCTGGGGAACACTCCATCTGCCCTAGCATCTCAGCATTCATGAGCCGCCTGGTACCTTGAGGTACGTAGAAAAAACTTTTAAAGCTGTGTCTATATCTGAATCATTGAATCTCTCTGAATTGATTTGGAGAGTTCTGGTTCAATTTGGAGAGATCAAAGGGTCTCCTGATTTGATTCACTTTCAGAGATTCAGCCACCGAATCAGGCCAAATCTACACCAAATAGAATCAGTGACTGAAGCTTCACACAGCCCTACCATCCATCCATGTTAGACCTAGAACTGTTTGGGGGGAGAACATTTTGGAGACACTAAGACCAACTGGTGCTTCCTTTCAGAAAGACTGCTGGGAAGATCAAGCCACAGACTCCTGTCAACAGAAAAGAAACAAAATAGGGAACTTTGGGCTTGTGGACACAATGAAAACACATTCTAGGCTCTCTGAATAGGTTCTCTGGGCACTTTTACATGTGGTCCAGGGGTGGGAGAGAAGCACTTTAATTAGAATGGCTCTCAAAGAGCCACTCTAAAGCATTACCTTGTTTCCTGAATTAGCATCCATGCACTTAAAAATGGTGGTAGGGGTGCTTGAACTGAAGCTTGTTCAATGAGCTTTAGTTCAAGCACGCTCCCTTCTCCCCTCCTCCCCGCCACCATTTTTAAGCATGGGAACACTAGGAGCTTCTTAGGGCAAGGTTTTTAAGGCAACATTACATATTATTTGTACAGCACCTGGCACAATGAGGCCACCAATGCTGGTCAATAGAGGCATTACTGTAGTGAGCTGAATTAGTAATAATAATAATAGCAGTAGTAGTATTAGTAATACCACCACCAGAGAAATTACTAAGCACGCTAGTCTTTGAAATGAATGGAACATAGTGGAAAAATTCTAAGATACCTCAACTCAATTTGAATTACCATTTTTATAAGCAGAAATTCTAAAATTTAATGTAAATTTTATCTGAAACATTTATATAAAACTAAGACATCTGGTCATCTCCTAGGAAAGAATGCTAAAAATCAAGGAAAATTCAGATATGTTCTTGTGTATTCATTTAAGTCTGAGTCATTGGCCCACTGTGTGAATAATTTTGGAAAAGGTTTTTTCCATGTTCTTTAACTCTTCAAACTGAAGTGTAAGCTTAATTATATGCAGTTGAATTTCATTAATTATTTTTATTGTCCCTCTTTGGAGGGAGCCAGAGAAATAGTACATGAAAAAAAAAGTTTTGCTTCTTTGCAGTATTTGTACTGGGTGATGAGTAAAAAAAGTAGAGGGCCTTAAAG
>NW_017728992.1:32115373-32121194 GCF_001723915.1 Gavialis gangeticus
TACTGACAATCTAGGGCTCAGCACTAACTTTAGAGTTATGACTTGACAGTTCAGAAATATTTATTTGTAGTTTCTCATTGACTTACAGTTGCAGAGGGGTCCTCTCTGGGATGACAGACCTGATGCAAAGCCCACTGAAGTCAATGGGAGACTTCATAAGATAAGAACATTCATGGTTAAATAATATATAGGGATACAACCTTCTACAGATGAAACACTGTCTGGCAACGTAACAAATTTAAATGCATATGCAGTGGGGAAAACAGTTGGCGGAAATAGTTTAGCCATAACTGCATTAACAATTGACTTAAATTATGTGTCAAATATATTATTCACCAAATACAATTTGATCCTCTGCACAACTAGGGAAATCATAAAAAAATGTATTAGAATTCAAATAAATTATTTACTACTAATAATTCAAACTGCTCAATCCTATTTTATTATAATCTAGTATTCAAAAAGTAGAAAAGGTAACAAGTGATAAGAATTCCCCCCCCTTTTAATCAGAATGATTTTTTAAAGAACACACAGCTGTTTTAATCTTAAAGTTGTAAAGATAACTATTAGAATGAATACCTAAAGTATAAGGAAACCCTATAGAACAGGGGTAGGCAAAATACAGCCCGCGGGCCAGATCCAGCCTGCCAGGCAGTATCATCCAGCTTACGGGCGCCAACCAACTAATTGTACCCTGCCTAGCCTGCGTGCATTGCTCCCACCCTCATGGGGAGAAGGCCCCAGCTCAGCCAGCATGCAGCTTCTAGATGGAGCTACTGCTGCCACTGCTGCAGCCTCCAGCAGACCTGCTCAGCTTTCCCAGTGTCCCATTCACTCCAGGCATCAGGTAAGGAAGTGATGGAGGTGGAAGTAAGCTGCAGCTGGGCAGAAGCACAAAACATGGGGCTGGCAGCAGTGTGCAGTCTGTGTCAATGGCATGGTAGGAGCAAGGAGCTTGGGTGGCCAGGGTGTGGGTGTGAGGTGCACAGCCCATGGTGCTGGTGGCAGCAGCAGCAGCAGGAGGTGGGTGCTCAGGGCACTCATGGCCCACACAGGTGCTGCCACCTGGCAGCTCATGGCTCTGGCCGTCACTGCACAGGGTGACAAGGAGTGCAGCCTGGCTGGCCCACCCCTATCACATGGGGCTCCATGAAGTACATGTACCATCGAGGAAATCCCTGCATGACAGAGCTGGCTGCCTTCACGACTCCCAACCATGCAGGTCCCGGGACTTCCCTGGGAACATATACACCTCCCCAACATACCCTACAGCCCCCCACATGAACACAGCCACCCCCTGTCACTAACACCTCCAACACACACATCCACCCGCAACCACCCCTTTTTGAGTTATTATGCAATCATCTCTATATATTAATATGCAAACACAAATCATCACAAAAATATTTTTGTAATAAAATTAATGTTATAGTAGGTTTTTAACTTCTAGTATATGGATTTAGCTTTTTTCTGATTCCAAGATGGAAAACCTTCCCTCCCACAAGGAGTACTTCTGGGGGGCAAAGGGAGGAACTTTGAGTGTCAAAGGTCAGGGGTTAGGGGCAGAACTTCCAAAGATGGCAACCAGGGGGCAGGGCACCTGTCAAGTGGTGGGGATAGACTTTCAGCCCTTGACAGCTCACCAAAACTCATTAAGCATCCCTCCAGCCAAAATAATTGCCCACACCCACTACAGAACACACCAAGGTGCTCCCTCACCGCATGGTTCTGTATCATAGAATTGAGATCCTGTTTGAACTGTGTGACTTGTTATGCATACAGAGGTAACTCTGAGAATAAATCTATGGTGTAAAGTCTAAGAGTACAGTTTTGTATGCATGTTGTTTTAAAAAAAAATGCCCTTTCCCCCCGCTCTTCCTTCCAGACTCTTCTAATCAGGGTTTTGTTTTCTTCAAGGTTCTGTCAGTATCAAAACCTTGGTGTTCTGGCTTTTAACATCTAAGGGTATATGCACAATTCAAAAGACCTGATCGATGGTCGTGTGGCTTGCTTTGTGTGTGTTTCTGTACTGGGAACTATGCTGAAAATGTGTTCTAATGTAGGATCATGAGACTAGCATGTCTGCAGGTGTTTTGACAGGATCAAGGAGGGTTGGCAGGTCCACAGGGGAGATCCAAGGACTAAAAATATCCTGGTCAGGAACGGGGTTAGCAAAAATGCATCTCCAGGGCTAGGGTGAATGTCTGGGCTTTCCAAGTCCTGAGGCTGCAGTCTGAACGTGTGCACTTGTCTCATTAGATCCAGCACAGGTTAGCCTGATCTACATAGTGCACTTCCTAGGGGAAACAAAGTCAGATTGGACTGACTGTTGTTTTACCCTGAATGTATGTACAACATAGCACTTAGACTGATCTACCCAGGGTTTGGTCAATCAAAGTGTAATGACATGTACCCCAATAGATTTTCCTCAGGCATGAATGACAGTGAACTTATATTTGTGTAGAATGTGACATATCATAAGCATTGGCATGAAAATTTGCTTTAGTACAACATGCTTCCAGGAAGGTCAGACATGAATAATTTAGTAAATCTAATTCAGATTTTTAAGTTTGAGTAAAAAAAAAAAAAAAAATACAACTGAAAGCTTGTATCAGTTGTGGATACAAAGGCTTTTCAGATTCCAGATGGAATTACTGACCATACAAGATACATACATACTCCAAAAACAGCCAATAGCTAGGTAGTGAGGGCACTAACCTTAGTTGTGAGGGACCGAAATTCAAGTCCCTGCTCTGCTTAATTCATAGGAGGGACGTAGGGTTTGGGAAACGCACATTCAAGTCAGTCCCTATCTGCCAGAATATTCTAGGGTGGGTCTCTCTCCCTCTTACACTGTTTTATTTTTTACAAAAGAACCTCACATTGTTCCATTTTCATTAATTTTCTCAACTTCAACATCTTTCACAATTTTTTTTCCTTGCCAGCCTTATGACTTGGCCATTTTATTGAAGAGAAGTATGGATGCTTCCTAGATGCACTGAAATTGCCTCAGAATAAGTAATTGAAAATGGGTTAAAATGAGCGCATTTCTAAGCTGAAACTATAGAAAATTAATTGAATACATTCTCACATTAATAAGTGTTAATATGGACACTAAACTACAGGATTTACCATAAAGTTAATAAATTTAGGGGAATCTCATAGCTGAAAATATCGGCTAAACTTTTCAGTCACTTTCTCCAAGAGATAAACAAATCCACTCCTATCACCATTGCACCGTCTAAATGGTTTTTAAAACGGCATTTGACAGCAGGTGAAAATAAAAATATAACTTCTTCCTGTACCACCTATAAGTTTTATTTTATTATAAGAATGAAAAATCTTGATAAAAAACATGCATGACTACCACAACATAATAAAAACACTGCAAGGTGCAATAAACTTTAGTCCATGAACAGGAAATAGGAATCACAAACACAGAACAGTTTAGTAAAAGCTGTATACCATGTTATATAGTAAATTTAACCTCAGACTATACTACCATCACCTTGCTAGGTATTTTTGGTATTTCAGTGAGAAACGTATTCGGACACGTTCTTTTACTTGAGTAGATATAGAAAAACACCACTTTAAGCAAACCTTTTAAATATGTAATCCAGAAAGAATAAGAACTAAAAGAGTAAGTCCTTAACTATTAAGTAGAAACTCATTCAATATCTACAACAAAATAAAAGAAGGAATCTTTTGCTACATTATTTTCACTAAGTAAAATGCCATGATCTGCGAAGGAAAGCATATATAACATTAGAATCTAACCACAAATATAAAAAGTGTTGAATCTTTTATCAAGCACAATGTCCCTGTCAAGTCTGAGAAATGTGGATTTCATATTTTAGAGGCAAATTCGTAAGTAGAATACAGAAAGACTGTATGAGTCATCTAATTAATAAATAATGCCAGAATAAATGAAAGTTGACAAAGAAAATTGTTTTTCATTACATATTTTCTTAATTACCATTTTCTTGATGTAGTATGGGAAGAAAAGAAAACACACATAAGCCAACTATTATTTGACTCTCCATCCCTCCACCCCGGTATTTTTTTTGGGAGATCCTGGTTTTAATTACTCAGCTTGTCTTGCAGGAATTACAAGCAGCTACCTCTGTTCCAAAACCCTTTTTATCTACTGTTTTGGGGTGGGGGGGGGTTAGAGTTAAATTGAACATATATTTTCAGCTTGTTAGATTTTGTATATTCTTATATGTAAAGATAAGACTTTTGTTAGTATGTTTGTCCATAACAGGCCTCTCCACAGCCACTTACTCATGGAGCACATATGCATCATAGCTGTGAAAGCTAGTTTTCATTCTAAGGTTCCTTTCTTCAACAGGTCACAAAATGCCTATTTGAGTATTCTTCACTGATAATAAGCAACTGCAGATTCTATGATCTTGCCATATGCAGTTGTCACAAACATATATATGGCAATAAAGATACTGTAAAAAATTATTGGTAGAAAGATTTTTATGTGAGCATTTCCACGATGTACCCGCAGAACCTCTACAATGAACTAAAACTCATTTTCCAAAATCCATTTGAACCCTACTAAAGGCAACATGGAAGTCAGCTGAACATCCATAAAGCATTAATATAGATTTCTTATTAATATTTTTGGCTGTACTTGGGCATACACAAACTTTTGTGTTTCCAGTTTAAGCTTTGTTTGCTGTGTGTGGGTTCAAACACTGTTTTGCAAGTTATGTCTGCATGAATGAGTCTTTTGCTGGTTCCCTTTAATTCAGTGGGGAGAAAAATCGAGGAAAGGTAGTTCTTGTAACACGTGTCTGGTTCTGGCCAGTACATCATTAAGTTCTCTCCTTAAGAATGGTTTTATTTAGTTTGACAAATGTATCTCTCACTTTAGCAGGGAAGTTTGTCTAAACTGACATTAGAGGGTTTTTTGTTGAATCAGACAAAGAGCATGCCATTTCTTCTGGACAGAAGCCAACATAATATATGGAATTTGTAAATTCATAGGAAGTATATTAAAATGATTACAGTACAAATCTGAGAATCAGCCAAGTGACTGCTAGCCTTATTTGAAACAGTGTGCCTATAACCTTGACAGACTTCGAAAAAAATCCCAACAATATCTATCCAATGAGCATACATGATGGGTGCTCAACCCCCAGCACATGGGTTAAATCTGGTCTACAGTCCACAGGGATTGGCCGTTTGTCATGAAATGTGATGATGGGGGAGAAGTGGTAATTAGTTCTTCTAACCCTCCCCCACTGCCAAGTTCCCAAGACCCCAACAGTTGAACTGGGAGCAGGGATTGGAGTTGGGCAATGTCCTCTCCCCTCCATGTGACTGGATGGGGCCCAGTTCCATGCCCCTCCACATGTGGCCTGATGGAACTGGGCCAAGCCCCCTCCCCACCTGTTGCACATACTGGATCACGATTGGACACACTAACTGGATCCAGCCCATGGATGGATGGAGCACCACCTGCAGGTAAAAAGGTTGGATACCACAGACAATTGTTTTGACTTGGGACCAAAATAACCCCCAAACACAGCCCCCACCCCCCCACAACATTTATGATTTTATAAATTCTTAGTAAAACCTTATTTTATTTCAAGGCCAAAGGTTTCCCTCAGAAAGAGCATGGAAAGATCAAATATATTTTCAATACACAAACAGTAGCATGTCCTAGGATAATCACCTCAGTAGAATTAATGATTACTGCCCATTTCATGAAAGATGCATGAGATTATCTCTGGCAGATGTTTGGAAGCATTAGCATGTAAGGTCTTTAGGGTAGAGATCATGTAATTTTATCTGTACTGTTAGATGT
>NW_017728992.1:32126194-32137562 GCF_001723915.1 Gavialis gangeticus
TTTTTTTTTCAAATCAAAGCTTGTTCATGCAAGGTAATTTGTCTACCCACATCTTTTTTGTATCTATGACACTTCCCTGTTGAGAATTATAAAAACTTTTTGTATAAAAGCATCTCTAAAAACATCAGACATGATGTCATGGTATAAGTGCCAGAACAATGAGGGCCTCAAATTGGTTTTGATGTGCTTTAGATCATTTTCCCCTGTACTGTTAGATGTCTTACTGAAATGTCTGCATTTTAGAAAGCACACTCAAGGTGGGGGGGAAAAGCAACTATTATTATTATTTATTAGGGGCACAGCATGCTTAAGCAAAGTCTTTAATCACACATGCCTTATAGTTATGCAATATTTAACAACAGCAACAGTATGAAAGGACTGACAAAGAATCCTGGAGCCTTTCCCACCACGGTCTGCAGAAGAAAAAACATACTGCACATGTTGACTACCAAACCTAAAAACAGTCATCGCAGTTCAGTCTGCAGTCTTCACAAGAGGATATTCTTTCAACTGTTTGATAGGTAATAAATGCCAACTCTGCATGCTAAGATCACTCTCTGAAACACTTGTTAGTGTTGTTGAAATCAGTCATCATGCCTCCAGAGACAAAGTAATGATCTGTTTCAGCTTTACCCATCCTTTTCTTGTTGTCCCAGAAGACTCCGATTGGTTTTCGGATACTATGGAGACGATGACTGTACCAGCTCCTAGATAAGTCTATAGAAAATTCCAGAGATCTAATTCAAATCTCAGTGGTATAATGCATGCTTCAGAGAAGAAAGTATTTCTCACTGAGCTGTAATCATAGTCGCATTCTATATCAAAAGGTGAATTTAGCAGTCTCTATGCGACTAGTGGCACATTGTTCTGAGAACTTAATAAACAGTCCTATTTTAGAAATCCACTTCCTTGATCCCAATATGACTATGTGGGAAATCTTGTCTTAGAATAAGCTAGGTTCTACTGAACTGGTATGTCTGCAGATGTAGGTTATAGATATAAGACATAAGATTATAGACATAAAATATCTGTGATTAAAGCCTTTGCTGAGCACACTCTGGCCCTAATTCATGTAAATAAACAAAGGCTTGGTTTTGTTCTTGTTTAAACTAGTCAAATATCACTGAAATCAACTCTTTGGGTGCATCTACACATGTAGCTATGGTGATGTTGTTACTTCAAAAAGGAAGTACTAAATCACGGTGCAGTAACAGCCCATACTGTGTCATACATGCGGTGCACAGTTATTTTTAGAAGCTGCTTCACCGTATTAGCATGCTATACTGGGGAAAAGTAGCTGCTGGTCACTTGCAGGTGCCTGCAGATGTTACGTTGCCATAGCGCATTGCAACAGTGACATAGCATCACGTGTAGATGTGCCTTTTATGTTGAACTCCAAATGGAATCAGATCTGTGGCTTCTTTAGAGACAGCTGTTAAAATTATCCAAAATGGTTAGGAGCAATAGAGCCCTTTATCCATTTGGAGCAGATTTCCCTGCAAGAAATAAGAGGCCAGGCAACTGCCAACCTTTCAGAGGATAAATATTTGGATAATTCCAATTTGCCCAATGGACTACTTTTGACCAGGGTTAAGAGTCATCTTGTAAACAAAACACTTTAGCTGGCTTGTTGTGAACAGATCTAGAACACTACTCATTCTCAGGCTTGTACAATTTAATAGGGTTCTGTTAAAACACAGAGTAAATCAAGTCCTAGAAAAGTGGATCAATAATAAAAGCACAGAAATCAGAGACAGAAAGCAGCTATTATGTTTTCTAATTTAGGTTACAGTATACAGTAGCTAAAGATCTTAGGATAGACGCTTCACTCAGTTACTGGACAATAAGAGTGTTTGTACATGTGTGGGGATTAATTGAGTCTGCTGGAGCATGCTAATTAGCATGCCTCAAGCAGCCTCTGCATCTCATGTATCAGCGTCCCTGAGCTTCAAAATGGGGTGAAAACCCTGTGTCTGAAGCGCTTTAGTTAAAGCGGCCCTGCCACCATTTTGAAGTGCAGTGTTGCAGATATGCAAGATGCTGAGGGCACTTTAATTAGAGTGGTCTTGGAGTTGCTCTAATTGTAATGCCCCTCCTCCCTTGGGGCACATGTAAAAATGCCCAAAAGGGTTATTCTCTGTAGCAGTGTACAGTGCTCTCTCCAGTCTAATTTTACTTTAAATTCCTCAATGAATGGAAATTTTACCATTACCACACTTGAAAGATTGTTTTTTGTAAAAAAATATTGCAATATCGAAAGTTTCCTTTCAAGTTTACCCTAGGACTTGCCTTTTGTAACAATGTTTCCTTCATCTGAATTGTGTCTCATTTCATCTTCTGGGATACTGGAAAGGTACATTTTTAAGTTTTGAAATACGCATCGGAAAGCCTATAAAAATAGTAGTTATCTTCTACTTAGGATAGGGTTTGGATTGTGTGGAATAAATATGGGATGGGGCCAAACAATGAGGAAAAAGTGAAATACTGAATTTTATCAATTCAGTGAAGGCTATTTACTCCTTTACACTGAATAGAAACAAAAATCTTGCAGAAAAAAAATATTGTTACCATGCAGTTAAAGGCTGAATCATAATGGATATGCAAAAATGGGAGGAGAAGTAAGGTTACATAAGTATATGAGTTTGATTCTACTTTTTTATACTTTTTTGAACAGTTTAGTTTGGAACCTATACTGTCTTGACGACAGAATTTTTTAATCTGGTTTTTGAAGTATGAATGGGCATGCATGTATGTGCATGTGTCTGTGTGTGTAGATGTACAACTCTTCTACTTTCTAAGAAATCTGTACTTCCAAAGTGTAATTATTATCATTGCTGTTCTCTGAACTAACTCCAGTTACTCAAAGTCTTCCTGATAGGCCACAGTCCAGAAAATTAATATAGACATTATAAAATGAAGATTATACTCTCTGTGATCCATAGCAGGATGTTGCTTAAACACCACAAAATTACAGTGGTCTTTTTCACATGTTTTGCCTTGCAAACTACAGCAGGCTCACGGCCATAGAGGCAGCTGTGACACCCCCCTGGTGGCCATGACACCCCCCTACCTGGCGGCTGTGACACCCCCCTGCCTGACTCAGCCTCAACTGAAGCCCTCCCTTGATCACTTGCCCACCAAGTTTCCTACGGGCTGTGACTGAGCCTGAGCTTATGCCAATCACCACTTGGCCCCTCCTGGGTCTCCTTAGTCATAGTGCTGCCCCCTGCCCCCCCCCACCTGCCCCTATCTCTGCTGGGCACCTGTAGCCTTAAGGGCAAATTCGGTGGCTCTATTCCTTCCCTATACCATACTCCAAGCCTCCTGGATGTTCTCTTTTGACATTGCCTATTTATTCACTCACCCTCCTTGGGCCCTCAGAACCCCTGGTCCCACATAGTTTTCCTTTGAGCTATGGGACCCCTGATCCTACACACAACCCCTCCTCTGTGTTCTCGGACCCCTTGGTCCTACGTGCAGCCCCTTCTCTTGGCTCTTGGATGCCCTAGTCTGGTTTAGTCCTCTCTGGGCTTTTGGATCCTCTGGTCTGGCTCAGCCCTTGCCTGGGCACATGGACCCTTTGGCCTGTGTCTCAGCCTTCCCCTTGGCTCCTGGACCCCTTATTGGGCCCTACTCAATCTGAGGGCTCTGGGGTTACCAGTTCTCTAAGCAGGTCTTGAGCCTGCCACAGCAGGGCTTAAGCCTAAACCATGGGTGCCACTTAAATAAAAAGAAATATCTCAACCCTCTGGTAGACACCTCAAATCTGCTCTGGGTTTAACAAAAAACAAAGGCCACTTGCTTATAAAACCCCATTTTTCTCTGCCCAGGGGACTGGCCTGTTCCCAGGTCTGCAGAGTTGTTTACCTAAATCCAAGTCCCTTCGGGAGCCACGATGTCACCAGGAGGTCCTTACTTGGTGGCTGCCAGGGAGAGGCTTCCAGACTGGTTCAGGCTGTGGGCTTATATAGCTCCAGCCTGAGCCCTCTTCTGGTCAGATGATGCTCTCATTAGCTCCCTTCACAGTCTGCCAGCAGCCTCCCCAGTGCCCTGCTACACAAACTGATGTCCAATTCACTGGCCAGTTTCAATCTCTACCTCACCTTTGGTATTAGTGCTTTCCCCAGCTGTGACAGATGTTGGTATTCTCTATGTTATGCCATGCCATGGGGATGGGAAGCAGATAAGGAATTTCAACATCAGAGATATGTGAAAAGACACAGTGATAGGAATCAGTAGCATTGTAGCACATCAGGAATCAGAAGAGGTCCCTCTCCCCACCCCTTTGTCAAGACAGGCACTGTCAAGAGGCAAGAGTCCTGCAAGAGAAAGTAAGCACAGCTGACCGGTGTTGGAGCAAGGGTTGTTCCAATGTTGAGGTCCCAGTGATGTTTTTAGATGGCACTTGACTGGGCCGGTCCCTGATTCCACTGCTGTTCTGTAGCTGTGAGGCAGCTCTGAGTCTCACATCAGAAGAAATCACTACACATAATGCTCAAGACACCATGGATCCACAGTCCTCTCTCAGAAAGTGTGCCCACTTCTTCATTTGCTAGGAGAACTGATGTCCTGATGTGATCAGGTCTGACCCCTGCCCCAGCCAGGAATGAGTGCTAGGGTCATAACACTCCAGCCAAATATCTGTCCAGCCTCCTCTTGAAGACCCCCAAGGTAGGAGAGAGTACCACCTCACTTGGGAGCCCATTCCAGAGCCTGGCAGCCCTTACTGTAAAGTAATGTTTCCTGATGTCCAGCCTAAACCTTGTCTCTAACAATTTGTGGCCGTTATTCCTAGTAACCCCAGGTTGTGTCCGGGGGAAAAAAACCTCCCCCAATTCCTGCTGGTCCCCCCTGGTGAGTTTGTAAATGGTCACCAGATCCCCTCTCCGCCTTCTGAGGTCAGGGGTCAGACCTGATGATCTGTTTAGGTCCCTTCCGACCCTAAGTACTATGATACTATGACAGCAAAACTCCTGTCACGTGTGTGTGTTGATGCACTTCAAGGTGCTCATCTGTGAAAAGTGGTTTGTAAATTCAAACAAGCACTGAACATCGCTAACCTCATCACCAGAAGCCAACTTCCTACAGCCCAAAACACACGAAATGGATCCAGACCATACCATGACAAGACATGCAAAACCTGCCAACAATATCTCCAGTATGGAGATATCTTCACAATACATATCTCCATCAGGGCATTTGGTGCCCTGATGGAAAATATGTAGGAGACACCAAGCAACAACTGCGCACCAGAATGAGTGCACACCAAAAATCTAACAAAGACAAGAACACACAATTACCTGTCTCCAATCTCTCAGGCCTTACCCTGAAAGGGAATTTACAAACCAGTTTTCACAGATGAGCCTATGAACTTCACTTCATCAGCCTCCTAGGTACAGAAACTCATGGACTCAATATAGACATTGGAATTTTGACACACTACAACCTGCCAGACATCTGACTCCCCATGTAACTCTCTACTTTTACCTGATACATCCCACTTCCCCCCTACCCCAGCCTGTCCCTCACCTCCTGATGCCTCCATTTCCACTTTCACTGACTGGCTTTCTTGCCTGCACTGCATGCCAGCCTCTGGCTTCTTTACTATTCCTTCTATCGAGGAATAGCACACACACCAACTGCAGATACTTCCTGAGCCTGACAAAGGGTTTCTCAAGCCAAAAGCTTGCTAAGATATATTTCTCCACCTATTCAGCTGGTATACTAAAAGATATTGGATAGACCCAAAGAACCCTGTCTATGTGGTGTGCCATTCCACAGCTCCTTACCAACTCTACACTGTGGCCCATTCCTCACAGATGGCATCCCAGGCAGCTAAGCTGAGCTCACCTGGAGCCTCACAACTGCACTGTAACCAGCAAGCCTCAGGCCTCTCAAAGAACTTAGGAGTCTGGGCTTTTCCCAGTCAGTATTGTATGTGTGTGTGTGGTGGCTGGAGATAATGAGGCACCTCCTACCTCCATTTCACCAGGAAGGTCCTCAATCCTTGCATTTTCTGGGGGCTGCCATACTACCAGCATTCCCACCAGGCCTCCCAACCATGGCAATGTGCAGTTTTAGGACATTCCCAGGACCTAGGGTCTCCTTCTCCCCCATAACCCCATCCAAACCTCCAGATTCATTCTGGTATGTGAGCTCAGCAGGAGCATGTTCTTCTCCTGACAGCTGGTGATACAGTGAATACTACCTCTAGCTCTCAGAGAGGGGCATTAAATGGTTTGGAAACCAGAAACCAAAATGAAATAGATACAGATGGAGTGAGGAGGAAGGCACTCACTCTGTCTGCACATGGATCTTGGGGAACCCCAGCAGCTGGAGGTTCACCTTCAGGATCACCAGCTGCTCCACCAAACCAGGATCCAAAGAGGTGCAGTGGGGTGTCACAACATCACCAGCAATGCTGAACAACCTCTCACTTGGAACACTGGTTGGTGGACAGGACAGGTGTTCCCAGGCAACCATGGCCAGACCCTGCCACATCTGGCTGCGGTTGCCCAGTTGGCCAAGGGTCACACAGCAGTAACTCCACATCCTCAGTGAGATAGGCAGCCACCAAGGCCTGAGCACTACCTGCCTGATGGTGGGGCCTGGTGCCTCTGGACCCCACCATGGAAGCCATTTGCTTGCCCTATAATGGCAGTGCCTGTGGTGGAGGAGGAGACTGACTGGTGGATGGCATACTGGCATGCGACAGTGGATCCCCCTTTTCCACGTCCCCCTCCCTCTGCCCTTCTGCCTCCCTGACTCTGTTCACCAGCACCTCCATTCACTGATCCAGGTTTTTCCTGCCGCATACGCTCCCCTTCACCCTCAAGTCATAATGACCAGCACGTGGACCATACTGGACAGCAAGGGATTAAGCTGTTTCCTCATGCCCTCCTTCAGCTGCCTCAGCAGTGCCTGCACATCTAGTTACAGGAGCTTGCCCCAGCCAGGAACATTGATCCCCTGGAAGTTCTCCATTTGGTTCTGAAATTTCCTCACTATGGGGATTACCTGGCTATGGAGGGCATCAGCAGTGCTGAGGATCTAGGTGGCCTAGAGAAAGGGCTTGATGATCAGCAAGATCTGGGAGATAGTATCCCACTCAGCTCTGTTAGGAGACCCACTGATCCTGAACTCCCTGAGCAAGGCCATCTCATGGATGGCCTTCTGTTGCTCCACCAGCCTCATAAGCAGCAGGTATGTGGGAAATGAGCTTGCTGGTGGTGCTGACATTGTCACTGGCAGCCCTGTCCCCCTCCAAAGCATCCCTGACAATGAGGTGGAATTTATGTTCCACACAGTGGATGTCAACAAAGTTGGCATCATGGACTGCCTTGACCCTATTGGCCCCATTATCGGTGACCATGAACTCATGGGTGAGCTTGCCCTTCACTACAAGCCACCTATGCACCAAGCAGTTCGTGGCCCCCATGATCTTGGTTGCTGTGTGGGACTCATCCATTATCTCATCTTGAAGGAGAGCACACTGATGGCCTGACTGTTTGCACCAGTGCCCTGTGAGGGAGAGACAGGCATGATCTCCACCCTGGCTGTTCCAGATGTCCAAAGTTAAGTGTAAGACCACCTGTGGACCTGCCTTGTGCAGCTCCTTTGTCAATACTCCCTGCATGCCTCATACAGAGACAGCACCACCACCCTACTTAAGGTGGTGCATGTGGACACTTTGTACTATGGGGCCATGAGTGCCATGAGCCACCTGAACCCTGGCTGCTCAACAAAGGAGAAGGGCTGGCCATCCACAGCAAGCATCTCCCCGGTGTTCTGGGTGACCTTGCTCACTTAAGAACAGCCCCCATGTGCCTGCCTTTCCCCCACTGTTCCAAGGTAGCCTGCCTCTGCTCTGGGGGGACAGGGGCTTTCAAGTGAGAGGGGTACTTCTTTTTGGGCATGCTCCCACTGGTGCCAGGCTGAGGAGGAGCAAGGGAAAGGGGGTGGTGCCCGCAGAGATGAATCAGCATCCCCCTGGTGCTCTTGAATTTTGCTCCCTTGCCCTGCCTGGTTTTGGCTCAGCAGTGCAGGCAGATAGCATATGTAGGATTATCTGCCACCTCAAAATGATCCCAGACCACACTAACCCCTCTCTTCCAGGGTGTGGGAGGGGCTCCTGCCTTATCCCCCTCCTTAGTCGGCAGAGGCACAACAGGAGGAGCTGAGCCAGATGCCCCCACAGCCTCCTTCTTATGGGATGCATGCACAAGGGCCTCCTGTCTGTGGGCTGTCACCAACACAGGTGCCTATGCACCTTCTTCAAATAATGAAATCTTGTACAGTGCTCTATTGATAAGGGTTTAGGCCACTTAAATTAAAACTGTGCAACTTACTGGCTAATTTAAATGCTTACATACACCCTAAAAATGTTATCAGCTACAGAAGCTAACATACCTGCAATACACTACTTTACTAAATGCAATGACTGCATTTGCAATGGCTCATTAGCAAAAGCCAAAGGTTTGACTTGTACACAGTAAGCTTAGAACATCCATCTCATTTGGCCCCAAACAAAGTCCTCCTTTGGGAATTGAAGAAAAGGCACAGCTTCACTTTTTCCAATGTAACCAAAAAAAAAAATACTAATGATTCCAGAGATCTGCTGAATGCTGGACTCCATGATAAGACACACCTATACCTGCTGCTTGTGAAGAGGACCAATATTTAGCTGCAATATTTTTATTTATGTTTCACTTCATTCAGGAAAGAAGGGCAAGTTGGCACCCATTTATTTAGCAGTGTAGCAATAAACAGGTTATCTATCATAGCAAACCTACCACATAATTTTATAGCACTTAAACACGCTTTCTGCTCATATATGGATTACATATATATTTGTAAAGTCTTTTTTTGTTCTTATTCTGCAAATTCTTACGAAATACTTAATCTTCAGCATGCGAGTCATCCCATTGAGCTCTCCTTGAGTGCTCTTGTTTAAAGTTAATTGTGAGTACAAGTGTCCTCAAGATCAGGTTCTTACATGATTATACTTTCAGTGGAAGGTACATCTATAGTACTGTATAATGCTGTGAATTCCACTGGGAGATTTGTTGACGTCATAAACCAAATAAAATGCAGCTTATTTAGTTACCAATATCAGAAGATCTTTGAAAATGAATTTAGCCTTACATTTACTGTGTTTTTGAAGCCTATCTACATACATGGGACAGGGGGTGGGGGGGATCCATTTTAGAATGTATTTTTCAGATTTCTTTTAATGGTCATCTCTTTTAGGTACAGGTTTCTTATACTGTGTATGCCATACCTGATAACTCCTCACTGTCATCACAGTAGAACTAATAGGCATTACCATTTTCACTATTTGACAAAGATACAGAATATTGTTCAATTTAATTTAGGCTTCAGAAAAATAAATAAATACATAGCTAAGTATAAGCAATAGTTTTAATGCTACCAGCTCTTTTGGGTGGGAAGGGTCTTGAAGAACAAATATGGCAGTCTTCCTTTTCACTATTGCAGCACAAGAATTTTTTTTGCTTAAGTCTGAAACTTCAAACTTGTGACATAAATAGCTCTTGTGACATAGGCTGTGCCTTACAGTTGATATTTGGGAAGTGTGCAAGCCAAAGACATTCAGGGCAGTCATTTGACAGGATTACTGGCTGAAATCAGAAAAGTGTACGGTATTTGCTGATCAATGTACATTTGCAGAACTATAAAGCCTGACTCCCCATTATTTTACATGTTGTATAGTGGTTTGCATGCATTCAAAATGAGTGTAAAAGAGGTACTGGATAAAAATGATGACATTTGCAACCTACTTTCCTTAGGTAAAGACTTTATGATGTGCAAGTGTAACAGGGGGCCTTCTCTGGGGCCAATCTACCAATGCCCCGCTCACCTGTTCTGAACCAACTGCCCACCTTCTCATCTGCCATGCCTTGTTGTTATCTAATTAAGTTGTTAATTAGGTGGGAGGGTGCCCATTTTCTTGCCCCAATGCCAGGGGGGTGCTATCTGCAGCTCCGTTCCTCCCCTACACCGCAGCCCATGCCTCGCAGATGGTATCCACATATGTTAGTCTCACCGGCCCCACACTGGGCCCCAGAATCATCCAATCAGGACCCCTTTAAGATCCCTCCATTTAGGCAACATACCCCACCCTCATTCTGAGCTGCCTAGCTCCCTGAAACTATTCCCCTCTCGGGCATGGTCCCCCCCGGGACCTTTGGCCACACAGGCCCTGGCCTCGCCTCCAGGCCAGCTGGAACTCCAGGCCCTCAGCTCTGGGCATCCCTTGCGGTGGGCCCCTGGCCCTTTTTACTCTTCCAGTCTTGCCCCCAGCATTGACCAGTCAAGGTTTCTCTTACTTAAGACCTCTGCACCTCCAGCCCACTCTCTCTCGTGGGTCCGCCTTCTTGACCCTACTATGGGGCGGCCCACCCGGTTGTGGGAGCTGGGTATATTAATGCACCCTGACTCACCTTTCACCAAGGTGCTAACTGGCCTGGCATTTCCTGGGGATTCCCACACCACTGGGAGACCCACCAGGTTACCCACTATCAGTAGGGTGCAGTTTTAGAACATGCCTAGGACCAGAAGCCTCCAGACCATCCCCTACAGCTCCTGCCCTTACCCCCAGGATGTTTCAAGCAGCGTTGCAGCCAGGCGATGTTACTGCCTGGTCTGCCAGCAGCAAAATGCTCTGTTTATATAGGCAGCCAAAGATCTAAAATGGCCGCTGAAGACAAGCACCTGCTGGCTGCTTGGCTGAGTCCTTAAAGTGGCAGGCACCAACAGTGCCCTACCACAGCAAGGTTGTAGAAAATCAAGACCTTATACTAGCAAAAAAATGATAAAATGCAACAGTTAAAGGGCCAGCTCCACTCTATAACCTACAAAGATAGGGTGGGTTTTAAAATACAACATTTCACCCAAATTAAATCTGGCATGGCCATGCGATACTTCTCCCTACTATAGATTTCTCCACAGTGTCTCTCTTTCCTTCCACCCCTTCTGGAGAATGACTTATTTTGAAACTCTGCTTTGAGCTCAGTGTGGGCCCCAATTAAGTTCTTTCTGAAGTTAATGGAAAGATTTCCAAACAATTCAAGGGACTTTGCATCAGACCCAAAGAAGCATAATTGCAAAATGCCTACTGTAAATAATTGGGGCCGTGCTGAGCTCAAAGCAAAGTTTTTAAAAAGAAGTCATCCTCCAGTTGGGGTAGAGGGAGACACACACACTATGGAGAGATGTAGTGGGGTAATGATGGGAGGTGAAGTGTCACACGACTACATCAGATTTAATTACACAGATGGGTGAAATTTAGTATTTTGAAACTGAAGAAATTCTCACATTTAAACATTTTCCTCTAGTTCTGGAAAAGAAG
>NW_017728992.1:32137619-32149478 GCF_001723915.1 Gavialis gangeticus
CCCCCCCCCCCCCCCCCCAAAAAATATAGAACCTAGTCTACATATATGTAGAGTCAGAGAGATGCCATACTTCACCTAAGAACTCATTTTATGGAGAGCTTATCTTGAATGGTTCCCAAACTGCTCTTGAGCATAGAGTGACCCCAAACACTAGGCTGGTATGTTTGCCTAGAATAATTTCTGCAATATAAATGTTATTTTTTAAAAATAAAGAAAGAAAACCACCTGGATTTACCCAGATCCAGCATGACTTCACATGTTCAATCTAATTATTGGGAGGTTGTCTTAAATTTGTTGCACCATTAATTGCATGAAGGCGTGATTAACTGATTAATCATGTCTTAAGTGTAATGTTTGCCAGGGCCCAAGATTCTCAACTTGTTTTAAGCATGTGAGATTCATTCTTCTTGTCAATATTACTTAAATGACACAAGAAGAGATTGCTATAAAATGTACCAAAAGGACATTTTGAAGGAACAGGTTCAAGCAAAGCATGAGTTTGCCAGTATTTCTGGTTTGTGTTTAATCAAAGAGTAAGGGAGTCAGATATCTTAGGTAAAGCTGTGTACTAAGGATTATATATATATATATATATATATGCAGATGATGGTTGAAGGGATTACAGCAAATTTTATTTAAGGTATCTAACACACCTATTTATAGGTCACATAAGAACCAGTGTGAACAGACTAGCTAATTTAGCCCAACGCTGCTCTTTAGAATTAGTGCACAATTACACCATATTTGCCACTTCTAATTTGATGATTGAAACATCTAAGTAGTAACCTTATTCTAGTAATAACCACTGTCTCTTCAGGAAGACAAATCCTCCAGCAATATAGTTAGATATAACTTAGTTTTCCTTCTCTTCTTACATAATACTAAGGCACCATAATGAGGCTTAAGTGGATCTTAAGCAGCCCATAAGCCTTGAGGAGAAGGAAGCCCTAGAGAGATGAGTTAATTTTAGACATAATAGCCAGGGTGCAGATAGCTTCATGAATACAAGAAGTACCTGCTATCACTCCTTTGCCTAGAGGAAGCAGACTTTTCAGGTTAAAGCAGTTATACTATTGACTTCTGATTCTGGGCATTTCCTTAGTATAACTTGCCTTGTTTATATTATACCTACCCAAACTCACCAGTGGTGATCACAAAGAAACGCTCTTGCAGAAGTCTCAGCACACATATAAACATCCAGTACAAAGAAAGCCAATCTTCCCACAGGAATGACTCTAGTTAGAGGAATGAAACTGAGCAAACTAAGTGCTTGTCACAACACAGTCTCCAGAACACATGCATCACAAAACCTATACCACAGCACTTATTCAGAGACCATAGACTGCTCAAACACTAAGAAAAAGCTTGCAATATATAATTGTGGTATAAGGTGACTCCTGACTTAATAATGGCAATCTGGTTTTGGTGTACTGCCATTTGGCTTGTGTTGTTTTTATCTTACAATCAGTTATTTAACTGATTATTCTTCTTTCACCCCGCTAGTATTAAAATACCTCTGACTGGTAATTAAACATTACTAATCAGAGAGAACAGTCATAGGTTTTACAAACCTGTAAACACAGACTTTATGGTGCAGTAGTTGCTCTGGGTTACCAGAACTGCTAAATGAATCCAAATCACAATAATCCCTAACTACATTGTAAGCTACCAATAGGTGACATTAAGTAAATCATTGCACTAGGTTATACCTATCCTCTGTTTTGCTCATCTTACCCACAACTAAACTCATGACACTTATAAGATGTTAATTAAATATGCAATATTCTATCACTTCACTCCTCACTACCAGTGACCAACTGAATAAGATAAAAAGGATTGGTTTACATTATTGCCCTGTGCCTCCTCAGCTTTGTTGTAGCAGGGCTACTTCCTTTGTAAAACATGAACTATTTAATTTATAGACCTTTATCTCTGAAGAATGTCAGGTTTTTTCTGGGGCAATGTGTAGAGGGAGCATGTACACCCCCTGAGTTTGGCAGTGCACCCCTATAAAAACGGGGTCATTACCCCCTACAAAAAGGGAGTTGCTGCTCGCTATCCCCTGGTCACCACCCCCTGGTCAGCACTGGTCAGGTGCTTCTGACAGCGCCAGCGGCACCTGCAGGAGGTCCCGCTTACCACTGCTGTGCTCCTGCTGCCCCATGCCCCCCCAACCACCAGGGACATGCAACATTCCTGAGTTTTTTGATACAGTTAGAAAGCAGGTAAAAAAGACATGTTAGAGATATGAGCAATAAAACCTGGCTAAGCCAAACATCTTGATTTCCACAGGCAAGCTTGCTCATTTGCAGGTATCTATTTATACAGAATAAATCTTAGCTCACTGGACTTGGGGGTTGCAGTCTGCCACAGAATTTGGGATCCCTGGACCCCAACAGACATGGCCATTTGAAACAGGAAGTGACCGAGGATTGTGTATGTATATTACAGTCCAAAACCACCCACTGGGATTCCTATCCTAGTGATTCTCAACCACAATTCTGGGGCATCCAGGAGGGCTGCAAGACCCTTTGAAAGGTGCTATGAGGTATGAGGAGATAATTAGATAAGGAGCAGGCTCAGTTCCAATCCTGGCTGTTCCTCTATCCCCACTATCCAGTCCCTGTTCAAGGAGGTAACGACTTTAATAAGTTAGTTTTTGAAGAGTGTGAGCTCAATTCATAACAGTTATGGAAGAGTGCCTTGAAGAATAGAAAACTTGCAAGGAACAATTTTTCCAACTATTTTAGTTGGTCTAATAGAAAATACTAGATTTATACAAAGAACCTTGTCTGCCTATGTCCTTAAACCAATGCAGCTACAACCTATACCCTGAAGAATCATTACACTATTCCATGATCACAACTACACCCTTCCACAGAGAGCAGCAGGAAAGTTACTTGATTACTATATTTCTCTTGAATTTTGGATAGGTAAAAAAGATAGTGTAAATGGGTGTTTTCTAGTTTCTTCTCTAGTCAGGTGCCAGAGCTGCTGCAAATCTGGTGCAGCAAGGCTTAGAACCTATGAATTCCCTAACCAATAAGCAACTCCTTCTATTACGTTCACTTCAAGGAGCTACTTAGGAAGAACTTGAATCTTCCACATCCCATGTGAGGGTCCTCACCACTGGGACAGAATCAGTCCTTTACTGCTGCAAATGAATATTTAATAATTTATACAAAGAAACATAGTAAAATGACTATGTTACAAAGGAGAAGACAAAAAAAAAAGCTTGACAAAAAGAAACAGAGGTTGAAAAATGGGGTGTAAGTGTTGCGTATTCAACTGAACTCCCCATTTAGCTACATGCCTAAATAAAGATTTAACCATCTTATTTGAGGCACAAATTTCTGAAAAGTTTGGCCAATGTCACCCACATAAAAAACACAATTACTCTGCAAATGCACTCGTTTCTGTGGTAGTACAGAAATGGTAATGGACAAGACCTCCCCAAAGCTACTTGAAGTATAAAAACACATACACGTTCTCTTAGTTGTGACCACATAACTATTGGTAGAAAAGGTCCTTAAACATTTATTCTTTGGTTATTTAATGTAAGCAGTTTTAAGCATTTTAGTTACTAACTCAGATATAGGAATATAAAAGAAGCACTTTTTGGGGGTCAAATTACTATACCACTGACCTCAATCCTGAGCTGGGATTCCTTTTTCAGGATAACAGTTAATTCATTTTTCATTTCAGGTCCATGTTAACAATGAATTGTGTTAAATGATGTGCTGCAGTTTGAGAGATACATTATTGCTTAATACAGATTTTGCTGAGAAGACCAGACTTGCTCATTCACAGTAGGACTGCAAGCTAGATTGACAACAGTGCCGCAAACATTGTATTTTCCCATTAATCTAAGTTGTCACCCACCCCACCATAAATTGGGGGTGGGAGCAGGAGGCAGAGGAAGGGTCAAGCTGAAGAGAAGTTAAGTAGTGGAAAGGGAATATGAGCACAAAGTTGTACAGTAAACAGTATATGGAATTAAGTACCACTAAAGATTCATAAAATGACAATTTTAGGGCATCTCCAAGTCATTTATGAAAACAAAAGCTAGAGTCCTCTTTTTCTCTCTTACTTGGCTAAATAGAAGACTCCCAAGACTACTGAAGCAGATTGTAAACTTTCTTTAATGGCATACTTTCTGCTATAACATGCAGTTCTGGGGCTTCTAAGGAGAACTTGAAAGAGGGGAAGCTCTTTGTTTAGTGGTTAACTTAATTAATTTAGAAGCTTCCCCCTTGGAAAACAGATCTTACTTTATGCGCCTTTTCTGCATCAAACTGTAGGGAGAAGTTCAATAAGGGTCATTAGGTTTTTTGAAGTTTACTCCCACATTCGTTTTACAAACCCAACCCTATAAACACTTAGTCATGTACTAACTTTTACTCATGGGAGTTCGCTTTTGTCAGCGAAGCAAGCAGGTATGATTTCATAGATGTAGCAAACAATGCACAATGTTTGGCATCTGATGAAACCTAACTGCTATTTGGGTTAGACAATGCAACACATTTCCACTTGCCACTTAAGTTAATATTTGAACAAGTCAACGTACCCTATAACTGTCATGATTGTTCCACTAAACCATCATGTATGTCCTCAAGACTGTAACTGGAAGGGGGACAAACTTAGTCATGAATACACATCATGGCTTAGATTATTTCTGTAGATAATTTACAGTCATGATGCAAATGGGAACAGGATGCAGCACCTGAGAAGCCCATTCTTTGAGGTATTGTAAAGCCTTGGGTGTAAAGCCTAAGACAGTACATCAAGAGGCAACAGGTATGTCTGTTCTGTTACAGATCAGTTCTGTAACAAATGCATCAAGATGTAGCTCATCCAAGACGTTCAGTCATGCTGTCAACACTTAGAATTTTGTGCCATTTGCTTACAAAGTTACTAAGGACTTGTATTTAAATTATTTTTCTTTAAACTGCATAGTGATAGCCTGTTTAACTATTATGCACTTAGTACACAGCTTTTTCCCCCTTTGGGGATACACAGATAGAAAAAAAATGCAGCCATGACTAACAGAGGAAAAAGTTTTTAGCTCAGACAATAGAAGCTCAGCTTTAAGACACAGACAGTGCATCTACAAGTGCTACTAGCATGAAGCAATAAACTCTGGCACATTTACTGCTCCTGGGCACCGTGTTTGAATATGCACCTGGGACAGGAGCAGCTCCAGTTGGCAGGGGGCCTGGGGCATCAGTCTGCCAACTCAGGGCTGCTCTGACCTGGCTCAACGTGCTGCAGAGGGGCTGTCTAGGGCACTAGCTGGAAGGTGGCCCCCACACTGAAGTGTCCTCATGTCTTAGGCATGTGTTGCTGTGCATTAAAGAACTCTGCCGCAGGATAGTATTTGTATTTCCAAGTACTAACCTGCAATGGAATTACTTAGTTTCCTGCAGCCTAGTAGGGGTTCATGTGTAGATGTTGAGACTTTACTGTGGAGCTAGTCAGGCCACTCCCCAGTAAACATTTTGTGTAGATGTGCCCAGAGGGTCCCAATTTGCTTCTACTGCAGAGACAAACAGAATGGTGTTAAAAGTGGAAAACTGATCCTAAACCAGTTCCATGCCCAAGTGTCATGTTATATTCACAGTTCCTAGACCCTCAAGTGGAGAATGAACATTATTTGACATGCACAGCTTCACACAACAAACATACCACCTTTCCCATTCCCTCCGGGACCTGTTATAACTACCTACAACTACTGTTGTAAGAATACTGTAGAGTGGTGGCAAAGTGCTCAAGAATCTGTATATAGGCAGCCATAATTTCAGCTGAGGTAGAGTTCACAAGCCCTGCCATTGCTCAACATGCCACTTCCCATCTTCAAATGTGAAGTGATAGAATATTATCAAAATTAAGTATAAAAGCAGTAAAAAGAAATAGTGGGTAATGAATGACAGTACAGTGCAAATTCAAATCAAAATATGACAGGCTTTTCTCATCTCCTAAATTGATAAGAAAATTAATACAGCCAACTAATATATCATTAGGGCCATAGTTACCATCAAACTTCTATTTGGTTCAGAGCAGTAAAGGTCACTACAAAAACTCAAGCATTGACTTCAAAATTGTATCTATTCAGTGATTTTTTTACCTTCCCAACTCCACATGCAGTTAACTGTCAGTATGTTACTTTTCCCCAGGTTTTAACAAGTTATTTCCTACTCCACAGGGCAAAATACACTTTGAAAATAGTGACAATGCTTGGCATGAATCTGATGCAGCCATTTATCCATTTTGGAACTGGAACAACATTCAGTCTTAAAAAAGGTTGTTTTTGTTGTTTTTTTTAAATGTCCCAAAACAAAACAGTGAAAAGGAAAAGTCTAGAGAAACAAACATGCCCATAGAACATGCAGCTACCAGCAAAATACTCCAACAGCAAAATGATTGTGGCTATAGCACCCCAGCAGGCCTTGTTCACCTAGCAGTAATCCTCAGCAGCAGATGATTAAAAAAAGGCAAAAAGAGCCAAAGATGACCTTTCAATGTCCCCCTGACACACACACTTCCATGCCTGCAAAAACTGCATCCCATCCAAATAAAGTGGCAAGCTCCCAAATAAACAAATAGCCTAACAGAAACAGACAGCATAGACTGCGGTGGTGTGCCTTTTCTTTTAGCATACTGCCAAAACATCTCCCATATAATGACTATGTAGATGTACTAATCAGAAAATAAACTAAGGTTCAACAGTCTCTGTGCCCCTATATTGTGGAGTGCAGGGATTTCACCCTAAACCTTTCCTCTATTAACAAGTTTGTTTGGAAGCATCTCTCAAATCATTTATTCATCTCAGTGTGGAAATAAATGCCTAACATTTGTAACAAATAGCATGTACTCCATGTGAAGACTATTCTGAAAGGAATGTTGCTCACAATCTTCATTTTTACAAATACTAAAAACACAAAGATACAAGGCATATATTTGTGTGTGTGTGTGTGTGTGTGTGTGTGTGTGTGTGTGTGTGCATAAAATGGAGGCATCAGTTGTGTCTCAAGGGTTGTTTTAATTAAAACTTCCCTTTTAAAGCAAAGATCCACCTTTTACATACAGGGAAGTGGCAAATCTTTCCCTAATGCCACATCTCTGATCCTTAGGCTAGGTACAGACTTTCAAAATGCCAGAAGCAGAATCAATTTAAGTTACACGGTTTTCTGTAAGTGGCATGGTTTAGATTGGTAATGAACAGAACACACATTTGCCCTTTGGGGTGTATGTGGTGGGAGGGGGAGGGGGAAACCTTAGCCTGGGTTCCACCATTTTTAAACCAATCTGTGTGCACTGAATTTCTGTTCTGTTATGGGTATAGACTAGTTTCCAGTCATGTATACTGGTAAAAGTGTACCATCTTTACCTAGCCTTAGAGTATGGAATACATATTTTGAGAAGTTATAAGTAAATTGCTTATTTAGTTTAGATCTTAAAAACTGTTTAAGATGGATCTTTTAAGAAACCCAATAGCAAACTCCAGACTATTTTTTCCTCCTGAATTAGATTAACAAACATTCTAAAGTATTGCCTACAATGTAGTCTTTACAGTCTCGAAGAACAAGGGGATAGACACATCACCTGTGTTAATGGATAATCCAGTTGATAGGACTACATGAGAGGATCAAAATCAAGTCCAAGTCAAATTCCCAACCAGTCAGCAAGATCCATGCCTTTGGTCAAGGCAGTGTTATAGAATCAGGAGCCAGAGAATCTAGGATGCTCAAACAGAGTAAGATAGAGTAGGGAACCAGGCTCAGGGACCCCAAAGACAGCTGCTGTAGGTTGTAAAGCACTGACCATGAGTAGCCAAAGCTCAAATGTATGGCCTGAACTTACATATTAGACTCAGTCTAAACTGTAGGTAATGAGCTTGATCCTTGCAGATGGTGCCACTCTAAAACCAGGTGCCCTGATAAGGATGCAACTTGCCTTCTAATAAATACTGAAGATCTGTTATAGTTTCCCTATACCTTAAACTCACTGAAATAGCTGTGGGTGCTTTGTTCAAAGATTTTTTTTTTAAGTTAACAATACTTCTCCCTCCCCCAACATCTGACCTTATCATAAGTGAAAGCTGACATATAACATAAGTGATATAGAGAACTCTACAGAGGACTGTCCTTTTTCAAAGAGGCCATCTTCTCCCACTGCTCTCAGAATGACCGTGTGGTTTTGCCTCTTGCCAACATCAGGAGACAACACCATAGTCTGGTGTCCCCGGGAATTGGAAGCAGCAGCTATTTTGGAAGAGGTCAAGATCTGAAGAAAATGTCTCCAAGAACAATGAGAGAGAGAGAGAGCCCTTTTGAAAAAAAAGCAATTCTTAGCATGTTTGCTGAAATGGAAAATTTGTGCAACGGTATGCACCTTCCACCTCAAAATAATTACTTTTGTATCCCCAAGAGGCTTCCCACCCCATTCTGAGGACTGGTGTTGCAGAAAAAGTTAGGGGAAAGGTCACTGACCTATTTTTTTTTCATAGTGAAGGAAGCAACAGAGATGCCCTGAGCTATTTAAGTTTTCTTTGCTGCTTCTTTCTCTCTCCTGAACTGGCACACTGGGTCCTTTCTCATACTCTTCCATACCTCAAAATCCAAATATCTCCTGCATCCTAAGGTGCAAGCCTTCTGCAGCAGCTGTTCTTCCCTAGGAGGAGGAAGGCAGCCAGAGGCAATTTCCCCTGGGAAGTATGAACAATTGTGACACAGATGGAATTTCTCACATCATTGCAAGGCTGGCTCCAGCTGCAGCCAGAACTGCAGTACTGTAAACGACAATGCTGCATATGTGTGTATATAAGCACACGGGAATGCACCTATTGGTAAGTGTAGTGTTCTGACAGGAATAGCAATTAAGGATGTGGTGCAAGTGAACATAAGATGGACAAATTAAGAGAAATTTAAACAACAAATGATGGGGTGAAATCAGGGGACAATCCCAGATGTTTTATGTTATTCTAGCAGAAAATAGCTGTGACAACAACTCAACTTGACACAATTGTCTGGCTGCTATTCCATAGAATCATAAAAACAGCCACAACATATTGGTAAACCTTGGCCATTAAAGTTAATTAAAAAACTGATTTGAGCTTAATATTTCCTGTTTTCAAAGACTGAATGCCACATCCTTGAGGTTGTTGCTCAGGGATTATATATAATTTAATTAAAAACCTGAAGAGCCCATACAAAACTATGTGAAAATGGATTTGCAAATCTATAGCAGTTATTTACAATAATATGCATCACAGGGACATTGATGTTATCCTCAAATAAATCTTTATAGACCATGAAAATTCATAGTTAAGGTTAAACATAAAAATAAATCCAAACATAGAATCACATAAAAATAGAAAAGTACAGTCAGAAGAACCCTTCAGAGGTTAGCCATAGGCCTGTGTGAAGCGGCTAGTATTTGCTTTCGATTTGGATCTGGCCAAATCAGGGGACAGTGATCCGATTTGGTGATTCGAATCACTTTCCTGAATCGATTCAGCCAAATCTGATTTGGACATTTGGCTGCTGCCGAATCAGCTGAATCTCTGAATCACACAGGTCCATGCCCAGCCCGCTTTGCCAGCCCAGCCCCGCCTGGACCCAGCTCCTGGCTCTTTGAAAAAAAAACAAAAAACAGCACATTCACTGACTGCTGCCAGGCATGGGGTGATCTCTGCTGCCCCATACTATATAGGGGGCTCTATCATGAGCCCCTGACCCCAGCCCACTCTCCCAGCCCCCGCATGGCTGCCCTGCCTGCCTCAGCTCCCAGCCACTTAAAAAAACAAACAAACCAAAAAAAAACCCCATGACTCACTGGCTCCTGCCTGGTGTGGGGGCAATCCCAGCTGCCCCCCCGCTGTGGGGGGGGGCTCTTCCAGAAGCCCCTGGAAGCCCTGAGGCCACTACAGAAACTGGTGAGTGCGGGGGGTGGGTTGCTTTTTTTTAAAAGAGCTGGGAGCTGGGGTGGGCAAGGCAGCCATATGGGGGCTGGGACAGTGAACAGGGGTCTGGGGGCTCATGACAGGGTCCCCCCATACACTGGGGGGCAGTGGGGGGCAGCAGGGATTTCACGCCAACCTGGCAGCACCCAGCAATTGGGGCTTCTTTTAGACAACCAGGAGCTGGGGCCAGGTGGGGCAGCCTTTGGGGGCGGGGGACTGGGTGAGTGGGCAGGAAGAAGGGGGTGCTCAGGGGGCTAGGGGAGCAGGCAGAAGATGGGGCCAGGCAAGGGTCCCCCCATGGTCCCTCCTCCCCTCCTTCAGCCTCCCCTGCCCTGCCCCCTACTTACCAGCAAGGAATCTGAGTCCAGCTCCCTGCTTCAGTGAATGGGGACTGCCCAAATCACTGAAGCTCTCTGAATCTTTTCTGAAGCAATTCAGAGGACTTTGAATTGATTCAGACCTTTTAATTGGTCCCCTGATTTGATTTGGATTCAGAGATTCGCTCATTAAATTGGGCTGAATCTCCTCTGAATCAGTTCTGCACCTGAAGTTTTACACATCCCTAGTTAACCGATCTAACCCCTACCTGAGAAATTTTATCCTGATCCAAACCATCCTATACAAAACAGTTGTCTAACCTGTTAACAAAACTGCAGTGAACCCTGATACAACCACAAAACATAACACCCTGACCTCCCACAAGTAAAGCAAGAGGACAACAAAGGCTAGTGTCCTGCTGCTGTAAAGATTGCCAATATATGCTTTAGGGATATCAGGAAGAGGGTCACCGCCCCTTCCTCCCCCCTTTCCCAACTAATACAGAGGAAGGCAAAAACCTTTACCAGTCCATACCAGTCTGACCATGGAGTAAAATTCCTTCCTGACCCCAAATATGGCAATTGGTCTGACTCTGAGTGGAGGAGCAGGAACTTCCAGGTTTAAGTCCCAACCAGAACACTGGCATGTTGCAGCCAAAATCCCCTGTCTTGGATGCAGCCAACTTCCAATGCATCTGAGGAAGATGAAACCACACCTTCCCACCCCGAAACTCCCACGACACACTAAGGGTTCCCAAAATAATCTTAACTCTTACCTATAGTTATGGTATGGGGAAACATGGGGAGGAATGTAAAATCTGAAACATTTTTAAAAGGCAGTTAAATCTGGGAGTATGCATACTAATAATTCATATGACTGCATGGTGGATGCCTAGTGCATAAGTTTGGTGCATTAATAGGAGGGAGGCTAGAAAATAACATGATAGCTTTTGGAATGCCCGAAGAACAGATTTAACTTGCAATACATGTTTCATGGTTTATAGCAAGTACAATATTAGTAGAGAGAAGAGTTCCGATGGTTGAAAAGAAGAGATGTACTTCTGCAAGGTTTAACTTATTTCCTTGTTTTTCTAATCTTTCAGTATTCTCAAGTGTTCCACAGTGAATTTCATTGCATTTTGACTGCTAAGGCTGTGCATGTGTGTGGTAGTTTTTGTGCATAGAGATCTGTGTTGTTGTGTGCGTGCACACATTAACATGTTTAATTTAAAAATGTGTAGCTGTCGAAGAGTGAAATTTTATCCAATAATTTTATTTGCTATATTTACTTGAATGTAAGACAAGGGTTTTTTGCCCCAGTCAGCATGGGAGGAAATGTGTTTCATCTTATATTCATTCACAAACAAGTGAACTTTATTAAATGCACTGTCTATCTCTGAACTGCTGTTGAAAACAGCATGTGCTCAATAATGGAAACCAACTATGAAGTTGATTAAATGAAGCCAACACTGACCACAACTATAAAACACTTCGCCTATATTGGGAAAATTTGCCAATTGGAATTTTCTTTTTTGTCTGGCCCTTAAATAATATGGGCATTTGCTCCACACCCCCCCCCCC
>NW_017728992.1:32149564-32151556 GCF_001723915.1 Gavialis gangeticus
GGAGGAAACTGGCACTAGGCCTGGAGGTACTGCAATCACAGACCAGCACAGGTAGGACCAGAGCCAGCCTTGACACACCCCACTTTGTGCCAAAAATACTTGATCCTAGCCAAAAGGCTGGGAATCTTTTAAAAAAAAATATACATATATATACACACGCACACATCACCTAGCAAAACCTTTTCTTCACATACCTTACACCACATATAAAGCCTGCACACCCATTACAATAAATGCACCTGTCGACCCATGCTCCTGCACACCTGTCTGCAGTCTTTTCCCTAACCCAAACACACTGTCTTTTAGTCCTAGCCACAATTTTGGGGTTTATATTCTCAGGTCATTCACTGTCATTGCTGTCACCACCACTGTCACTGTTGCTTCTGCTGCTTCTGGCACCACTGCTGTCATCATTGCCATCTCCAGGTCTGGTTGTCTCGCTGTCCTCTTTGTTATCCCTGTCCACTCCCCCACTTGAAGGGGGGAGAGAGGCTTTGAACAGCCTGTGCCATGTGTCCTATGGCCAGGTGGAATTGGCTGCATCTTCTCCATCCTCTCCCACCAATTTCTGGTAGTAGGACTGGAGTCCACACAGAAACATTTTAATACAGGCTGTTTCCTCAAGTTCCATGCGTCTATACATCAAGAGGTTCCTGCACTTCCACAGGGCACTCCTGATGCAGGACTGAAACTGGTCAAAGTGGCCTTTCGGGATCCCCTGATGGTTAGTCAGGTATCTGTACAACACAACCTCCCTCATCATCAGCCTGATCCCTGCCACCTCTTTGCAGATTTGGTTTACCTTTTTCCACACACCCTTGGTGTTTAGGCACAGCCATAGGAGGTGGTTGATGGTCTCTGTTGCACCTTGACAAATTTCCCTGGGGTCACTGGGTTGAGTCCCTTGCCCCTCTCCATGTCTCCATGTCCTCATTGGGAATGTGGGGTGGGCTATTAACTAGTTTAGGTCTCTGTGTGCTTTTATAGATCCTTGTTGATAGGAACCTACCACAAGGTAGGTTAGTGCAATCCATCTGAATATGATATATGGTAGTGCCCCTTGAGTACAGTCCCCTTCAGCATCAACTTTTTCCAAGTCATGGAAAACCACTAAACTACATACATTTTGACTTTCTCTCTGTTTCCACAGGTGAGTTGTGCCTTGCTTTCCCATTTCCAATAATTCATAGATGTCATATATGTTTAGGGTTGGAAGAGACCCTAGTGGATCATCGAGTCTGACCCCTTGCCCTGGGCAGGAAAGAGTGCTGGGGTCAGATGACCCCGGTCAGGTGCTTGTCCAGTCTCCTCTTAAAGACCTCCAAGGTAGGGGAGAGCACCACCTCCCTTGGAAGCCCATTCCAGATTCAGGTAACCCTTACCATAAAGAAGTTCTTTCTGATGTCTAAATCAGCTCTTTGTCAGTTTGTGGCCATTGTTTCTAGTAACTCCAAGGGGTGCCCGACTAAACAGAGCATCTCCTATACCTTGCTGTCCCCCCTAACAAATTTGTACATGGCCACCAGATCCCCTCTCAGCCTTCTCTTCCAGAGCCTGAAGAGATCCATGTCCCTCAGTCTCCTTGTAGGACCTTACGTGCAGGTCCCTAACCATCCAAGTAGCCCTCCTCTGGCCCCTCTTAAGGTTTTCAACATACCTGTTGAAGTGCGGCACCCAAAACTGAATGCAGTACTCCAGCTGTGGCCTTACCAATGCTGCATAGAGGGGAATTCATGTTTCTTCACCACCCTTCAATGGCTGGCAAACTTTACCAAACAGGGCCCCAAACAGTTCACCCAGAATCCCTCTATCAACCTATCTCTCAGCCTGTCACATATTATTAACATGGCTCCATTCTCCATGAGCTCAAGCCAGGCCAGTTTTACCAATGTCTAATATGCATGCAAAGTTTTGGAGGATTCCAGGACTTATGACAAGGACACTCAACTGCCAGTAAGTGCCGTTTTGTTTTGTTTTTTTAAACTATGAGGT
>NW_017728992.1:32151880-32155961 GCF_001723915.1 Gavialis gangeticus
ACGGGGCCAGGCAGGGCAGGGGTCAGTGGGGCTGGGGGAGTGGGCCCCCCCATGGTCCCCTCCCCCCTCCTTCAGCCCCCCTGACTCCTTACTCACCGGCATTGGAGCCCTGGTGCTGAACAGCCCTGACCGACCACATGTTCCAGCACAAGGTGAGGGGCCAAACACAGAGATGCTCTGGCAGCCAGAGCATCTCCACGGAGGACCCAGCCTCCGGTTGCCTGCTCCGCTTCTTTACACTTTGATTTTTTTAGACCCCTGGTTATCCATTTTTTCGTTCCCACACGTTCCTGTTGCCCCACCTCAAAGGGGTTTGCAAGAGGCACATGCATGCTTCTCTGGATGCACCCATACTGTACATACTTTGTACTATATAAGAAGCTGCCACAGTGTGTTTATGATGTACCTGTGCTAAGACTTGCAGCAGTTTCAAAAAAGGTAAAATGCATTAATTCTGGATGAACTAATTCTGCGGGTACTATATGCAAATCACTACAGTTATGTTTATTTCAAGGTCAGGTTTTTCAAGTTTGCTCCTCACTTCATGTGGACAGGTAAGCAGAATCTGACAGGAAGGAGAGAAGAAGATTGGGGTAAGGGGGAAGAGGGCAAAGGGGCTACCTTACACTCCCAGGTTAATTTTCTCCACTGTAGCAGTGGAAGGAGGACAAACTTATACCTCCAATGCTTAAATTCTATACCTGGAAAACTATATCAAATTTTTAGATTTTCTATATACAGAGTCTAATTATTGAGGGGGCTTGTGTTATAATCAGAGCTGTCTTATGTTTGAAGAAATATGGTAATCCATTGGTTTCTTCATGTGTATTATGAAGAAAAAAAGCTAAATATTGTACTAAATCCTACTTTTCAGTAAATGTGGCACCAAATATATATTTTAAGTCTTGTCAATCCACTGTAGGTAGACAATGTACCAATAGGTTAAAAATGAATTAATAAAAAATAGAGGCAATCTTTTTCCAAAGAAAAAGGTTCAAGTTAGAAAAGAGTGGGTGAAGAAAGGCATATTATCCCCATCTGGCATATGGTGAATTAAGGCATAGAGAAATTAAATTACTTTCCCCAATATGTAGTTCATCTACTGAGCTAGGAACTGAAACTCTTGTGTTCCAATCTAATGCTTTAATTGCAAGACCAAGTGTCTTCTCTGCAGGAATGCATTTTCATTTTCAGAAGTACCTAAGGCTACTCGTTTAATATGTGATTCATAAAAACATAAGCCATAAATTGTTTCCAATATTATAAATTTGTTTGCACTGTCTATGCCATGTAACATCCCTCTTCCATTACGTAATGGTCTTGTTACATTAATTTTAACAAATGCAATATAATATAATATAATGGTATGAAATGCATAATATTGACTCAACTGGCAGAAAAGATATAGAAACGATTTTTATATAAACAATTACTTATTCATAGATTGTTTTGGAAATAGAGCAGATTTTTAATTAAGGAATATAAAATGAATTCTACTCTACTGTATAGTTCCTAGTGAAAGAAACTGAAGTATAAATATTTATTTGTCCAGCATTGCTTTGCTTCCTTCTTTTAAAGTAAAATAAATAAATTATTTGTGCTTTTGCCAATATCCACTTGGCCTCTTACAGGAAAAAAAACAAAAAACCTTTTTTCTTTCCTTGAATAAGTGCATCCTCCATTCATCAGCCTTTCACTTACTCTGTTATTGTCTGCTTTATCACACATTAATTTCTACAGCCAACAAATGCTCAGTTATCATTTTCTGTTGAAAGAAAAACAAAACTGATCACTAAAGCCACTCATTACCATCTACTTATGATAAAGGGAATATCTCTGTTTAATTTAGCATTGAATCGCAGTTTTTCTTTTATTGAAAAAAAAATCCTTCAGCCTATAACTTTGCAAAGGAAACTAATTAAATTTCTCTCAATGCATGTTTGTTGGCTTAGTTTATGGGGATTACACTGGTGGTAGACATATCAACCAGTCTGACAGCCCTTACTTCAGAGGGGTTTTTAGAGTAAAGGAAGATACATAATCAAAGGTACATAGCAGATCAGGCATGTTGATTGTTGCCTTCAGCTACTTACCACAGTAAATTTGAATAGTAATCCTGAAAAATCTCATTCCATATTGTATATTCTATACTAGAACTAAACTCCATTTCTAACTTTTTGTGTGGATAAAAATTCATTAAATCGATTTATTAATTAAAATAATTAGCATTTTTATTATATCCTCTGTGTGCTAGATGCTTTCTAGACTTCAAAGAATGACAGGCCCCTATATCAAGGAGCTCAGTTTTAGATATTTGGTATCAGTTACTTTCACTTACTAGCATTTTTTTGTTCTTTTCTTAATGTGTCATTTAAAAGTGCCTATCTATAAGTTTGTGAGTTTTATTAGACTTGTAGGCCACAAGGTGATGTGTTCCCTGGCCTGTTAAGTAGCTTTATGTAAGAGTTGAGCAATTTGAGTAGAAGCCAAGTATTAGCATTATACTCCACGTGCTCTGGAGGCTGTAGGACCAGAAGGTTCCAGAGAAGAGAAACTTTTCACCTCTGATGAGGTATTGACCTAGTTTTGAGGTCTGAGCATGCATAGTTTAGTTCAAGGTGTTCACGCCAAAGCTAGCAAGTAGGTACAATATACTCAATATACCTTTTTGTGAGGTGATCAAAGGTGTGATTGGAACAGATGATGACTGACAGAAGATTGACATCACCTCTAAGAGAATGATTGGCCAAGGGAATGACTAACAAAAGTGGTGTGATTGGGGACTATGAAAAGGGCTTGCATGTGGGAGTGAGTTGCATGTGTTTTTGTTGTGTGGCATGGTGTGCAAGTGTGTTGTTGAGTCTTTGTGGTCACCCTGATGGTTGTGTCTGTGGAAAGCCTGAGTCTATATGAGATTTCCGGAGGTGGAAAAGGATCTTGGAGTCATCATTGACTCCAAGATGAACATGGGTCGGCAGTGTGGGGAGGCAGTTAGGAAGGCCAACCGTACCTTGCCATGCATCCACAGATGCATTTCAAGCAGGTCAAAAGAGGTGATCCTCCTCCTCTATGTGGCACTGGTCAGGCCGCAGTTGGAGTACTGCGTCCAGTTCTAGGCGCCGCACTTCAAGAGGGATGTGGACAACATGGAGAGGGTCCAGAGGAGGGCCACTCGCATGATCAGGGGACAGTAGGGCAGGCCCTATGAGGAGAGGCTACAGGACCTGAACCTGTTCAGCCTCCACAAGAGAAGGCTGAGGGGGGATCTTGTGGCCTGTTATAAACTAGTCGGGGGGATCAGCAGGCATTGGGGGAGTCACTGTTCCCCCGAGCACCACCAGGAGTGACCAGGAATAACGGTCACAAGCTGGCAGAGGGTAGGTTTAGGTTAGACATCAGGAGGCACTATTTCGTGGTCAGGGTGGCTAGGGTCTGGAACCAACTTCCAAGAGAGGTGGTGCAGGCTCCTACCCTGGGGGTTTTTAAGAGGAGGTTAGATGAACACCTTGCTGGGGTCGTTTGACCCCAGTACTCTTTCCTGCCATGGCAGGTGGTCGGACTAGATGATCTGCTCAGGTCCCTTCCGACCCTAGAAACTATGAAACTATTTGTAAGGAACTCTGAAGAGAGAGTTTGATTGTTTGTGAAAGTGTTTCCCTGGGAGGAGCAAGGCTCCTTAGGAGCATGATCACAGGGACCTACACAGCACACTGGTATTAAGGTGACCACTGAATTTAGTTGGTAAAGTATCACCCTCCCTTGGAAAGAGGAGGTTGATACTTTAAAATTAATTTATTTTAATTAATAAATCTACCTGAGGAAGGGGAAAGAATCCTGGTGAGTGGAGGTTTTGGGACAGTCACTGTGAGTATAATTCTGGAGTGTACATTTAGAATAAGATATTTCTGCCTGTAATTGTAACATTGTTGCATATGGAAAGACAGATAGTCTGCTCTATATCTCTTTTCCGTCTCTAAATTTTTCCTTGTTTTTGTCTGGGTGGTTATTGTTATCTGTCCTGTTATAATCTAAGGGCCTGTGTGTGTGTGTGTGTGTGTGTGTGTGTGTGTGTGTGTGTGTG
>NW_017728992.1:32160961-32164478 GCF_001723915.1 Gavialis gangeticus
AGCGGCGGTTGTGTGTGTGTGTGTGTGTGTGTGTGTGTGTGTGTGTGTGTGTGTGTGTGTGTGTGTGTGTGTGTGTGTGTGTGTGTGTGTGTCTGCGTCCGTGCCATAGCTCCAAGACCATGATACCTATAGACCTGAAACTTCATACTAAGGGGACCATGGGGGCATGCACCTGGGTGCTATTTTTTTGATTTGGCTCAAAAAAAATTGCTGATTTTTTATCTATATTGCATAACCCCCTGTGACAGGTCAGCCCCAGGAAGCAGAATAAATTTGCATGTGCAAAATATTCTTTATCAAAGCTCAAAGCTCCTGGCCAAGGACAACTGGTACAGCTGGAGATGGCTCTGCATTTAGGAATATTCTCCTAAGGGCTGTGGTTGGGACTGGTTAACAGGACCTGGGAGCACCCACAGGCAGAGTGAGGGCTTAAGGAAGTTCCAGGGAGAAAACCATACTGGGCCTTCTCAGGGACTGATTAGGGGGTTGTGAGAGGCATTCCCTGTAAGGCAATCTACAAGAAACAAACTTACCAAAAATCAACTTGCAAAAGCTGCAGCCAGAGCAGCTGAGACTCCAGAGCAGTAATGGCTGCATCCAGAGCAACTGAAACTCCTGCACAGCAAGTTACGAACAGAGGAGAAATGGCTGTAGCCAGGAACAGGCCCTGAAGGGAAAAAGAAAACTCTGTATTCTTCTACAGTCCAACCTTGGATTACGGTTCTGATCCATTAGTTGCAATTGGCTCAATGGTGATTTCTTGCAACCACTGCCTTGCAATGAGAGGGAAAGGAGAAGCTCCAGGGATATGCCGCAACAGTGGCAAGGTTCAACTGCCCCAAATGAATGATGCATCCTTTATACATTGTTGACAGGCAACACTCCAGACAACTCATTTCACATGGCTCCTACTAAAAAGCAATCTACAAGAAGCAAACTTGCCAAAAATCACCTTGCAAAAGCTGCAGCCAGAGCAGCTGAGACCCCAGAGCATCAACTTGCAAGACGACAAACAAACAGAGCAGCAATGGCTGCATCCAGAGCAACTGAAACTCCTGCACAGCAGGGGTACTGGCAAAGCAAAAGTCCTGCAGGAGTGCCAGCTCATTGTCTGGGATGAGTGTACAATGTCTCAAAAAGCTGCCTTAGAGGCTCTTGATCGCACCCTCCAAGATCTTTGACATAATGACAAAACAATGGGAGGAGTGACTTGGGTGTTGGCTGGGGATTTTTGACAGACACTGCCAATCATTCCACATGGAACCAAAGCTGTTGAACTGCAAGCCTGCCTCAAAGGTTCATACATTTGGAAAAACATTCAGCGACTCAGCCTCATGACCAAAATGCAAGTGCATCTAACAGGTGATGCATCTGCTGGAAAGTTTGCTACAAGCCTGTTCAAACTGGGAAATGGGGCCATGGTATCTGAGAATGAAGATGGAACTATCTCAATGAACAACATTGGGAAAACAGTTGCAACACTTCAAGAACTGAAAGAGGCAGTTTTTTCAGATGTTACATATCACTGTCATGATCACAAGTGGCTATGCCAAAAAGCCACCCTAGCACCAAAAAATGATGCAGTCAGTACCATAAACAAAGACCTTTTTTCTCAATTGCCTGGCACTGTGCAAAAATACAAGTCAGTGGACGCTGTCCCAGACACCAATGAGACAGTCAACTACCCAACAGAATTTCTCAACTCTCTTGAACCACAAGGTGTGCCTTCACAGAATCTGGAGCTCAAGATTGGTGCACCCATCATTCTTCTCAGGAATCTGGACCCACCAGCACTCTGCAATGGAACATGATTGGCTGTCAAGAAGCTCATGCCACATGTAACTGAAACCGCCATCATGACTGGCCATGCAGAGGGACAGGATGTCTTCATTCCACACATTCTAATCATTCCCTCTGACCTGCCATTTCAATTTAATGGACTCCAGTACCCGATCCACCTCAGTTTTGCCATGAGCATTAACAAGGCACAGGGACAATCACTCAAAGTTGTTGGCCTCAACCTGCGAAGCCCATGCTTTTCTAATGGCTAACTCTAAGTTGGCTGTTCCAAAGCTGGCAATGGAAAAAACCTTTTCATCTTGGCACTGATGGCAAAACATGCAACATTGTCTATCCTGAAGCTCTACGCAGATTAAAAAAAAGTGTCAAACACCATCATAAACTGAGATAGAAAAATGTGATGTGAAATCCTCAGTGCTATGCTAAAGTCTTACAAAGTAAATAAATAATTCTACCTCACAATTCAGTTAATACATTTAAATGTTTAACTTTTATAGGTTTTTTGTATGACCAAAAGCTCACAGTGTCAAGCTGTATCACACAAGTAAAATAGGGTACAAAACTAAATACATGCACACAGCTTATTAGTAGATAAGATAGAATGAAAATATTTTATTTATAAAACATTAAAATTTGATTACTGCAACCTGTGCAAAGCTGGGTAGTTTGGCTAGTATGTTATTATATAGTCCAGGGGATTTAAACTAATAAATGAATCTGTCTGTTCTCTACTAGTTAGGCATTAAGTGTTAAGGCAGAGCCAGGCTGTAGGTTGAGCCATAATGAGAGGGCTGTCACCATTAAAATCCTGTGTGCTGAGTTTAGGAGGAGTAACATCTTCATGTTTGCCTGGTTAATTGCATTATTCAGTAAGAGTTCAGCCTCCAACAGTTGGCGTCTCTGGGTGGGCATCACATTTAAATAAATTGATAATTAGGTACTAATGTGCACGACTAATTGACTAACATTGGGTAGTTGAATATTAAGGAATCTAACACACTAAATTAGGCACTGCACATTGAGTTGCTGTCCAAGGAATTTACTCTTAGTGTAAAATAAGTGGAGAGAGTGATAAGAATGTTGATGTAGTCAATGCATTTGAGGGATGGGAAGGGCCATTGTTAAAAGAAAAGCATATGTGGAAATAACCATTATGGCTAAGGCTGCCACTCCCTTGTATACTTTGTTGAAAGGGGGAGTTGAGTGGGGCAGGGTATAGAGTATTTTGTATGCAGTTATTCAGGCTCTGGCACCTGAATACCTGGAAGTAGGGTAGCCTTGTGTTTTGGAGTTAGCAACAACACCTGGGGTGCACCCAGAGAGTAATGGTGGATGGGTTGTACTCAACCTGGTGAGATGTGAGCAGTGGGGTACCCCAGGGCTTGGTCCTTGGACCTGCACTGTTTAACATCTTCATCAGCGACTTGGATGAGGGGGTGGAAAGCATGCTGTCCAAGTTTGCTGATGACATTAAGATGTGGGGAGAGGTGGACACACTTGAAGGGAGAGAGAAGCTGCAAATAGATTTAGGCAGACTACAGAAGTGAGAGGATGAGAATAGGATGAGGTTCAATGTAGATAAATGCAGGGTGCTGCACCTTGGGAGAAGGAATCCACAACATACATACAGGCTACGGAGTTCCCCCTTGAAAGCACAGAGGCAGAATGGGATCTTGGAGTCATTATTGACTCCAAGATGAACATGAGTCACCAATGC
>NW_017728992.1:32164711-32168443 GCF_001723915.1 Gavialis gangeticus
TGTGGTCTTGTGAACCCAGCATTAATTCCTGCCTGTGGCATGGGGTCAGGCTAGATGGTCTGTTCAGGTCCCTTCTGATCCTAGCTACTATGAAACTATGAAACCTACACACATCAGAGAAATTTTTTTTCAAGACTATGGGAGTGGAAAGAAACCAGTCACCTATGGAAGCAGAGTGTTGTCAAGTGTGAAGCAAGAATTTAGTTCTTGTGAGTGTGATATCTTAGTCTTGGTTTTGGCCTTAGTTCACTGGAGATATTCTGTTGGCATGTCACCAGTCATGTTAAGAACACCCTGACCAAGTATGTTGTACCAGGGAAAATAAAAGATGCAGGAATATCATCTCCCAGATTATTTTAATAGACTATTGCACTTTTGAGTAGATAATTAATCACTGAGTCCATTCCCAACCTCCCAACTTCTCCTTATGCTGTCAACATGAGGGAAGTCAACATGAATGCCCCTTTCCAAGCCTGAATTATGAATCTAATCAATATTTTTTTAAAACAGGAGCTAAATTTGCTAATCAAGTGCTGTATGATTATGATGTAATGTGGTTTGTTCATGGGAGTAGTTTCTATCTTGAAGGAAATAAGCAAACTGGATTTGCTGCTTTACAAGTGGGAGATAATGGAGAGATCAACAGGATCATTCATAGGTGAGGTATAAGGGGAGCACGGGGGGGGGGCACGTGACCCCCCTGAGATTGGATGCCGCTGAAGCCACTGCTGGCTTCTGCAACCGGTTGCCACCCCCCACTTGCCACTTGCCACCGACGTCTATGGATGGTCTCTGCTCACCACCACTGGAACCACTGTTGACATCTACAGGCAGTTCCCGCTCACCGCCGATGCTGCCGCTTACAAGTAGGGCCCCCCACCCCAGTCTCGGGAGGCACCTGTTGTTCATGGGATCATTAAAGGATAGTGTTTGCCACACTCTGCACAAGCAGCTGAACTGATTGCAGTGGCAGCAGCACTCAAGAATACTCCAATAGATAAGACATATGCAATATTTAGTGATTTGAAATGGACTGTTTGAACTCTGACAGATTAGTTCCCAGTTTGGAAGGCAAGACATATGATGGAAGTCCAGTAGAACATTTCAAACTCTTATGGAAAAAAGGGAACATTTCAAACTATTGCAATATGTGTGTCATTTAAGTAAAAATAGAAAGATACCTGTGACTTTGGACAAAGTGAAGGCACACCAAAAAGCAGTAAGCCTTGAATGCTCCTTGAATAGAGAGGGTGACCCAGAAGCCAAGGAAGGAGCCAAGGTAGAACATGTATGGATATTGTAAAATACAGTTGAGTTTAGCTCTGTGTTTAAGGTTACACTGACCATGCCTGATGTTGTTGATTTGAAGAGTGGGTTACAGTGTCAGGATTTGGAGTTTGCAAACTGGTGCAAAATGTTTAGGGCTAGTGTATATGGTGAGAGCTATCAGGCCTCATACTTATTAGGAGGGATAAAGATCAAATATCTAAGCAAATATGTTTGGATTTTATAGCAATAGGACATGAGCAAGGGCACCAAGGTGTTGAGAAAACCAAAGAAAGAATTGAAGCATTCAAGTGGTGTGTCTGTGGAGAATGCTGTTATTCATGTTATTAATAACTGTTTACCCTGTGCATACAACAATCCAGATAGAGTAATTAATAAAGGTCCACTGCAATACCAGAGGATTGAGGGTCTTTGGTCTAGGTTGCAAATTGATTTTATTGGTCCATTACTACAAACTAAGAGAAGTAATGCCCTCATTTTGCATAATTAATTAAGAATTCAGCCTCCAACAGGCTCCTTTGAACTTCATGATGATACTTAAAGCCAGCTCAAGTTGTTGAAAACTATGTGGATTTAAGGCTCATTCACTACTGTGCCTTGGCACAACATAACTTGTGTACAATATCAATCCCATATAAACTTGAAAATTACAGTAAATGCAACAGAGCTGTGCTTATTGACCCAAAAAATAACAATTGGCAACTGCCAATTAAAGACAAGGTCAATGGAAAAATAAAACCACTAAAGAAAGAGTAAGTTGACTAAAACGGCCAACATATTCTAAGATTCACAGCGTGAGACCTAGCAGACCTGTGCAATAAAGATGCATTATGGTGATTCTACTGCCACCTATCTCCCTGGACCAGCATGCAATGATGCTGAATCCAGTGTGTGGTACTAGATATTAGATCCCATAGGATATCAGTTGCATCTTGATGTTGTAAGACCATTGAACTAAGTGTTTTTCTTTCTCTCTATGTAGAAACTATTAATACATTTAACTTGTTAAAAAAGTTAGATTTTAGTTAAGTTGAATTGTGAGGCATATCCTGTGTTTGTTCTGGGTTGATTATTCTTTAGGGAACCTTTAGCACCATGGGTGCGTAACAATATCTATTTACTTCTCATCTTCACCAAAAGAAAAAAAAGGTTTTGATTTTATAATAAAATTAAGGTTCTTTCCTAATCTGCTACTACTATATTTTGATCATTTAGAAGAATCATGAGATTAAGTACAGCAAGACTATTCAGGCAATGCACGGATTTTTTTTTTTTCTGGGCTGTATCTTGAGTTCTCTGGCTGAGTGGGATGACATGGATGTCATATAACTGAATTTCAAGAAAGCCTTTGACCTAGTTCCCCATGATGTCCTCATGGTTAAGTTGCAGAACTTTGGCCTTAGTCACCTTACAGTCTGATGGTTAGGTAACTGGCTATGGGGTCGAACCCAAAAAGTACTAGTTGACGGGAGCAAATCAACATGGCACAGGGTGACCAGTGGAATCCCTCAGGGCTCAGTCCTTGGGCCAGTACTCTTTAACATCTTCATTAATGATCTGGAGTCAGGAGTCAGATGTGAACTGGTCAAGTTTGCAGATGATACCAAATTATGGGGGAGGGTCGTTGCACCACAGGCCAGGCTGGAGATACAGATTGACTTGGTGTGACAGGAATGCCACTATTGGAGCCTCTCCGGGTATGGCTCCACCCTCCTGTAAGGGGCCAACCACCTGCTTACTTTCCTGCCATGCCTTGATCTTATTTAATTAATAGATTGCTATAATTAGCAGGAGGCTGCCCATTTATATGCGCCCCAATGACAGGGGGCGCTATCTGCGGCTCCTTTTCCTTCCCTACACCGCAGCCCAAGCCTTGCAGATGGTGCTGGTGTAATCTGACTCTGGCCCTGTTATGTCTTGGCCCTTCTTTTGCCCTCAGGGCTCCTCGCCGCCCCTCTGCACTCTCAGGGCTCCTCAGCACTCTTGCCGCCCCTCTGCACTCTCGGAGCTCCTCGCCGCCCCTCTGCACTCTCGGGGCTCCTCTGCTCCCTCTCTCTCGGGGCTAGGCCAATGTACCCCGCGAAACACTGCGCCTTCTCTGGCACCAGGAACCCCCACACTACTGGGGAGTCCCTATGAGGCCTCCTCCGACCCCTAATAGCCTCACCCGGTCCTCCGGTTAAACAGTAAACACAAAAGACAAAGCCCCCAGGCTATAACATAAAGATAAAACCATCCGGTCAGAATCCCTACCAGGCAAAATACTCCAGCTCATGGCAGCAACCCGTGGATACTCATGCAGCCAAACCTTGACCTTCTCTCTGCACTGGCTGAGCTCCTCACTCCTTGGCTGCCAGAGGAGGAACTGCCACCCTAGCCTCCTGCCTGGGTTTAAGAAGGGCTAAGCCCTGCCCCTTCCAGTCAAGGGGTTTCGCCGGTTGCCCC
>NW_017728992.1:32173443-32177085 GCF_001723915.1 Gavialis gangeticus
CAGTCAAGGGGTTTCGCCGGTTGCCCCAGCAACCAGCACCTGTGCTGCCCTGGTGACTGGCAGCTGCGCCTCCCCCTTCTCACCGCTAGGGGCCTCTCTTGAGCTCTCCCTGTTCTCAGGCACAGGGCACCTAAGTGCTCTGCGACACTTGGATATGCTCCCAAGGTGGGCTGATCAAAATGTGATGGCCTTCAATGCAGAAAAGTGCAAGGTGCTGCACCTTGGTAGGAAGAACCTTCAACATACTTACAGGCCTGGCAGTGCTATGCTTGCTAGCACCATGACCGAAAGGGACTTGGGGTTCTTGACTGACCACAAGATGAATATGAGCCACGAATGTGATTCTGTGGCTGGCAAAGCAAACCAAACTCTGGCGTGCATCCATTGATGCATCTCAAGCAAAACTAGGGAAGTCATCCTCCCATTTTACTCAGCCCTGGTGAGACTGCAGCTGGAGTACTGCATCCAGTATTGGGCCCCCCACTTCAGGAAGAATGTGGAGAAGCTTGAGAGAGTCCAGAGGACAGCCACTTGTATAATCCAAGGCCTGGAGGGCAGACCGTATGAGGAGAGGCTGAGGGACTTGGGACTCTTCAGTCTGAAGAAGAGAAGGCTCAGGGGGAACTTGGTGGCAGCCAACAATTATATAAGAGTGGTACATCAGGACCTGGGAGGACAGCTGCTCACCAGAGCTCCCCAAGGGATAACAAGGTCTAATGGCCATAAACTCCAGGAAAGCTGATTTAGACTAGACATAAGAAAAAAGTTCTTTACAGTGTGAGTGTCCAGGGTCTGGAACAAATTCCTCCCAGAGGTGGTGCAAGCCCCTACTCTGGACTCTTTCAAAAAACATGTGGATATATTTCTTGCTGGGGTCACTTAATCCAAGCTGACATTCTGCCTATGGCGGGGAGGAGGCCGGACTCAATCTCACAAGGTCCCTTCCAGTCCCTAATGTCTATGAAATCTATGAGTTTTCTTCTTACATGAGGTAAAAATTTCTCATATATGGATAAAATACAGTTCCTATTTTATTTTTCTCCATTACTGCTTTCAGCAAATGCTATTAGCTATTTTAAATTAGTGGCTGGTTCTTATTTTGCTAGATAGGACTTTGGGAGTGCTTTTTTGAGCTCTATCCTTTGATCCTCATACTAAATCCCATCAGCTTCAGTTGCTTAATATTTTTTTAAATGTAGGATTTTCTGATTAACTCTGCTGCTAAAATTTGATTCATTTGATGCTAATTTCTCATTTACCCAATTGCCATTGACTTCTTGCCAGGCTAGAACAAGACAGTCCCTTCTGCAGGAGTGGTTTATGCAGTGATACAAGTTGTAATTTAGGCCCTTATCAGATGTTACTTTCATCAGCAACAGACAATATCATTCAATGGAAACTGTCACACCATGTGACCTACTTCATGGTCAAAGGGCAAAAATATCCATAGGGGAAAAAAGCATCTTAGGAACTTGGTCTGCCAAGACTTGCCAGCAAGGGAAGCTGGAGAGCTGCTAGAAGGGCCTCTGAGTTGTTTTGGAAATGAGAAGTCAACTGGCTCCCCTTCAGTGAAGGAGATGCTCCTCCTTGTGCAGACCTGGGAAAAACCCTGTGAAGGATGGAGGTGGAGGATCAGGGGGTGCTGGGCCAGAGCTGTAGGGCTCAAACTCTCCAAGGAGTCTATGTGGTGTTTTTGTGTATGCCCCTGTCCTGTCCACAGGATTCTGAACAAATTCCCTCCCCCATCTTTCTCTGTGTCAGACAAGTAAAGCATTGCACATGAGTGTTTGTTTATGGGTTTCACAGAGAGGTACTAATATCTTCTTAAAGAATGAGCCTTGGACACTGATTTAAGAAAGTGAGGATGGACAGCAAACCATGACATCTCCTGTTACTTCTCCCTCGGGTAGTAGAATTAAGCTTGAGTCACAAAGCCCCCTTGTAGGTAGTGTGGGAGGTAGCAGAGAAAAAGCAATCTACTTTGGGCTACTGGAAGACCTGGCGAAACACTATCACTTTGTGTGACATGCCATATGTTCAGATTAAAGCTTGACAGAAACCATTAAAATATTCTACATTATTCAAGCAACATCTCCATGGCTCAGCCATTTGTATTGTGTGATAATTACTTTGCATGTGTAGCATGTCTAAATTTATTATGCAGTTAATCAGTTAATTGGACAATAGATGCAACGTATGTCAGGGACCATGGTGAGGCTTTCTAACAGGACACTTGTGGAGGTGGGAATTTAGATACAGGCCCTATGTTAGAGAGCATCTAGTTAGCTGGTTATTGAGAGACAGACCAAGGGTTTGCTGATGTTGTGCACTGCTCCATGATTAAAGCTTGTTGTACTTCTCATTCAGGTATATAACAATAAGGGCAGTTAGGACTCTGGGACTCAGAAGTCCAGGATTCTATTCCTGATAGCTCAGCCCCTAGCCTGTTGGAAAATCATCACCTTTCTGTGCCTCAGTTTACAAATTGCTTTTGAAAAATCACTTTGAAATGTAAAAGACTATATAAAAGCTAGGGGCAAGGATTTTTGTGCATGTTACCTTTTATTGGACCAACTATATGGCAGGGACAGTATGTTTGTTTAAGGCTATCCCAACCATAACATTTCCCCAGTAACTTTGTTTAAAAATGTGTATTTAACTTACTTTTCTACTTTTATTGTTTTGCAATTCTACATTTAAGTTTTATATCAAGGCTGTCTAGCCTTTAAGTGCTGGGGGCCACACATTGCCTGGACTGCACAAGCATACAAAAGACTATACATGGATCAAAACAGCACTGGAGATATATTAAGTAGGCCAGGCATAATCTGGTTTTATTTATAAAATAATGTTTTATTTCTTATATTCTTATATTATAAAGATGTGAAGGAAGCTCTAGTTTTTATTTATAGACAGGCAGACATACAGAAATATATTTACCAACCAGTAAGCCAGTGTCTCTATCCAGATTGTTTGAATATTAATGGATATGATATATTTCATATATAAACATTAGTACAGATGGCACAGATGGTAAGTTATAAGGATTGTATAAGTATATTATCTATTTTTGTAAACATGCAATAACTTTAAACTCATGCCATTCCCATGTGTTACTCCAGCTTCGGAGTTTTGTGTCTCTATTTGCCTGAAAACTAACTGAAAAAAAGAAAACATTTAAATTATTTTTCACCTTTAACTTCCATTCAGAGAAGTATTAAAAAAGAAAAAAAAAATCAGGTTTTTCAGCATATTATGTATGCATATGCAATACATTTACAGTTACTTGTATATTTTTCCAGGAAGAAATCATAAGTCTATTGCATTAATATGCTAGGGATAACTCATTAATTCATGTCATTTTTAAACATTTAGCTTACTAGAAAGCCCATAAATATTGTCCTGTCCCGCAAACAGAATTTTGGTTAAAAAATAAAGAATGCTCCCTGATATGAACAAGGATGTCAGCCTCGTAACTATGCAGGACAAAGAAAACTATATGAATGTATTATTCCAGTGGCATATCATTTCAGCAAGTCAGCAAAACAACTAACCAACCAACCAAATGAAACAAGACAAAGAAATATCAGATGTAGGATGCATTATGGTGGTAACAGAAAGAAGCTAACTGGATATTGGACA
>NW_017728992.1:32182085-32195948 GCF_001723915.1 Gavialis gangeticus
CAGACCTGGGAAAAACCCTGTGAAGGATGGAGGTGGAGGATCAGGGGGTGCTGGGCCAGAGCTGTAGGGCTCAAACTCTCCAAGGAGTCTATGTGGTGTTTTTGTGTATGCCCCTGTCCTGTCCACAGGATTCTGAACAAATTCCCTCCCCCATCTTTCTCTGTGTCAGACAAGTAAAGCATTGCACATGAGTGTTTGTTTATGGGTTTCACAGAGAGGTACTAATATCTTCTTAAAGAATGAGCCTTGGACACTGATTTAAGAAAGTGAGGATGGACAGCAAACCATGACATCTCCTGTTACTTCTCCCTCGGGTAGTAGAATTAAGCTTGAGTCACAAAGCCCCCTTGTAGGTAGTGTGGGAGGTAGCAGAGAAAAAGCAATCTACTTTGGGCTACTGGAAGACCTGGCGAAACACTATCACTTTGTGTGACATGCCATATGTTCAGATTAAAGCTTGACAGAAACCATTAAAATATTCTACATTATTCAAGCAACATCTCCATGGCTCAGCCATTTGTATTGTGTGATAATTACTTTGCATGTGTAGCATGTCTAAATTTATTATGCAGTTAATCAGTTAATTGGACAATAGATGCAACGTATGTCAGGGACCATGGTGAGGCTTTCTAACAGGACACTTGTGGAGGTGGGAATTTAGATACAGGCCCTATGTTAGAGAGCATCTAGTTAGCTGGTTATTGAGAGACAGACCAAGGGTTTGCTGATGTTGTGCACTGCTCCATGATTAAAGCTTGTTGTACTTCTCATTCAGGTATATAACAATAAGGGCAGTTAGGACTCTGGGACTCAGAAGTCCAGGATTCTATTCCTGATAGCTCAGCCCCTAGCCTGTTGGAAAATCATCACCTTTCTGTGCCTCAGTTTACAAATTGCTTTTGAAAAATCACTTTGAAATGTAAAAGACTATATAAAAGCTAGGGGCAAGGATTTTTGTGCATGTTACCTTTTATTGGACCAACTATATGGCAGGGACAGTATGTTTGTTTAAGGCTATCCCAACCATAACATTTCCCCAGTAACTTTGTTTAAAAATGTGTATTTAACTTACTTTTCTACTTTTATTGTTTTGCAATTCTACATTTAAGTTTTATATCAAGGCTGTCTAGCCTTTAAGTGCTGGGGGCCACACATTGCCTGGACTGCACAAGCATACAAAAGACTATACATGGATCAAAACAGCACTGGAGATATATTAAGTAGGCCAGGCATAATCTGGTTTTATTTATAAAATAATGTTTTATTTCTTATATTCTTATATTATAAAGATGTGAAGGAAGCTCTAGTTTTTATTTATAGACAGGCAGACATACAGAAATATATTTACCAACCAGTAAGCCAGTGTCTCTATCCAGATTGTTTGAATATTAATGGATATGATATATTTCATATATAAACATTAGTACAGATGGCACAGATGGTAAGTTATAAGGATTGTATAAGTATATTATCTATTTTTGTAAACATGCAATAACTTTAAACTCATGCCATTCCCATGTGTTACTCCAGCTTCGGAGTTTTGTGTCTCTATTTGCCTGAAAACTAACTGAAAAAAAGAAAACATTTAAATTATTTTTCACCTTTAACTTCCATTCAGAGAAGTATTAAAAAAGAAAAAAAAAATCAGGTTTTTCAGCATATTATGTATGCATATGCAATACATTTACAGTTACTTGTATATTTTTCCAGGAAGAAATCATAAGTCTATTGCATTAATATGCTAGGGATAACTCATTAATTCATGTCATTTTTAAACATTTAGCTTACTAGAAAGCCCATAAATATTGTCCTGTCCCGCAAACAGAATTTTGGTTAAAAAATAAAGAATGCTCCCTGATATGAACAAGGATGTCAGCCTCGTAACTATGCAGGACAAAGAAAACTATATGAATGTATTATTCCAGTGGCATATCATTTCAGCAAGTCAGCAAAACAACTAACCAACCAACCAAATGAAACAAGACAAAGAAATATCAGATGTAGGATGCATTATGGTGGTAACAGAAAGAAGCTAACTGGATATTGGACACAAGGATATTGGAATGCCATTAAACACAAATGGAACTTGCATTGTGGTAGGGAGCCATTCTCTTAAATCTACTTATTCAAAAAATATGACCATTTCTTTCAATGGCCTTTACCACCAGAGAAGATTCCTAGATGACTTTTTGTTAATGCTTTGAGACCTCTCTGTGATGAAGGTACAGTTTGAAGGAAGTGTCATCTCCTAGGGGCTGCTAGATATATAGGAATGAGCTGTTCAAAAAAAAGGAAGGAAAAAAAAAAAGAAAAAGAAAACTCCTCCTTCTACAACAGCTTGTGCTCCATAAATCACAGAAGTAGCTGATAAAGACATTTTCCTGCTATTAACACTGTGTGAACAAGAAAACAAACACTAGAGAAAGAGATATCTAGACATATGTTTACTGTCTATTGACACATGTTTACCTGCAGCAAAACTTACACTCTTGAAAATGTTATTTGAATATGGACTTTCTGAAGGACAAAGAAGGAATCAGGTGGTTCTGAAATAGTCTGTTAAATTACTTTAGCTCACAGTTATTGATCCATGCCACAAGTTGAAGGAACAGACTGGTTCTTTGTACTTTTTTGTGATTTGCATTAAAAGAATAAGCAAGCAAACATAAAACTAAGCACTGTAATGTGACTGACTAAACACTGTAATGTCATTAAGCTAATTAAGAACTGAACAGTAGACTGATCAAATCAAGGTCACAATTAAGATCAAATCAGTAGTTCGCTGGGCTGAAATGATTAAGTTATCAAACTAAGGGAACTAGTAATCAAATCAGAACCTTAGATGACATATGAAAAATGTTGTATGCTAATGTTGCACTAGGTGATGAAAGAAAGCTGCTTTCTCTTTAGTAACTCTTCCTTCTTACATTTCACCAACATTAGCTGTTTGTTTTTTATTTTTCCCTTCAGACAAAACAACACAGAACATAAAAAATTAAAACAGAAGTTACTACTAAACCATAAACAGTAATAGTTTTCAAATAATGTTGTTTTTAAACCCAGTAGAGCTTGTTAGTTCAGAGGACAGAAGGAGTTTGGATTTAATCTAAGAAACTATCCACGACACTATTTACAAATCCCAACACTCAACACAGACACACTGACAGACCAATAAAGCATAATTTCCATGTGACAAAAAAAATCAACTTCTATTCCTTCATGTTTTGGGGATCCTTGACTCACACACTGTTCATAGGATCAAGGTCATAGAATGATAGGAAATCTTGTTGTAAGGTCATCCAGCCCCTGTGCTCAAGGTTGGATCATTCCTGACTAAGCCATCTCAGCCATGTGTCTGTCTAACCTGCTTTTGAAAGCTCCCAAGGATGGAAATTCTATAATTTCTCTAGGTCTCTAGGTCGCCTGTTCCAATGACTGACTACCATCATAGTCAGAAAGTTTATCCTAATGTCCAGCTTAAATTTTCCCTGCTGTTAGTTGAGACCTAGTCCTATCTCCTACAGCCGCAGGGAAAAGCCCATCTCCATCCTCTCTGTAATTACTCTTCATATACCTGAAGACTGTTACCAAATCCTCCCCTCCCCTCCCCAAACCCCCGAGTCTGCTTTTCTCTAGGTTATAGCTCTTTCAGCCTTTCCTCCTAAGTCTCATCTCTCAGGTCCCTGATCATTTTTGTTGCCCTGTGTTGAACTCTTTCTAATCTGTCCACATCTTTCTTGAATTGTGGGTCCCCAAAGTGAACACAGGAGTCAAGTGAGGCTTCACCAGTGCTGAGTAGAGCTTCCCTTGATTTGCAAGCAACACTCCTGTTAATACAGCCCAGGATGCTTTTAGCTATTTTTACAAGAGCACACTGTTGGCTCATTTTCAGCTTACAATCCATTAGAACCCTATACTTCAGGTGAGCAAAGTCATTCCCTAGCCTGGGTTTGTGCATGTGATTATTCCATCTCATGTGCAGTACTTCGCATTTGTCCGTGTTGAATCTCATTTCGTTGATTGTGGCCCATTTCACCAGTCTATCCCATAATTCTGGAGCCTAACTCTGCCTTCTGGAGTGTCTGCAATTATACCCAACTGTGTGTCATCTGCAGACTTGCTAAGCATGCATTTGATCCCATCATCCAAATCATTAACAAAGATGTTGAACAATACTGGAGAACTCCATCTGATACCTCATCTAAACTACACATTGAGCCACTACCCACTGAGTACAATGATCTAACCAGTTATATATACACCTTAGAATACTTTCATTTAGTCTATGTTTCCTAGTCTGTTACTAGGCCAGGAAATAAAGTAGCAAGAATATAGTTCATAAGTCTAGCAGAGTTTCTAAAAAGTAGTAGACTTCTCTAGCTTTTACAGAATGATAGGAATCCTTCATCCTCTTTTCCTTAGGGTGCCCTGTCCAGAAAAGTGAGGGGCATTTTGCTTGAGATATACTTGTAAGCCATAGAGACTTTTTCCTTCACATGGGCTGGACCTAATTGCCTACTGATACATGTATGCTGATGATGTCATCATAGTAAATCAGGAACTGACATGACAGAACTGGAAAAGATATTGAGTACTGACATGAAACTCATCACTGACTATTTCCACAACTGGCACTTAAAGTTGAGCATCAATAAATCAGTATCATCACTCATCTACCTAGACAATCATTGAGCCAAGACCACACTGAATATCACAGTAGGCAACCACATCCTTCCCACTGAGCATACTCAGAACTACCTAGGAATCAATTTAGGAAAACACATAAGGACTGGCACATAAAATTATGCATAGATGGTATCCATGTGGGTTTAAAAAGGCACACAGACGCAATGGAAAGTAACAACAGATATGAAAGAAGTAGTTCCAAGAAAGCAGAGAATTTGGAGTTAAAAGCTGAGACTGAAACCCTTTAAAGTTCCCTTTCTGGAGCTGATGGATGTAAAAAAAGCAAAACAATAAAACAAGAAATTGCAGTAGTACTTGAGAAAAGCACCTGGTCTTGAGATTATTTATGTGCACAATTTGTATCCTAGTCAAGAGGATACATATAATAGATATATATTTCTCTGAAAGGGAGAATTGTATCATATTAACAAGCGTTTACAAGAGAAATATGACATAAAAACAGGATGCAGAGGCCTTTATTGAACTCACCTAAAGTATTCCAGAAATTTTGACAAGGACTAGAGGAAAAAAGCTGAAAAGTGACAGCAACTGGTATTAATTTATACAACAGAAAAGCCAGATTATAGTAGACTGAACTTGTTGTTCCAATAGGAAATTCTGATACTTTCACATTTTTCTACCAAATGGGAGAGATGAAAGCTAACTGAAACTGTTTGTGGAATGAAAGATTTTGAAAAATGCCGATTTGGAAATGTTCCATTCTGGGGCTCCTGCACCTTGCTGGGCTGCATCTTAGCAACAGTAATGAAGGACCTGACAACTGCCATGAGGAACCAGGCCAACCCAGGTGACCATAAGAATGAATTTAAGATCAAAACAAAAGCATTTTAATTCTGTGAATGCCACCTCTATATTGACCAAGGAACCTGAATCAAAGCGTTGGGGGTAGTAGGGGAATTGTACTTAGATTGACTTAACCAAGGTTAGGTCAATCCAAATGCCTGCTTGTGCAGGCATTTACAGGGCTTAAAATCACCAAAAATAAGATGTACCCAATCTAAAGTTGTGCAATTCAAGAAGTCAACTAACATTAGATTGAGAAATGGTTAACCTGATATATAAAGGATTAACCTGATCTTGTAAATGCCTGCATACATTCACAGTACAGCCTGAAGGGGGCCACGTGCCCCAGCCCCAGGGCTGTGCTGTTCCTACCCACCCCGCACTCCTGACTTCACAATATTTAGCTGCACCCACAGTGATCTCCCTTTGACTAGACAACCCTCTCCCCACAGAGCTGCCACTCCTAATCCTGCTAGTCCTTGTCCCCCACCCCAAATTACTAACTTCAGGCTGCCTGCACCAACCCTGGAAGTGGTGAATGCCTGCGCATGTCACTCCCAGTCTACATTTAGGCAGCTATAGGCAAGCCACCTAAACCTAATCCAGGTGTGGTGAGCACTTGCACATACACTTTATTTTTTCTCCTAGAAAATTCTATTGCTGTTGAACTTTTCTGTAGTACATTTTCATTCCAAATTTCTCAAAAAGCCTATTCCTTGATGATGGTAAAGAAAAAGGAACAGAGTGAGACTTACATTGACCCCAAAAAACTAAGCAACCACAATAATATGGAACATTTCCTATCAGGAACAAGTTATTTGCTGAGGCAGCCAAAATCAAATTCTTTGGAAAATAAGATTAATCAGTAGGGTTTTGCAGACTCCTCTGGGTAGAAGTTTCAATATTTCCCCTTTCAATGCACCATTTGGCAGATAGTGCATCCTGAATTTGCCTTTGGAACTTGCCTAGTACTGGAAATGTTTTATAAAAAAATAGCTAGTCCTTAAAACATTTTGGAGGGCTGAAAAAAGTGCAGGTAGCATAATTGTTACGTGCATCACCATTAAGAAGCATCAGGAATAATAGTAAAGTGCTAGAAAATTAAAGATGTAACAATTTCAAATACCAAACAACTGTAACCACCTGATGAGACAAAGTGACTTATCTCAAAGTTAAAAATGTAGAATGAATCTGACATGCATGAGATATTTCATATGTAAAATAATACATCAAAGATATTTTAAAAAAGATCCTGAATTATAAGGCATGCTTTAGTTATATCATGAAGTTCACAACCTAAAGAACATCAAGGAAACCCTCTCAAGGGATCACCCCTGCAATATGATTATTTACTTACATGCTTATGTGGCTTCTGTAACTGCAGTATTTAAGGATGCCAAAAACAAATGCAATGTTACAGCCTTCTGAGTAACAGAGAAGTGTTATTCCTATTTCTTATATAGAAAATTGAGGTTTAGAGAAGTTAAGTACTTAAATTTAGGAGCTGAACTGAGCTCTCTTGATTTCCAATTCCATTCCCTAAACTTAACACCATTCTTCCTTTCCTATTTCCCTCTTCTCTTCCCCTCCTTCCAGTGTATACCATGTCATTCAAGGCAGCTTCTTAAAGGTACTGCAGTAAGTTTTTGGGTCAATGGTATTTCTCCACCTTACAATGTTGCATTATACTAAGTGGGAGGTGATAATTATATACCAATAATACCAGATGCTTCATAGAATCATAGAATCAATGAGTCGGAAGGGACCTAGACAGATCATCATGTCCGACCCCCTGCCATGGGCAGGAAGGAGCACTGGGCGTGGGAGGGGTCATAAGACCCCAGCCAGGTGCCTATCCAGTCTCCGGCTGAAGATTTCCAGGGAAGGTGAGAGCACCACCTCTCTGGGAAGCCTATTCCAGGCTCTGGCCACTCTTACAGTGAAGTAGTTCTTCCTAATATCTAACCTAAACCTATCCTCCCTCAGCTTGTGACCATTGTTCCTGGTGACTCCAAGGGGGGCCCTAGTGAACAGACTTTCCCCAAGTCCCCGCTGCTGGCCCCTGATAAAGTTGTAGGCAGACACAAGATCCCCCCTCAGTCTCCTCTTGCGGAGACTGAAGAGATTCAGGTCCCTCAGGCTGGCCACGGAGGCCCCCAACCATACGAGTGGCCCTCCTCTGGACCCTCTCCAGGTTCTCCACATCCTTCTTGAAGTGCGGTGCCCAGAACTGGACACAGTACTCCAGCTGCAGCCTGACCAGCGCTGCATAGAGAGGGAGCAAAACCTCTCTAGATCTGTTAGTGATTCCATCATTACAATCACAAATCTTCGTAACAATGACATAACAATGACATAAATAATGTGTGTGTGTGTGTGTGTTACTAACCAATGTACCAAACTGGGACCCAGTTTATGGATGTTAATGCTATAATGCTATATAACAATCTAATTAATGTTGTAACTAGGGTTGATCAGAAGAAAATTGGGATTTTAAATACATTTTGGGGAAATATCTATTTTCTATTTAGATTTGTATTTCAACAAAAGCCAAAGGCCTATAAACATAGCTTTTTGCCCAAAACTGTAATGGTCATCCAAAACCAACAACAAAGAAATATTTTGATTTGGATATGACACCGTAGTACCTCAAACTTGTTATAATTCAATTTCCTCATTTCCCCATTTACATTCACAAATTAGTTTCCCCAGCCAGATTACATCTTTGATTTTGGATTATATTTTCTCACTAAGAAAGGAGACTATGCCACAAAATGGAAGACCCGGTCTAAATTGGCAGTCTGGCCTATGGAGGCAAGTGGAAATAGAAATACAAGACATCTAAACTGCAACTCCCTTAAGACTTCATAGCAACATTTTTCTGATGAGCTGCATTTAAAACTGGCTGTATGTCAACATTAAATGTGTTTTACAATCATATGAGAGAGGCAAGAATTTCTTAGGGGGGCAGCTTTTATTGAACCAACTATATAGTTGGGTAACATAATTGTTATATGCATCACCATTAAAAAGCATCAGGCATGAAAGAAAAGTGCCAAAAAATGAACTTTTGAATACAAGACATTCTTCCTCAGGTCTCTGGTCACAAGGAGCCAGGCATAGCATAGTGAAAAACAGCAGAGAGAACAGGGTGAAAGAAATTCTCAGGGGTAGCAGACACGTGATTAACAGAAGAAAAGAGGCTGATTACTGGGAGGTCAAGGAAGTAGGGTAAAAGGACTCATTCTCATCTTTCATTCTAGACTCATTCTCACCTTTCCTGTTTGGGGAAAATTCAGGAGGTGGGTAAAATGTGCCATAAACTGATACTAATATTTAGTTCTTCATTCTTGGGGTTCAGCCACCTAATAATTTTTTGTTCCCAAGTTTGCCTTTTAAAGGGCTTTGGTAGATTTCCCTTGAACACAAGGATAGTGAGATGAGAAAGGGAGTGGTTATGCTGTAAGAAATGTTCTCCTAACATTGCGTGTATGCCTCCGTCCTTTGTATTTTTTCTGCAAGAGTTAGTTCTGGTGTGTAGTTGCTGTTTAGTTTCACCCATGTAGTTGACATTAGAGTGTTTGGTGCATTGAATTGGGTATACCACATTTTGGGAAAGGAATGTATAGGAACCATGGGTTCTAATGTTATGGTTTTTTTATGAAGGGTGTTGATAGTAGTGGCAGTGGAGATGTGCTGACAGGTTAAGCATTTCTTGCCCAGGCAAGGTTGTGTTGCATTTGATGTCTGTTGGGCAGTGGAGAGTTTGCTTCTGATTATGAGTTGGGAAAGGCTAGGGGACTGTTGGAAAGCCAGGAGGTTCTGGGAATTTGTCTCTCAAGGTCTTATATTTGTTGAGTACAGACTGTAGTTGTTTAGTGGCTCTTCTGATTGGCTCCCATATGGGGTGGTAGATGACTACTACAACCATGCAGTTGCCAGGGGGGTTCTTTTTGTATTGTAGCAGGCTGTTATTTGGATAGCTCTTTCAAATGTACAGTTTGTTTCTCTACTGGTGTGTCCTTGTGTAAAGGCAGGTTTTAGGCTGGTCAAGTGGGCATCATAACAGTTATTTTCAGAGCAGATGCAGTGATACTGGGGGGTTGGGGAGTAGCTGTAGATGACAGTTGTTTCAGTGTTTTTGGGATGATTGCTGGTTTGACGGATGTATATATGGTGGCCTGTGGATTTGTAAGGTGCCATCCTGGATATGGATTGTCATATCTACAAAGTTGTTATTAGTGTAGGAGTATTCCAGAGGAAGTTTGATTAAAGGATGATAGTTATTACACCTGTGGTAGAAATCACTAAGTGAGTCCAGGTGTTCAGTCAAGATAATGAAAACATCATCCATGTAACACAGGTATAGTGCAGGATTGATGGTGCAGTTTTCTAGAAAATCTTCCTCTAGCTGGCTTATAAAGATGTTGGAATATTGAAGGGCCATACTGAGGCACCGAGGATTTGGAGAAAGTGATGATTATCGAAAGTGAAGTTGCTATGGGTGATTTGTGCAACATGATGTTGCAAATCTGAATCAATGCCATGTTCTTGAAGGTATTTCAGGGATGCCTTCATGGTTGCTGTTTTTACCACACACCCCCTGACCCTGACCAGGCTGCTTTCCTTGCCTCCCCAATCAGCACACCCCCAAACCAGGAACCCATGCTGGACCTGTCAGACCCCCACCCCAACTTACTTACCTCCAGCTGACAGAGCAAATTCTTGCACATTCTTTAAACTAAGCTTCCTAAACCTCTTTCAAACATTTGTTTGCACCTTAAGCATCGCTAACTGTAGCTGTCAAGGCCTCTCAGTCAAGTTGCTTGTGTAATTTTGATACCCTTTACTTGCTATAGCTTTCCAGTAAATGGAATAAAAATAGGAAATCTCATCTTATATCATGGTTCTTTTCACTTGGTGGAAATTTAAGTATTTAGTTACTGGCACTTTTATTTTCAGGATCTGTCCTAAGCCATTAGAGAATACCGGAACTATTATCTGATTTGGCATTTCAGTTTATGTAAACTAAAGGCATTTCACTTTGAAGTGCATCCATTTTCAGATTTCCCAGTCTTCTCTCAGCTATAGATAGAAAACATCTTTCTTCAGTCAATATTGCTGCAACCGTGTAGAATCCTGACTCTTATTCCTCCCTCTTTGCTTTGACTTAACAGCTATATAAAATTATTAGAAAAATAGTGAGATGAAATGGGCTGAAGTGCTACAAGTATGCACAAGAAACTACTCTGATGTCCCCTTTCTATTATCCAACATCATTATTTTTTACTGATATTCAAACTAGGATGAAGAGAAACTGGATAAAGTTGAATCTAGGTAAGACTTGAGTAATACTAGGAGAAAAAAAGGTAGTGCTTGGAAAGCCATTCTTTCTGTTATATTTGATCTTAGGCTTGAGGCCCTACTGTATGCCATACTTAAAAAATATAACCCAAGTAGCTTCCTGAGGTGAACTAACATTAATGAGCTGTGCCATTTTGGGGCAATTTAAACACTGCAATGCCTGCATCATTGGGGATATAATATCGACAGCTAAAAATCTAATAGTAATAAGTGGTTTTTTTAATCTCTGACAAAGCAAAACAACTGCAACAAACAATGAAATCATCTTACACAAGAGAATATGGTCCCAAGGTGAACTCAGCCAGGCAACAGCATGGGGCAGCATGGCTCCTGGGAGACCATGTGACACAAGCAAATGAAGCCCTCTTCAGAGACAGCCATTTTGGAAAGGGGAAAGTGGCTCCCCAGAGATCATGTGCTAAGGGCAGATGAAGCTCACTCTGGAGGCAGGAATTTTGGGGAAAGGGAGAGCTGTAAAAAAAGCCCAGAGACTGAGGGAGAGCATGCCATTCTCAAAGGTACCAGGGCCTGATGAAAGCAGGGGCTGTGCTGCGGGCTGGAGGGTTAGGAAGCCCAGATGCAGCTCCTCTTTTGCTCCTTTTCACCTGGGAGACCTGTCTAAGCAGCTTGGAGGAGCATGCAGCCCTTTTGGAGATCCCCTAGTGATGGAGGACTCTTCTTCAAGCCCCTGTGTGGCATGAGGTGTGTTACAGGGGAGGGGGACAGGAGGGAGATCAATCCAGCTCACCATGAGCTCTTGGTGGAAGACAGAGATAGGGGACATTAGCCCTCCTCACACAGGACAGGGCCTCTGTGAGAAAGAGGTAAGACTCAAGAGACGGGGCGAACTTTGACTGCCTGGCAAGCAGGGGTGTGTGGGTGCTAGTAGGGGAGATTTGCAGAGTTGCAGCCCAGACCCTGCTCCCTGGATATCAGGGGAGAAGGGTCTGGGCAGGGTGAGATATTTTATAGGAATTATGGCAAGAGAGAGCATCTGCCTGCAGCACAGCAACCCCTGGGGCACGCCTCGTGAGGGCCTCACAGCAAGGGCTGCCCACGTTTCCCAAGGGACGGGCACAGAAGCAGCTCCACCTTCCCGGGCATTCAGTGCAGGCTACCTGTGTACACATCATCTTAGACCATCAGTGTGTACACTGTTATTGACTGAAGGTGTGAATAAGTTTCTGATAGTTTATCAGTTGTGTATTAATTAGTTTCCTTTTCCTTAGCCCTTTGTAAATAAAGTGTACATTGTTATAAATTGTGTTGTGTCTAAGCAAAGGTCCAGGGCCACTGGGTGTTTTCCTGTGAGGAGAATCTCCCCCCACTCCAGGAAGGTGGGTGGTTCTAGGCTGTGGGCTGCTCCAGGGATCTGAAGTTGAGTTGTGGCTTTGCAGGTAGCCCTGTTGCCCTGAGGGGTCAGGCCAATGCTCAGGATCTCAATATTGTGCTGTTACACAGGATGGCATGGTGTACAATTGCACACGCACACATTAAAATCAATTAAGTACACATACACACTCATACTAGCAACTCAGATACACACGCATTCAAAATAACCAGTCTAGGTTCATACATACCTATCACCAGTTTAAGCCCATAAATGCTACACACACCAAATTTAGACAGAATCAGTTACCAACACCTGCACATCCAACATACATACGTGGATTACTAACTCATATACCACACACACACAATGATATCTATATATGTATAGATATGTGTATTCACTAATTCATACACATACCACGCACCTATGCATATACACAGATGAGTTCCTAAGTTGTGTGTTGTGAAGTGTATGTATGTGCTTGGTGTACTTGAGATATGTGGGGAAAGGTTAAGGTAAGAAAGTAGAAGTATAGGGAGTGAAAGTTGTTGGGAGGGAAAATTACCAGGACCAGGATTAGAACCAGTAGCCTAGAGGGACCTGGGCTGAAGAACTGAGGCTCCGGGGTAACTTTAGGTTAATTGATCTTAATTGATTAAAAGACAATGCCCGAAGCCTGCAGAACAGGGGGGTGATGATGCTGGCATAGAGGCTGGGACAAGAGCTATGGGGGACCTAAAAATGTTGGTGGGGAGAGGAAAAATGGGACTAAGGGAAAGTGGGGCTGTTAAAGAGGGGTTCTGGTTGTGGGGAGCCAGAGGATGTCTCCGGGGCAGCTAGAGAAGCTGCAGGAAGCAGCAGTAGGTGCTGGGAGCTGGAGAAAGGCTCCAGCTGCTGGAGAAAACTGCAGGACAGCCACGAGGAGCTGGGAAGCTGTGTGGGTGAGGTGGGGGAAGGACTACAGAAGGTGCAGGGGAAGCCTAAAAACACAGAGATGGACAATAGAAAATCACAGGAAAAGCTGCTGGAGAGACCGAAAGGGGGCAGGGGCAGTGGGGAAGCAGGGAGAGGCAGCAGAAAGTCACAGGGAAAAGGCAGTAGATGGGTAGATGGCATGGGAGGCTGAAAGGCAGCAGGGACAGCAGGAAAGCAAGGAGAGGCTGAGAGGTGGCAGGAAAGGAGAGACAGAATTGGGAGGAGATTGGGAAACTAGTGGGGGGGCCTGGAGCTGAGAAAGAGAGAGAGAGAGAGAGAGAATGAGGTTGGAATTTAAGATGGGGAAGGGACTGGGATTCAGTAAAACATGACCCAATTTGGGGTTGCAAATGACAGTGGTTTTATTCAACAGGGGAGATGGTGACACAAGTCTTATTGGTTCCCTTGCACCCACCCACCCACACACACAATGGCAGCAGGGGTTAGAGAGGCTTGATGCAGGGGTTGAAGTTCACTGAAGTCCAGGAGGAGAGAAAGAAGCAGAGAGAGAGAGTCCAAATTGTAGGAGGAGGTAATATCTAACTATCCCAGGCTGAAAGTTGATCCTCAATGGCCAGTTGGGGTCTCCTTCAGCTCAGTGCTGTCCAGAGGAGGTCACTGGCAGGGCCTCTGGCGTGGATAGGTTACATGAAGCTGGTGTGGTCTGGATGGAAATGGCATTCCCACTGGGTCTGTCTTCA
>NW_017728992.1:32196548-32200325 GCF_001723915.1 Gavialis gangeticus
AGCTTATCCTACATCTTAGCTTACTTATACTTATCTATAAGGAGGGAGAGGAAAAGTCAGAAATAGTTGGGGGAAGGGAGGGAATGCATATCTATATCCATATCTATAAAAGAGAAAGGAAGAGAAAAAGAAACTGGGGGGTTATGTTATAGCCCCACAGCTGGAGTTACACAACAATCATAATAATTTGGGCTGCATGATGGATTGATTTAAATCAAGTCAATTTAAAGCACTGAATTTAATCAGCAAGCTAAAATCCCAATTTAAATAATTGATTTTTATCCATGTCCCCATTGTATATATATTTTTTTCTTTTTTAAAGAAAAGTGGATTTTCATTGGCTAATATAACAAAGTGTTGAGTTACAGCTAAATATAGTTTTTTACAGTAGATTTGGAACATATGTTTGCTAGGTACACAAACTATGTGTGTGTACATATGTATCTATAGCTATGTATATCTATCTGTCTGTCTGTGTGTCTGTCTATAGCTTAACATATTTGGATTGTTAGAAATCCTACATTTTAGTATGCTATAAAACCATGAAATATATGTCTTATTCACTAGGTGACAAACTTTTTGCTTATATTTATATGAAGCTGCATAAAGATAGCAACTTGAAGTTAGAGCACTTCGAATTTATTAAACAAATCTTTAATGTTTGGGATAAAGAAACTTTTTTTTTGTCAAAACATGATGCACATTTACAACTAACTACTTTATTAAATACTAATATTAACTCTTATAATATTTCAAAGCATGTGTAGCATGGTACTGAGATGTGCAGGTGGCAAAGAGGAGCTAATGAGGGACTGACCTGACCAGAAGAGTTCTCAGATTGGAGCTATATAAGCCCAGAGCTTGCATCAGTCAGGTAGTCTCTCCCAGGCAACCGTGAAGTGAGGAGCTCCTGACTGTAGGGTAGTAGGGCCCAGTAAACATCACTGGGTTTTATGTTTATGTTAAACCCCTACAGCGTTTGAGGTATCTACCAGAGGGCTGAGATGTTTCTTGTTTATACTGGTAGGTTAGCTTTGACCCCTGCTGTGGCAGGCTCCAGGCCTATTTAGCGAACTGGTGACTCAGAAGACCTCTGAGCAGCAGTGGGACCCAGTAGGGGTCCAGGAGCCTAGGAAAAGGCTGAGACCCAGACCAGAAGGTCCATGTGCCCAAGGAAGGGTGGAGCCAGGGTCTGAGACCAAAGAGGAAGGGCTTCATGTGGGTAAGGGGTCCGGGAGTTGAAGGAGGGGCTGCATGTGGAACATAGTGTAAGGGACCAGGGGGTCTGAGGGCCCAAGGGGGTTGAGTGTATACATATATTAACAGTAAAGAAGGAGAGAACATTGGCAAGGCTTGGGCATGGTGTAGGGGAGGAAAAGGATCCATACAATTTGCCCTTAAAGCTATAGGTGCCCTACAGGGGCCTATTCAGGCCGAGAGGGACTTATCATGCCTGAGGGCTGGATTTTAGCTAGTTAGGGCTCATGAGACACCCAGTTGGAAATTATTAGGATTAGGGTTTACACTAAGGCTTGTTGGCAGCCTCCCTTAATCAACCTTAAATATTAGGAACTAGGGCTGTGTGGAATTTCACCAGCTGTATTGTTTTGACGCGGTTTCAACTCATTTCAAGTTTGAAACAGTGAAATAAAAATGAAACAAAGGGCTTCAAAACAGTCTTAAAATGAAACAAGGACAGTCAAAACATTTTGAAAGCTCAAGAAGGTAAGGAGAGAGAGTGGGGAAGAGAGGGGAAAGACTGCTCTCATATTGACTGTGTAGCTGGCCAGTGATTTTGATCCTTCCCTGAGGTCCCTTCCAATCCCAGTGCATAAAAGGCAGCATTATTTGAACTGGCCTGCTGTCTGCCTTGGTGTCTGACAGTTAGTGAACTATCTTCCAGCAGCTCAGGAGCATTAGACAACAAAAGCTACTACTAGCATTGATTTAAATGATTTCCTACTTGCTAGCCTAGCCTAGCCTAGCAAAAGAGATTCCAGTATACCTTTTCTTTTCTTCTATATGCTTTTATTTTATTATTATATTAATTGATTTATTATTTTCAATTTTATAATTGTATTGGATATTACACTATAGATTTTAAATTATAGAAAGGGAAATACATTTCTATTATATTTCTATACATTTATACCTTGTGGCATAGCCTACACACCTTAGAGAATTTATATAGGAACATGGATACATTTATACCTTGCAGAATAGAAGACTACACACCTTACAGAACTTATATAGGAACACAGATACATTTATACTTTGTGGCATAGAATACATACCTTAGAGAATTTATATAGGAACGCAGATACATTTATATATTTGTATAAAAGCAAGACACTATGAAACACACCATGAAGTGTGGTGGAAAGGCACCAGGCAAACCTTCAGGGAGGGGCAGAACAAGGGGGTAGAGGGAGAGGTGCTAGTTTTCCCCTGCTCCCTCCAAAATGAGACGCAGCCTCTTTCCTACAACTAGCAGGGATGAGGCTTTCACAAGCAGCAAGGAGAGGGAAGCAGTGCTAGTGCCACTGCCTGTGCCTGAGACTGCATCCCCTCCATGAGCATCAGCCATAACCCCTCCCTCACCCACCCACACACCCACCCACAAACCCCACCATGGCAACAAGCAGCAGCACCAACACCAGCATGATGGTATCCTCCAACCCCATTTCACTTCTCATGATGAGCCTTCCAGTGCCAGAGGAAGAGAGGGAGCTGGATCTGAGTGCCATTACAAGGGAAATACTGGGGCAGGAGGGAGAATCAGCTGAATTTATTTTCCACACTCCTCAAGTTTCCCGTAGAGCTGTAGCAAACCCCCCAGTTTTTCTTTTCTTCTCTTTTTTTTAATTTATTTATCTTAAAATGCATTCCCTCCCCTTCCCCAACCATTTCTGAGTTGTCTCTCCCTCTCTATTCCCTATAGATAAGTATAAGTGAGCTCAAACTTAGGATAAGCTTTAAACATTTTTATTTTGGTAGCAAGTTTATAGTTTTGGATATCCATTATTTTATAATTATTAGGTTTGTATTAATTTTACTGTTGTATATTGTATTATTATCATTTTTCTATTGATTTTTATTGTTTCATATGGCTATTGTATGGTTTAGGCCTGTGTTTGTAAGTGAACCAAAGTCTCGTCAGATTTCCATTTTATATGTCAAGCCTTCATCTTCTGTTCTCTGCCTGGGCATCCCATGTTTCAACAATATGATTCATTGTACTCCTCCCATGGACATTGGTTCCCGGATGAATGAGAATGATTGGGCATGATTGAAATACAATGGTAGCAGGCCTCTACTGAATGGCCTGTAATGACTGGGCCATTACCTCGCACTGATTCATCCAGGAACCACAGACCTCACCCAGGAACAGAGACAAGAACCCAGCATTTGAAAGACAAAACAGCCTGCAGATCCAGCAACTCTCACCATTACAGACAGCTGAAACTGCACATCCCTGCATGGAGCACACATGCTCAGTATGCCAGGGGCTGACCCTTGCCTGGGCATGCCTTCTGTCACTAGGGTCACACACAGTCTGCCCCTATAAAGAGGGGCAGTGAAGACAGACCCAGTGGGAATGCCACTTCCATCCAGACCACACCAGCTTCATGTCACCTGTCCATCCCAGAGGCCCTGCCAAGCGACCTCCTCTGGACAACACTGAGCTGAAGGAGACCCTGACTGGCCTTCGAGGATCAACTTTCAGCCTGGGATAGTTAGATATTACCTGCATACCTCCTCCTACAATTTGGACTC
>NW_017728992.1:32202208-32209183 GCF_001723915.1 Gavialis gangeticus
TTCCGACCCTTAATCTATGAATCTATGAATCTATGATCCCCATAGTGAGGGAACTTCAGAGCTAAATTGAAAGTTTCCAGGGGATCAACACTGCTGGTAGCCATGTGTGACCTGAGTGTAAAGGGCAGTGTATGCAGCAGCTAAAACCTGGATCCGTGGATGGAGGTGCTGATGAAGATAGGGAGGCAGAACAGCAGAGGTCGGAGGACATGGAAGAGGGTGATCCACTGTCCTATGCTAGCATGCTATCCACCAGCCAGTCTCCTCTTCCACCACAAGTGCTGCCAATGTGGGCCAAGGACATGGCTTCTATGGTGGGCTCCAGAGGCACCAGACCCCACCATCAAGCAGGTAGCACTCAGGCCTTGGTGGCTGCCTATCTTGCTAAGGATGTGGAGCTGCTGCTGTGCAACCCCTTGCCCTACTGGGTAAGCCTCAGCTAGATGGGGCCTCCTCACTCCATCCACACCTATTTCCTTTTTTTATTTTTAAAAGCCATTTAATGCCCCACTCTCAGAGCTGGAAGGGGCACTCACTGTATCACCAGCCAGCAGGGGAAGAACATGTCCTGGGTATGACCACTAAAACTGTATTCTGCCAGGATCAGGGGGGACTGGTGGGACTGCTGGTGGTGTGGCAGCCCAAGGAAATACCAGGAATGAGGATCCCCCTGGTGAAAGGCAGTAGGAGGAGCCTTATAACCTTCAGCCACCACACATATGCAGACAGTCATGGCTGGGGAAAGCCCAGACCCAACATGTCTTTGACAGGCCTGAGGTTTGCTGGTTGCAGTGCAGTTGTGAGGCTCCGGGTGAGCTCAGCTTAGCTGCCTGGGATGCTAGCTTTTGGGTTGAAAAACCCTTTGTCAGGCTGAGGAAGCAGCTGCAGTTGGTATGTGTATGTACTGTTCTTGGATGGAAGGAATAGTAAAGAAGCCAAAGGTTGGCATGCAATGCAGGCAAGAAAGCCATTTAGTGAAAGCGGATATGGAGACATCAATGGGTGAGGGGCAGGCTGGGGTAGTGGGGGAAGGGGGATGTAGCAGTGCGCTGAGGCTGTAGGGGAGGAGGAGACCTTACTGGGGCACACTACCATGTTATGTAGAAGCCCCAGTACGAGTGAGGGCACACCTTAACAAACACAGTGTCACCCATGTCACAAGTTTTGCTTGTCAGCAGCCTGAGGTGCAGTTTCCCAGAAACCCCTGCACCTATCTTCTTAAAAGCTGACAGGCCCATGGCCTCAGCAAGGCTTAGCATGCCTTCAGTTTTCACCCTGCTGCGACTTAACTCACACACAAACATGACACAAGTTTGCTTGTCAGCAGCTTGAGGTGCATTTTTCCAGAAACCCTTGCATCTATCTCATTGAAACTTGTCAGGCTTTGTAGCCTCAGAATGGGCTACCATTCCTGTATGTTTCATCCAAATCAGACAAGAAATGACAAAGTTATAGGTAGTTTTGTGCTTCCCTATTATAGCTTATGGGTGAAACAGCAAAACAGCAAAACAGTTTCGACTAAATGAAATGAAAATCAAAATGAAACACTGTTCTGTCGAAACACTGAAACCAAAAATGGAATGGTGCTGTTTTGCACAGCCCTATTAGGAACAAGGTGTGGTAGCCAAGCAATCTGGGAAGAGAGACATTAGAGTATGGAGCTGCAAAGCCACCAGAGGGTGTTATGGTCACCCCCATGGCCAAAAGCTTGTCATAATATGAACTGTGGTTAATGGGTTAAACCAATCATTTCAGGTCACCCTGGCGATTTTTTTCTAAAATGCCTAGATGAAAGTCATTTGAGCTTAAGTTCTTATTTTTCTAATTCTGTTTAAAATAAGATAGACATTTCTTTATTTAGGCTGTTTTGAAATTGTGTACCCCCTTTCTTTCAAGTTTTTATAACTCATAAATTTCATCCTCCTCTCTCCTTTTATTCTTAGACTGCAAGAGAAAAACAAATTTTCCTGCTTGTTCAACTCCCAACTGATTTCTGAACTTGAATGAAACAGTACAAATGGTGAAAATATTGTTTCTGTGCCTACAGATAAGCCTACTGCTGATAAAAGCTGGTTTAGCATTTCAACAAGTAGTGGCTCCAAGTGCTTTGCTACCAGCAGTTGAGAAGGGTACTTTCTTTAAAACATCCGCGGCAAACATATAATGTGACTTTGAGCAATAGAGTTTAATATGGCTTCTCCCTTGCTCCAATTGTGTATTAAAAATAAATTAACTCAAAAAGTTACTGTACTCTGTTCTACCCTGGGACAGGTAGGTAATGCTTAGCTCCCTGATTGATGTACCAAGCTAGTTTAAAACTACATCAAACACATCTACAAGAGAGGCAATAGCCACACCTTTATGCTACCCTTCTGTTCCTAACAATTTTGAAAATGGGACCTATGTTCCTAAATCACTAAGGTAATTTTGAAAATTTAACTCAGTAGCAGTTAGAAACATATCAATCATCTCCTTTGATTTTAGAGGCTCGTTTAATCTAAAGCCTACAGAGAATAATGGAAATGTCAGGAAGGTTAACAGACATCTTTGTTTTGATTTTGTTTTTAAATAAAAAAAAATTCAGTGAAAATTTGCAAAATTCCTCCTTTTAAACCAGTAACAGAGGTCCAGATTTTGGGAATAATTGAATTTCAAACTTGATGAATAATTTTAAGAAACACTTCATTATTTCCTTCCATCCCCTATTTTAACCCACTGTAATTGTGAATCATTGTTCCAGAAGAACCTATAGCTTTTCCAGTGACTGACATTTGAGATTTAGTGAGAAGTTTGAAATACCATTACTCCTCCACTTTTTTAAACCTTGAAACTACTTTATGTCAGCAAGTGTGTATAGGATATAGTTTCTATTATAAAAGACATCTTTAACCATTCATTTAGAACTGTAACAATACAGTTGACACCACAGGTGGTCGTGGCAGTTGATCAAACTGAGAGGAGAACCAATCTAAAGGGGAATGGCTACCTCTGAGGAAACCATACTTGAAAACTCAAGACTAAAAACAGCTGGTTATTTCAATGCTTTTTTCCCACTGCCAGGGTGTTCTACTATTCCGAGTGTCAAGGGAAAACAATGATGTGACTGTACTTTGATCATTTGCTCTACAACTGTATGCCATCATGTTGTGAAAGCAAGAGACAAACAACAGAAAGAAAATAAAAGAGGTGCTGAAACACAAACAAGGGAAATGCAGATTTAAAAAGACAGCAGGTAACTGCATTCTGCAGGGCTTTTTCTTCATGTGAGAGAGAGAGAAAGAAAAAATAAGAAAAAAAAAATGTCATGCCGTTTATGAGGTAGTTTCTGAAACAAAGAAACATTAAAAAAAAGGGAGGGGGGGGGAAACACAGCCCATGGCTTTCGATGGAAAATCACTTAAAGTGATCCAAGAGTACATGAAATACATTTAAGGAAATGCAACAGATGGAGAGTAGAGTAACATCTTGAGTTAATTTATTTTTGAAGTACACAATGAGTTTTTATGATATAATTGAATTAGAGTCAGAGGGAAAGAGAAAAAAAATCTTTTTCCTGTTTTGTTTAATGTTCTCCCAAAAATAAGTGCTAAAAGTTGTATGGGTTTTGTTGTTATTGTTGGTTTTTTGTTGTTGTTGTATTTTTTTCTTTAGAAAAGTTAGGATAAATTTATAAGATTGCACATAAGGGACCTAAACCAGGTCTGCTGGCTGCTGAATCTGTCTGGGGAAAATAAGAAATGGGCTTGTCACTGGATGTCTACACTGCTTCAGCATTAAGATATCATGGGGAAGCATACTTGTCATAGTAGATCAGCTAATTGGTGCATCTACAATGGCTGCAAGTGAAGTATTTCTTCCACTTTGCATATTATTATTAACTGTACTGGTCTTTCGTTCAAAACATAGCAAGGGTAAGTGTATATGAAAAGTTGTTGCACAAATGTAGCTATACCTTAGTTAGCTCTGAATAAGATAGGAATACATATATACATAACTTCAGAGCCAACACTCTATTGTAATGGATTTATTTATCCAATCTCTCAAACTTATACAATATTTTTAAATCGGCAGGGTGGAGGAGGAGAGAAATGAATGTGACTGCTACTACTCAATGTCTTTTCTCCATATATATTCCTGTTATGATGGCAGTATGTTCTAGCAGATGGACTCCCAAGCATATATCATCCTGATCCCTCTGAAATATTCTAAACCCAGTGCAGCCACTCAAGGGTCATTGCCACTGGCAACACTTTCAAGTGTACCAGAAACCGAGGTTTCAAGAGGTACTACAGAAGATGCTCCCAAGCAGCCCACTGGCATATTTCTGGGTCTGAAGCACATTACCAAGACAGTGTAGGCAGAGTACACTTGGTTTTATCCTTGATGTAGAACAGTGCCATTTTTGGGACAAACTTATCTCAAGTGTGTTCAATATCAAACATGTCAGAAAAAGATGAAAGAATTGCCATGAAAGAAAATTTTCAAATTCCTTACATATTAGCAGAGTTTCTTCTGGAGAGGATGCAGCTACATGTGCACTTTAATGCATAGTTGCCTATCTTACTGCACATTAAAGTGCCACATTAAAAAGTGTGTGATTATGCTAATGCACAATGTAATAGGCAACTGAACTTTAAGCACGACTTAAAAACCATGCACATTTGTCACTGCCCATTAAGGCAGCCTAATGTGTATTTCTTTACTGCTTCACTTTGGAGGTACTGTATCTAATGTGCGTTAGAAAAATTTTCTGAATCCATGTGTCCAGAAGAGTCAAGTTGGATGACCAACTGGTTCAGAGAGGAATAAGGTGCTACCTCCCTCCTACCTGACTACAGAATAACACAGCAAACTAGCTCTCTCTACACTGAATCATGTGAATTGACAAATGTTTTTTGGTTGGGGAAAGGGAGAGGTCCTATTATATGCATCAACAATACTTCCATTAGCCATATAAATATTTGATCATATCTTATTAAGCTTTTAAACCCAATGAGATTCTGTGGTATAAAGTTCAAGACGATTTGCATTCTGTCAACATGAATTTATTTTATTTAGGGGTCAAGCAACATATGGCCTGTGGGCTAGATCCACCTTGCAAAACCACTGGATCTGGCCCCAAGGAGCCAGAGGGCTTTGCCTGTGCCTGTGCCTATGCCTCTATCTGTATCCACTTCTGTTTCCCCTTTCCCCACCTCTCTGCTTCCTGGTTGCAGTACAGACTCACCTAGCCAGTAGGGAACCTGTGCCATAGCTGGGAGGGGGCAAAGGGAAGCAGAGGAGGTATAAGTGCAGCTTCCAGGTGCCTGGCCCTAGACTTGGTGCAGCTCCCCACCAGCTACAAGCTGTCCCTGAGCTGTAGCCAGGAAGCATGGGGCTGAGGGAAGTGGCAGTGGCATGGGTGTAGCTCCCAGATACCTAGTCCTGGTTCAGATGCAGGCAGAGCTCCCTGCCACTGACACGCTACTGAAACCACCCAGCCCAAGCCGCAGCTGAGTTGTTCTGGGCCATGGCTTACTAAAAGTGTTTGGATGCCACTTTTATTGGTTTTAAATTTCCCTGTTATAGTTGGATCTGATCTGTGCAAAAGAAAGGAAGAAACATTCAAAAGGCTGATTACATTTCTGATATTCAGAAGGTCAAGGCCTTAACAGCATTAAAGAGCTATAAAAGAGGAAGGACATTAACCCCCTAAAGTTTTCTTTTATTCCTCATACACGTTTGTGAAACTCATGAATATTTTTATCACTATCATCTCTGAACCTGGCTCTATCTCCTCAAGGCTAGGTGGAGGGCCAACATTATTGTTATTAAACATGTACATTATGAAAATCAGGATTGCTTGTACAAAGAACTGTAAATCCTCAAAAATAATAAAGAATCCTTGCTTTAAGGAACTTACATTCTAGATAAAACCGACCTACAATGGGGAAAGAGAGATAAAGCACAAACTAGCTGATCAGTGTGATGGTGATACATGCCCTATTAGGGCTACAGTTTTTGCAGGGTTGGCTTTAATAAATCTCAGCTTTTTAGATAAACAATGGAAAGGAGAGAGCAGCGGAAGTTCTGAGGACAAGCACAGAGTAAACCTGAGACAAAAAGACTCTGAAGGAGAGGAAGGAGATAAAAGGGGGTTAGAAATAACAGCCAAATTACACATGGCAGAGGATGTCTAGTCAAAACTCTAGAAAATGCTATCATTATTCTGCCTTAGCAACTGCACAGCTGCCTGCTCCCTTTAATTGTTTTTCCTAAAGACCACAGATGGCTGTGGGTGGAGAAGGTTCTCTGTAAATCCTAATGCCCTTAAGAGTGAGATAGCCTCTGAAAAAGTATGAGTTCAAACTCTATAACACAGGGGCCACGTCCACACAAGCACATATGCACCTGTTGTGGCATCTCAAAACAAAACAGTTTGGGATGCTACAGGAGGCACACCACGAATGGAAAGATGTTCCCCACGTTGCTCTAAGTTTGATACCAGGAAATCAAACAAGGGGCACAAGGGACTAGTGTCTGCAGATACCAACTGGCCAGGCCTCAGAAGTTCCTGAGGGCAAGTAGCCTTGACCTGCTTGCCAGGGCAGCTTTTTATACTGCTGGGGCCAGCACAAATCCTGGCCCCAGCCTCTAGCTCCCCCTCGCTGAAGATCCAGGAGGAGTTGGGCAGGGCCAGTTTGCCCCAACCGGCACAATTTGCCCCACAACAAACTGCATGTTCAGGCACATGTGCTAAGGCACAAATCTCTGGCACAAATTTGTGCTGATGCTACTTGAGCTGCTGCAAGCACACGTGCCTGCATGTGTGGATGTGCCCAGGGAAATGATTCTAGCTGGGTTAGAACTGATCATTGATATTCCAGGTAGGGCTGTCCAGAAAACCAAAACAGAAATAAAAACTTTTTACATTTGTTTTTTTGTTTTGTTTTTTTTGCACTGGAACAAAACATAGATCTTTTGACATGGAAAAAA
>NW_017728992.1:32214183-32218020 GCF_001723915.1 Gavialis gangeticus
TTGCACTGGAACAAAACATAGATCTTTTGACATGGAAAAAAAAAACTGGCTCACACCTCCAAAGATGCAACACAGTTGTTAAGGCTCTCAGCCAGATGTCCTAACATTTTATTGGTTTATTTATTGATTTAATATCAAGAAAGGATTTTCATTTTATTGAACTGCTTACAGATATGTCCTTCTCTTCTCTCCTCTGCCTGCACTCCTTATTCTGGTTATAATTAATTTAATCATTCATTACATGCTATCAGGGAAATTAACTTGCTACCCTGATGCCCTTTCTCCTTTCTTTAGTCCATCAAGTTTCCTCAATAACTTCCTTACTGATCTTTGACTGAATTAATTTAGGGTTATCTAAAAATGGCAGAAGGATGACTATCCCTCCTTAGGATAGGTTCCTGGAAGTCCTAAATTTCTATGCTTGAAGCCATCCTTCTGGGGAATAGTTCTAATACTATGACAAAATAAAGGCAAGCTAACATAGCCAAGGTAGAACAAGGCTGTAAAAGGAAACATGCATAGGAATATTAGATACAACATTTCAGAGTGGGTAACAAGCTGACAGAGCTCTTACAAGTAAGAGTACTACAGTGGGTCAAATGGCAGCCAAGCAAAGAAAATCAAGCTACTGACATAGCTAGCAAAGGATGAGGTAAGGAAGAAGTCAAGAGTTGTGCAAATAAATAATTTTTGTTTGCTAGCCAGACTGATAAATTGAAAGGAATTTTTCATTTTAATTTCTCCAACTAATAATTATAAAAATAAGTTTCAGGTTGAAAAAAAATGTTCTATTTAATTTCCCGGAGTTCTTTTATGTATTATTACAGTATAATACATTTTCCAAAGTTTCACATCACTAAAATGTTTAACTTTGAAAATACTGAAATTCAAATACACATACTTTCTTCATTTTTTAAACCAGCTGAAGCAATTCAACCCAAGTTTGCTAAGTTTGTTGCCCAACTTTGCATTTTGGGCAAAATAAAATATTTTCCCTAAAAATGTTGCTCAGTTTTGAACAGGTGACTAATCAGATTGCTAAGAGCCCTTTCCTTGGACCACTGCCATACAGTCCTGTTTCATAATGGGAACAGACAAGATAGAATCTAAAAGATTCTATCTTAAGGAACCTAAGGGCAAGATTACCATTTCACCTACCTGATGCAATCCTCTTTACATATTTAAATCTGAAAAGATGCTTTATACAACCAAGTAAAAATTTGTTTCTAGAATACTGGCAACCTTTCCCTCTAGCCTGTTCTAGCAATATCTTTTCAGCTATTTGGTGTGTTGGTATCATCCAGGAACTCTCACCAGTAGGTGGCATAGAATTGTTACAGGCAATACTATTATAACTGTTTTCTAACTATGAGGGTGGAAGCCTCATATTGACTAGAGAGGTGGTAGAATTTCTTTAAGAGCAGATTAAACACTTGGATGTGATGTTTTAGAGAAGGATGAATCTGCCTTGAGTAGGGAGTTGCACAAGATGACCTCTGAGCTATTTTTTTTTAAGATTCCATTATTTTTTTCCTTCAGCATGAAAGCAATTTGTTGTTGGTTTGTGGAGTTCGGGGTCAGGGAGGGGGGAAATCTTACACTGCTGTTAGTTTGATTATATAATGTTCCTCTGAGAGAAGTTTTGGCAAGTAGCAGCAGTAAATTTTGCCCACTGCTTTAATCTAACTACAGTCAGTTTTTCGGGTGGATTAGCTTCCTGGGAACTGAGTATTGATAATGAGTTGAGGATTGCCTGGGTTGTGTTCTTGTGTATACGTGACACTTAGATTATGTATTTACTGGCACAGCACAGAGATATCCAAATTGATTTGGGTACTAGAAGCAATCTAGATGCAATTGCATGGATCTCTGCACAGGCTAATTTATCCTAATTCTCAGGATAAATGAGATGTGTAACAAGTGTTACTTTCCTTACTTTACACATAAAAGCCAGCAGGGTAAAAGCCTGCACATAACTCTGTGCTACTATACCTAGATCTCTGGTATTCCAGATGCAGTGTCCAATGTAGACATACTGTCAGAATATACCAAATCCCCATGACACTGGTATATCCTCCACTAGAATAAATTTGCAAGGCTCCAGAGTGCTAAGATCACTTAGCAAAAGGCTGACACTGGCTTCAGAAGCAGACAATGCTGTTCAAAAACCAGGCAATAACACATCATTTTAGTGACTGCCACCATGTCTCCTGCCCATCCATGTACAACCTCTAGAGAAAGTGACCTTTTTTTGACAGCTAACAGTTCCTGTTTTAGCTTATGCTTTAGGTGCTAAAGGCCCTGCCTTGGGTTTTTGGCTGACAGCTGTGCTTTCTGTATGTGTACAGGGACTGCATCTTAAAAATATAAATAAATAAATAGAGTAATCTAAAGAGAATTCAAACTCCATATTCTCTATAAAGAGTTAGTTTAGCCAACAGTGGGTATGTATACATGTCACCATATGGTGACGTTGCTGCAGTGCCATGCTTTAGTACTTCTTTTTGGTGCAAGTACTAAAGCATGATGCAGTAACTGCCAGTACTGCACTGTGCATGCAGCACACGGTTAGATTTCACCACTACTTCATCATAGTGGCACACTAAAAGGGGGGACATGCTGCTATCACGAAGTAGCTGTTGATTACATGTAGATTCACATGATTGCTATGTCACCATATTATGCCATATGGTGATGTAGTGCATTGTAACTGCGACATAGGGTGATATATTGATGTGTCCAGTAAGAGTACATAATACATTGATATAGCATAGGCAACGATAATTCTCTCTAGTGAATGGTATCAATATAAATATATGCCTGTTAACTACTAATAGAACAATATACTATTTGCTTCACAGCAGGGGTTGGAGCTCATATTTTGGTATACAGGTGCCAGACTTAATCCTTGTTGGAAAGCATTTGTTTCTCATGGCAGAGCTTAATATATGTAACATTGAAAGTACCTATATAGCTAGTTTTGGATTCTGCACAAACAGCTTCTCAACTGACATGGAAAAGCTATCATGCATGGAAAAAGATGATCTGAAGTGTTGAAAGGAATAGTGGTCTTGCAGTTAAAGCACTGATCTGGACCTCAAGTTTCATAACTGCTTTCTCTGTGAAGTAATTTAGGTTGGGATAATCAAAGGAACCTTAAGAAACAGATGTTCAATTACCACTGGATTCCAATAGGAGTTGGGTGCTAATCCCTTAAACTCCACTGAAGATACTGCTTCTTTTCTCTGATCCTCCTTTTATAATAGGGATTATAATACCTTCCCTCATAAAGTCCTGCTGAGATATGTTCAGAGACTATAGCTACATAGATCCTCTAGCTTTATTCCTGGGTTGTTATAACAAAAAATGGTAAGTGGAGTGTCTAAGGGAGACATTTTAGGGGGTTCAGTGTGAGCACATGTTGATGCAAAGAATTGTTGTAAATACTTTTATAAGCAGGACACCTGGATGACCTTATCAGTCCAAGGGAAAATGGCAGTCTGGGCCTGGTAGCAGGCTGAAGAGTTTGCTCCCTGATTGGATCATAGTTTCATAGTTTCATAGATTTAGGGTGGGAAGGGACCTAGTAGATCTTCTAGCCCTACCCCCCGCCAGGGCGGGAGAACAACAAAACCCCAAAACGAAAACGGGACTCAAATGAGTCCAGCCAGGTAGGCATCCAGCCTCTTCTTAAAGACCCCCAGGGTAGGGGCCAGCACCACTTCCCTTGGAAGTTGGTTCCAGCTCCTAGCCACCCTAACTGTGAAGTAGTTTTTGCGGATATCCAATCTATACCTCCTCTCCATCAACTTGTGCCCATTACTCCTTGTTATGCCA
>NW_017728992.1:32218492-32220149 GCF_001723915.1 Gavialis gangeticus
GATCTTCTCAAAGAGTTTCCCCAGGATTGAGGTAAGACTGACGGGCCTATAGTTGCCCGGGTCCTCCCTCTTCCCTTTCTTGAAGATGGGGACCACATTTGCTACCTTCCAATCATCTGGCACCTGGCCCAAGCACCACGATTGCTCATAGAGCCATGCCAGGGGCCCTGCAATAACCCCAGCTAGCTCCCTCAACACCCTGGGGTGGAGAGCATCCGGACCCGCTGACTTGAACGCGTCCAACCCCTCCAGAAGCTCTCTAACCCGGATCCTCATGATACTATGTTTAATATTACTGGGTGACTGTTAGTCCTTGTGTTAATGCTATAGTTTTTTTAACCGTTTTATTTTATGTGGGTCTGACTTGGCCTGAAGAAAAAGAAGTCTAAAAGAACTGGAGAAAGAAAGGGTATCCCAGGGAAAACAGAAGGCTAGAGAGAAAGAGTAGTCCCAGGGAGGACTACATAGCAGGAAAGGAATAGTCCCTGGAAGGGCAGAGAGAACTGTAGTGGAACAATAAATATTGTTTGATTCTAGCTGAGCTGTTTGCTGTGCTGTTTGGGATGTTGGCACTTTGACACCCCCTGTCCACTTTGAAGAGGAAAACACTGCCACTTCTGTGAGCCAACAAAAAGGAGCTCTCAAGTGGGAGTGCCACAGACCAAGAGGACCCAAGGTCGTCAGCCTGAAGGCATTTTCCCCTTGAGAGCCACACCAGGCAGGGTTGGCTTCAGGGTAGTTCTTCAGGAGAGGGAGACCAAATAAGGCGCTTCTTGTGAAATCTTAAGGAAGAGCTTCCCTTCAAAAGCATCATGATCCATGAGGGCTGTTACACTCTCCTGATCATTTCTAGAGATGCTGCAGTAGAAGTAGAACTCTTTTAGTTCTTGGTGCCTATTTCACTGTGATGATCACTTCCTGGCCTAACTCTGTATACTCTTCTCAGTTGACATGCATAGTTGCCTGTCTTGATGGTGACCACATAGACGTAGATCCAAAAAAGTGCAGAACAGGTAGATTTGGACACAGTCTTTGACATTTCCTAGGATTAGAGAGTCCTGAGGTCTGAGAGTCCTGAGGTAGTGTAATGGGCACAGTATAACTGATTTGAATAGATCACAAACAGTGAGAAGATACAGTATTTTTAGATAGTAGCAGTTCAGTTCTATAAAAGGAAATGGATATGTTCTATGGATCCTGAACTGAATAGCAATCTCTGTATAGAACTTCCATCAGTCTACAATGCTCTGGACAGTGTCTGGCTTTTATAAGGGATCTTTGTACTGTATTTTATGGTGGAGAAAAAAAAAATCTCGTTTGTCAGGTTTTTAAATAGCTTTGTGAGTTCTTCCATCATGAATAATAAATACATGTTACACTCGGGGCTGGATCATCCAAGAGAAAGAAAGTTCATCCTACAATTTTGGTACCTTATAAAAACAGCTAAATAAGTAACTGCATTAAACAAAGCATATTTTATTTTTGTATCAGGTGCTCTTTATTTTTTAATCTCCTTTATGAAAAGGTCTGGTTAAGAAGCAACTGAAGAGTTCATTGTTTTCTAAGCTGGTTTATACTGCAATAAACTATGACTTGGCATCTTCAAGGACACAAGGTTCCTGAAGCTAACACAGTCTTTTTTTTTTTTTTTTTTTTT
>NW_017728992.1:32220193-32234954 GCF_001723915.1 Gavialis gangeticus
TTTTTTTTTTTTTTTTTTTTTTTGCAAGAGATACTGTGAGACATCATGTATGCAAGAGCATCTATCATAACCTATTCAGCATATCTTCCAATGACAGGTAACTTGTCACTACATGCTTCACTTTCCTTCCCCTGTTACAGACTGGCAGCTTCTGCACACTTTTCATCGTGCAGGTGCTTTCTTTTGGCAGACTTGTTCAGATAATAGAGCAATCCAATCAAAACATCACTGAGAACCCCTGACAGAACATTTGCTGCTTTAGAAACATTTGCACTCACCATATGGCAAGGGCAGCTTAGGCTATGAAACTGTGATAATTTTTGTTTTTACTCAGCAAAGGCATCTGAGATTTATGATGGCCAGAATTCATTAAGTGTTGACAAACCCATCCAAATTTTTTAAGCAATTTCTAGGATGGTTTGAGAGCTCAGTAAATGAGAGGCATTTGGTTTTCAATGCCACATATATAACAACATATATACATACTTTAGCAAGCATTCTGTATGCTGCAGTTGACCAACCCTTATTGAAATCAGACTCCAGTATTCTACAGTAATTGGACAAAATGAAACAGCTTTCAATACTATTAAGTATACTGAAACATGTTTACATGGTTTATTTACTAGCAACATCTTTAAATTGACATGACCACCACACATCAATAAATCATAATTCTTTCTTTCCAAACATAGAGGAAATATATTTTATAAATATTGCATGCTCGCAACTCATTATGAACTAAAGCAGTCCGGTATTTTGTTTATTAAAATTAAAGAATCACAAATACATTAGTGACCATGAATTCCTCATGAACTAAAAGGTATGGTGGAGTGATTATAAATAATTATACACCATGAAAATAAGACCTTACCATAACTTGCATTAAACATATAGAGAAATGCAATTTCTTAGATAAAGATTATTTTCTCTTAAATGTTCTATGGGCAGGACATATTAGGATGCATTACTTAGTATGTGCTGGAATGTGCACATGGGAATGGTTTGGTCTTATACCATAGCTGCTCGTGATGGAAAAGCAACAGCTAGCAGAGCCTGATTTTAGTCTCAGGGATACCAGTATTAAAATAGAGCGACTGCACTGAGCTTACAGAAAACTGTTCTTTCCTCCATTTTATTGACAGTAAAAATGACACACGAAATGAAGTGATTTTCTCAAGATCATACAGCAGGCCAGCAACAAAGTCAGGAACAGAAGCCAGGTTTCCCAGCTCCCAAACAAGTGTTGAATCCCACAGCATCATGCAGCTTCCACTGACCTGCCCCCACCAGAGCTGAGAGCTCTTTAACCAGTAGTTCAAGCAATGCAGAGCTAATGTTTTATGTACTAATCAGTCAATCTTCTGGAGTTTTAGGTTTGCAGAATTCATCCCACTGGCTTGTTAATTAAATGTCTCCTGATGGTGGATGCATTTTTTTTAATTAATTTGGTGCCTAGAGAATAATTACCATAAGCAAGCGGTACCAGCATTTCCACAAGTTGAAAGAAATGGCTTGAAATGAAGTGGGCTTCATTTATTTTAATAAGTTAAGCAGTAACCACAATAGGCCATAATCTGTATCCTTATCTCCCCTGAGAGAGTCAAAGATGATTAAGGGTCATCTAATTGGCAGCCTACTCCAAAGGCCAATGAAGTCATTGTGGGGTTTCTGTTGACTTCAGGAGGATTTGGACAAGGCCCTGGGTTTCTATTTAGAAGGAAGCAGCTTGCAGACCATACAAGAAAAAAGTTTGCAGCCTTACAAGTTAGTAAAATAACCCCTTGCCTAGTGGATGGCACGGAATGTAAATGAATTTTGCTGGAAAAAGGTGAACTAGGATTTCTTCCCCAAGCACATAACAGAAACTACAGAGCAAGCCAGATCCCTCACTCACTTCTTATTATAGCCACTAAGCTTGGGAAAAGAAAGGGGTAAGGGAAGAACAGAAATCTGTGGAAATAGAGCTTGAATTTTCCCCATCCTTTAAACAAGACAATGGTGCTATATTAATGGTAGAAAGAACAGCTTCCAATAGCATAACCACAGTCATTTGAATCAGAGTATTAAGATGATACACATGGTACTAGGGGCTTGCAGTGTGCATGAATGGAGTGGCTATAGGAGAGGTTGATCACTGGCCTATAGCTTGAGACTAGGGTCTCTGAAAATAGTATGAATGGAGAAATGGAGAGAGTAAAAAATAATATTTCTTTTGAATAAGAGCAGTGGTGTGCTCCTTATATTCCCCTCCCAACCTGCTTTTTTTTGTCTAGGGAAGGAAATGTTGTTATCTGTATTGTATAAAGTAACAGTACATTTTAAGCTCCTAGAAAATTAAGTCCATGAAAAACAAATTTAAGCCAAACAATATAAAAAGAACTAACAGTGAATATTTTGTGCCTGTAATCTGCATGGAAACTATTTAAGAAGAGCATGTGCAAGTCTTAAAATTTTATTTCATATGTTCTTTATCTGGATTTTGGATAGCTTACACAAACCCAACTGAGATTTTCTTCTAAACTCAATTGGCTGCAACAAAACCAAGACAATTATGTGTATTCAAATGAAGCTCCAGGTCATAAAATTGTTGATATATATGTTATACTTTAGAACTTTTCATAATTTGTTTCCAATGAGTGTGCATGTGTGCAAGTAATACAAGATTTGGTAGAAAAGAAAGTTGGTAAAGAGTTACCTATAAAGGTTGTACCTTAATTTGGGAGCTTGATCTTGTATAGTTCAAGCTGCACAATCAGGGATCAATCAGATACAAGGTAATAGACTAATCAAGTTACCAAAGCTTAAAATTTTGAAGATAGGAAATAGAAAAACTTGGGGGACTTATAACTGTCAGCTACCATGACACAAGTGTTTAAAAGTGAATGAATGCATTGTTCAAAATGATCAAACCAATTCTAATTTTGCTTATCCTTTCATATTGATATAGTAGGACCTGGATTTTTCACATCAGGACAATGCACAACTCACTTAATGTGCAGCATGATGCTGAATTAAGGAGAAGCTGCTTTGCTGATTGCTGGTTTCAAAGAATACTGCTTCTTCACGCAGCTGGAATACCATTAGAAAGTGAACAAGTGTTTGCCACATGGAGTCTAGGCAGTGCCATACCTAGACTCTTACTGGCCCTGGGCGAATTTTTGGTATTGGGCCCCCCTTCACTAGAGATAATGATACTAGTAACTGGGTAATGGAAAAAAATACCATTTTTGGGCCCCTTTCTCTCCAGGCCCTGAGTCTAGGTAAAGTAAACTACCTAAACCTAGACTGGTAGCAGCAAGTGCAGCCATTTGCTACAGCTGGCAGTAGCTCAACCAGCCTCAGTAGTGAATGGGGTGGAGGGACTGATGGGTGGAAATAGAAGAGGGGATGTCATTGGGGCAATGAAAGTAGCCTGACCAGGGTTTAGGGGGTAGGAATAGAACACCCTTCCTAGATGAGGTTCATAGATTCATAGACGTTAGGGCTGGAAGGGACCTCGAAGATCATCAAGTCCAGCCCCCTGCCACAGGGGCAGGAAGTCAGCTAGGGACAAAAGACCCCAGCAAGATAAGCATCCAAGCGTTTCTTGAATATGTCCAGGCTAGGTACCTGCACCGCTTCTGGAAGGAGTCTATTCCAGGTTTTGGGGGCTTGGACAGTAAAGAAGATTTTTCTTATATCCAGCCTAAAATGGTCTTGTAGGAGTTTATGACCATTGGTCCTTGTTTTCCCTTGGGGCACTCTGGTGAACAGATGTTCTCCCAGATCCTGATGAACACCCCTTGTGTACCACCAGCTGGCCACCAGGTTCCCCCTGAGCCTGCACTTTTCCAGACTGAAGTGTCCCATGGCTTTCAGCCTCTCTTCAGAGGGCAAGAGAATAGGCCCTATGATCATACATGTGGCTCTCCTCTGGACTTTCTCAAGCTTCTTGATCTCCCTTTTGAATTGCAGAACCCAGAATTGGATGCAGTACTCCAGCTGCAGCCTCACCAAAGCCAAGTGCAGCTGGAGGATGACGTTGTGAGATTTACTTGAGAAGCATCTATAGATGCAAGCCAGGGTTTTGTTTGCTTTGCCAGCTGCAACATCACATTGGTGGCTCATGTTCATCTTGTGGTCAATCATGACCCCCCAAGTCTTTTCTTGCAGTTGTGCTAGCAAGCGTAGTGCTGCCAAGTTTATAAGTATGCTGCAGTTCCCCCCCACAAGGTGGAGTACCTTGAATTTATCACTATTGAACGTCATCAAGTTTGTGTCCGCCCACTTACTAAGCTTATCCAAGTCAGCCTGTATCACTAGGCTGTTTTCAGGTGTGGATGCAATGCCCCAAAGTTTGATGTCATCAGCGAACTTAGCCGTGCACTTCTGACACCAATGTCCACATCGAGTTTAATCCTCTCTTAGTGTAAATTAGTTCACTAACTTAGATCTGGCATGACATTTTTTTGGTCGAGTTAAAACCTCTGAAGGCCTGCACAAATGGGCATTTCAATCAACCTAACCCTGGTTAGGTCAATCTAAATGTAACACTTGTATGTATCCAGGGTGTTTCCATACACTTGACTGGAGAAGTGTCACCCCTTGAAATATGACTCGCAGCAACTAGCTGGAACACCTCAGCAATCCCAGAAAGATGTTTGGTGTGACTATGTAGCTATCCCCCAGATAATTTGCAAACCCTCATCTTTGCAGAGGGCTAAAAAACCTAATCCTGGAAAAATCAAGGTTCTACTGTATCTGAATTCCATTAGGGTTTCACACTGTAAATTAAGATTGGGTGTGAATCTTTCCTGTATATGCATTAAGATAAAATCTTTAAGCAGGTGCTCACATATTGCATTTCTACCAGAAGACCATGGCTCATACAGTCCACAGGAAGGTTGGTATCTATTCAATATTTCTTTTTTTATTCTCATGAATCAATTCTGGGCCTCATGAATTATTTATTGCACACCATCCAAATCCTGCACTAAACACAGAATTATTCATAGCCCCATGGGCTTTTTTTATTGTGCTCTCATCATAATACCTTAGGCATAAATTTCTGAAAGTATTTAGGCTCTGAAATGCTTAACTGACTTAAGAGTCTATGGCCCATCGACTATCCATGAGAGATACTCATACAGCAAAAGTCACATTTGAAAATGAGACTTAGGGTCCTTCCTTTAAAAATCTGGCTCCTAGGCCTTTACAAAAAAATAATATATTTAATTAATTAATTAATTAAAATTTACCTTTATAACATCTGATTAGTTGGAATTATTCATCTTTTACACATGAAGAACAGTTGCACAGGTATAAGGGCCAGAATTTTGTTCACTGACAAGCTCATTACCCTAATGAGGAGACTTTAAACTGTTTGCCAGGGGATGGAGACCAAAGCCCTGAGGTAAGTGGGGAAGCAGGTGGCCTAGAGGAAACAAAAGCAGAATCAGAAAGGGGAAACAGGGGGACCTTCTCATTCTTCTTGAGAAAGTAGAGCAATTGGCTACTTACCTCAGGTGCCTGTATACACATGCACAGAGCCTGGGAAACAAAAAGGAAGAATTGGAAGTACTCGTACAGTCATGGAACTATGGCATGATTTCAATAACAGAGATTTGGGAATAGCTTGAATGACTGGAACACTGTCATGGAGGGGTATAAACCATTCAGGAAGGACTGACAGGAGGAGAAGTTGTGCTTTATTTAAAAGAGCTGTATGATTGCTCAGCGGTCCAGTGTGAAACTGGAGACAGGCCTGCTGAAAGTCTCCATGTTAAAAGTTACAGGGGAAAGCAACAAGGGTGATGTCATGGTAAGGGTCTGCTATAGATGACCAGACCAGGAGGATATGGTGGATGTTTCTTTGAACAGCTAGCAGAAGTTTCCTAATCACAGGCCCTGGTTGTCATGGGGGACTTCACTCACCCTGACACCTGCTCACAAACAGGGAAAATTGGTGGGGAGTGTAGAAGTGGATGGCAACTTGGGCAGCAGTGACCATGAGATGATTGAGTTCAGGGTCCTGAGGAAAGGAAGGAAGGAAAGCTGCAGAGTCAAAAACTTAGACTTCAGAAAAGCAGATTTCAACTCATTCAGGGAACTGATGAACAAGATCCCCTATGAGACTAGTCTGAAGGGAAAAGTGTTTGGGAGATCTAGTTCTACTTTGAAGAAATTTTACTGAGAGCTCAGGAAAGAACCATCCCAATGCGCAGGTATATTAGTAACTAGGGCAGAAAATCAGTTTGGCTTAGCAGGTAACTTTTCAGTCAGTTAAACACAAAAAGGAAACTTACAGAAAGTAGAACCTTAGGCAAATGACATGGGAGGAGTATAAGAATATTGCTGGGGCATACATAGATGAAATAAGAAAGGCCAAAGCATTAGGCCAGCTTATCTTGCTGGGATCCTATGACCCCAGCTGACTTCCTGCCCCTCGGGCATGGGGCTGGACTCTATGATCTTCCAAGGTCCCTTCCAGCCCTAATGTATCTGAAATCTATGAAATCTATAATTGCAGTTGTGGCTAGAAAGGGACATGAAGGGTAACAAGAAGGGTTCCTACCAGTACGTCAGCAACAAGATGATCAGGGAAGTGTTTGCGCCTCCCCCTACTGAATGGTGATGGGGGAAATGCTGAAGTACTTGATGCTTTTTTCACCTCAGTCTTCACAAGCAAGGTCAGCTCCCAGACTACTGCACCTGGCAGTACAGTTTGTGGAGAAGGTGAGCAGCCAACAGTGGCAAAATAATAGGTTAAGGACAATTTAGAAAAGTTGGACATGTACAAGTTCATTGGGTTGGATGCGGCGCAGCTAAGGGTGCAAGTGGAGTTGACTGATATGATTGCAGAGCCACTGGCCATTATCTCTGAAAACCTGTGGCAATTTGGAGAGGTCCTGGATGGCTGAAAAAGGGCAAATATAACACGTATCTTTAAGAAAGGGGAGGAGGAGGATCTGGGGAACTACAGACCTGTCAGCCTCATCTCATTCCCTGAAAAGATCATAGAGCAAGTGCTCAAGAAATCAATTTCTAAGTACCTGGATGAGAAGAAGGTGATTAGGAACAGTCATCATGGATTCACCAGGGGCAGGTGATGCCTGACCAACCTGATTACGTTCTGTGATTGGCTCTGTGGATGCAGGGAGACCAGTGGATGCAATATACCTTGACTTTAGCAGGGATTTTGATACAGTCTCCCACAATATTCTTACAATCAATCTAGGGAAGTACAGATTTGATGAATGAACTGTAAGGTGAATACAAAGCTGGCTGGATTGTGGGGCTCAAAGGGTAGTAATCAATGGTTCAATGTCAAGTTGGCAGCTGGTGTCACGTGGAGTGCCTCAGGGGTCAGTTCTGGGGCCAGTTGCACCCTCAGCAAGTTTGCAGATGACATCAAACTGGGGGGAGTAGTCAATATTCCGGGAGGTAGGGATAGGATTCAGAGAGATCTAAACAAATTGGAGGAGTGGACTAAAAGAAAACTCATGAGGTTCAACAAGGACAAGTGCAAAGTCCTGCACTTAGGATGGAACAATCCCACACACTATATGGGCTGGGGACTGACTGGTTAAGCAGCAGTTCTGCAGGAAAAGACTTGGGGATTGCAGCGGACAATAAGCTGAATATGAGCCAGCACTGTGCCTTTGTTGTGAAGAAAGCTAATGGCATACTGAGCTGCAATTAGGAGTGTTGTCAGCAGACTGAGGGAAGTGATTATTCCCCTCTATTCTGCATTGGTGAGGCCACATCTGGAGCACTGTGTTCAGTTTTGGGCCTCCCATTACAAAAAGAAGGTAAAGAAATTGGAAAGTGTCCAGCAGAGGACAACAGAAATGGTTAGGGGGCTGGGGCAAATGACTTCTGAGGAGAGGCTCAGGGAACTGGTCTTATTTAGTTTGGAGAAGAGAAGATGGAGGGGGGGATTTAATAACAGGTTTCAACTACCTGAAGGGTGGTTCCAGAGAGGACAGAACTAGATTGTTCTGTGGTGGCAGATGATAGAACAAGGAGCAATAGTCTCAAGTTGCAGCTAGGGATGTTTAGATTAAATATTAGGAAAAACTCTCTCATGAGGAGAGTAGTAAAACACTAGAACAGGTTACCCAGAGAAGATGTGGAAGCTCGATCCTTGGAGGTTTTTAAAATATGGCTAGACAAAGTCTTGTCTGGGATGATATAGTTGGGGATAGTCTTGCTTGCTTGTAGCAGGGGGTTGGACTAGATGTTCTCCCAAGATTCCTTCCAATCCTAATTTTCTGTGATTCTATGATTTTCGTAGATGTCCATTGATTTTGGATACCTGATATGAGATACCCAGGACCTGTATTTCCAGAATGCTTAATATTTGTGGCATTGTACATATTTACAGATCTCCCTGTCAATACTTCAGTTGCATTGAGAGGCCTTAGTTTCGCAGGGTGGGTACCCAAGAAAAACAAGAAAACAAAACCTAATGAGCAATTCTGAAGAATTTGCTTCCATGACTTGCTCAGCCCCCACCATACAAAAACTCTATGGCAGAGGGAGGGATAGAATACAATTTTCCTGAACAAAATTTAACTGCTTTAAGAATGAGACTGTCTCTTGCTTCCTTCAGGTCTCTGCCTTGTTCGACCTACACCTTTCACTTTCTGCAGTTATAACACTTCATTCACTTCCTTGATTCATCCCTATAGAACTATCCACCCTAATAACTGAATGAGGCAGGAGTCCTGTGGAAATAAGCATCTACAATCATGAAATTAAAAACTACTATAATGCATATGGGCAGGCATAATTTAGACAGATTCTAAATTTTGCATGGTAAAATTTCAATCAACTTTTGTTCAGTTTTCTTAAATGCAATTTCTTACTAAGGCACTAGCTGAAAAAACAAGGATTCCATCACATGTAACCCTTTTGAATCCTCATATTGATTGAAAAGTTTGATTCTACACATCCATAGTGCAGCCCTCAACTACTTGTGCTAATGGAATAACTTGCAGCAACATATGAACAGTGCTTTTCCAATGGTGTTCATACTTATTTACAAAACCAGATATGAACATTCAGACCCTTGAGAATGTTGTGTCTGTATTGCAGTAGTTATGGACCTTCTTGTCCCTAATATTCAACATATCTCTACCCTATTATGATCCTATTTCTCTTTTCTACCTCCTACTCTGTATCCCTGACCTGGTCCTGCCTGCAAGTCTTTCTCTGTCCTTCGTTGCCCTCAAATCTCCTGTTCCTGATTCACCCTGTTGATGGGGTTGTTTTATCTTCCTCTTTCTCACCTCCAGGGCATCTGCAGATGGTGTACTGAAGGCACAGAAGAAACAGTTACCCTGGGCATCTTTACACATGCACGTGAAGCACAAGGATACTGAATTGAATACACAAGATGTGAAGGCTACTGGAGCATGCTAATTAGCACGCTCTGATGTGCTATAATTACAGCACATCAGATCAGCATCCTGGCACATCTACAGGTAACCCTGTTCTCAGTGTTTGTGACTGGGTCAAAAAGGTAGAATTACAAGGAAAGTTTTCTTTATCCCCTGCAGCTTTGGACTTGACCAGAAAATTTAGTGTCTAGGTGGCATATAGGAGTCCTAACTGGTATGAAAAATGCTAGTTATATGTTTTTTTTCTGATCACCCAAGATTTTCAGCTTTTAGGGCGTTCAACTGGTGAGAGAGGAATCTATGCCAACCTAACACCACACTGAGGATCTAGCCCTTAATTTTTTTTTTTTTTTGCTGTTTGACTGCCTGTGTTAGCTACCACTTCCTATACTCATTTCTTTATGGTAAGATTTTTTTTTTCTTTTGTGGCTCTCCAGAGCTATGTTCAAAGATTTCTCTTTGCTAAAGACTGAATGTTTGCCATAGAAACATGTTCCATAACACCAAAGAGAGCTTTTAAAACAAAACAAGATGAAGTGAACTCTTCAATTGTCCAATGATTTTTTAAAGTTGTTTCTATTTGTTCTTACATCTTTCCTCTTGCCTCAGATTTAATTGTATAGACATCACTGGACTAACTGCTGTCCCAAATCTTAATAATGTCCCAAATCTTAATGTTCCCCTGTATCCTATAGCACCTAGCTAAAATAATTACGTTACTTAGATAAAATACTTTTCCCTATGAAACTGCAGCTTATACATCAAATAAGCAACACCCAGTGAAATATGTACTTGTACTTTATGGCAAAGGTCAGCAATGTTTTCCAGCAAGGGGGCTGGAATAATCCAACTCAGTTTGTAGGCAGGTGAACATTAGGACTGCCACTCTTTCTCCCTGCTTCTCAGCTGACACAGGGGAATCCTCTATTCACCTGAGCTCATGCCACCTGATTGAAGCACAACATGGGCAGAACTCCCTCTGTGCCAGCACCCCAGATGGCTAATTGTAGCATGGTGCAGGGAGAGCTCTCCTCCACTGAAAATCCTTGAAGCCACAGCTCTGTGGGTTGGATCCAAAGGCTCCAAAGGGCTCGATCCAGCTCATGGGCTATAGGTTGACAACCTATGCTCTAGAGGAATTCAAAATAGCCTCCACTGAACTGTTGTATGCTAGGATTTTGAAAAGAGATTTTAGGCATAAAGAACCGAAATGCCATTAATATTTAATGGATATTGGCTGACCAAGTCTTTTGGCTTACTTCACAGCCCTTACTATATTTGAACCTGAATCACTTCACTGCTCTGGCTTTAGGGCAATCTAATTCCATTGAAATCAGTATACATATACCAGTCTGAAGGTCAGTAATGTTCCAGTGAATCAGACCCCATGTCTGCGGTTCTTACAACGGTAGTATTCTCTACAGTTGTTCTGTGAGGGAGTCTACATGCTAGAAGGGGCCCAGGAATTCACAACTGATCATCCTCTCATGGTACATTACTAAAAACAGATATAGTTGCAAATATCTGCGGGAAGAGGCAAGATGCATTTGTTAGGCCCTTGAGATCTCAGTCAAAGCCGCCATGACTACTTTGAAGTGCCATAATTTTATGAGTCACTGCAACCGATGGAAATTCAAAGGCTCCAATCTAACAGACATCAGAGCAGTATCAGGAAGGTCCACACAGACAGTAGTATAAATGCTAGAACTAGGCAGTATGAGGCTCAAAGATAAGGAAAGGAAGCAATGAAATTTCTCACAAACACATTCCACAAGTATATTTCAACAGATATCTATTTTCATATCCTGTGCTAAAGAAATTCATCACTGAGACCATAAAGGCTAAAGGAAGAGAGGAATGAAATTGCTGGTATTTTAAAAGAATAGTGTTATGGTCATGAATTTTGTAAAGGTAGATGAAGCTTTAAGCTGTTTCTTGGGAGGAGGAGGAAAGGAAGAAAAAAATATTTGAAATGTCTCCACCAGTCTCATTGCCCCCGTCTTGGCATCAGGTTTAAATGCTATGGCTGAGAGAGACAAAGTCATGACATTTTCAAGTACATGCTCAGCTTCACATGAAAAAACATTGGAAGAAAATGTGACCTAAACTCCTGACTAGTATTCAAACGATGAAGGGAAATGAAGGAATCTATTCCAATGTAGAAAATCATAGTATATTATTCCACTAGTATGAAAATGGTAATAATACCTGATATCAGACATTTTTTATAGTTTCATCCCAAAGGGCCTCAAACTTTATTAGCTATCCTGAGACAAATAACAAATCACATACTACTGAAATTCAGCCAACTCTGGCACAAAAATATTAAGGCCAGAACTAAACCTAGAACAAAAAAAGAACAAAAATGTATATCTGCATAGCAATTTGGGCCACAGGAAAGATGATTGCATCCAATATTTTTATAACCATAGTAAACAAGTGCCAAATGCAAGAATGAGGTAAAGCAGATTATAATTTCCTAAATGGGAATTTGGCAAGGGTGACAATAAAGGAAACTACTAATTTCCAAAGAAAAAGAGCCAAATTCTGTTTTCATTCACCCATGTAAAACTATTGCAGTCAGTCTTGAAATATAATAATTTTTAACCTAAATATTTGTGCTCATTTAGAAAACAACGTTGAAGACTATTTTATAATTCAACCATGCATTATGGCTGTCTCCTAATTTCATACTGCATGCCCAGAGTGTACACATACAGATATCTGACATTGTTACCACCTTCTAGACTCTACAGTATAGTAAGTTGTCTAATAAACTAATGTACATACAAAATACTATTTTAGAATTGTTTCATAGTTGGTAGGGTTAGAAAGGACCTAAGCAGATCACCTAGTCTGACTCCCTGCCATGGGCAGGAAAGAATCCTGGGGTCAAATATTACTTGTATTAAAATGTAATTTCCATATTTTAAAACAGTACAGTATTCTTTAAATAAGGAACACAAAGCATCAAGATAGAAGGCATTTGTTATCCTACTTATTGCTTCTAGAAAGCTTTCTTAGAAAAATGTTTAGATTGATATGGGTTAGATTTATTTCTTGGATCTGCTCTATGATTCAAAATAAAAAATAACTGTTGGGGGCATCTACACATGCACTCTACTAATTGACTAATTAGCTCCACAGTAAAGCATCACCAGCTACACATGTGGTGCTGTTAGGATAATTAACTCTTCTGTAAAATAGTACTGCCTGACACAAGTACTGTTCTACTTGTTATTTATTCTGCCATTACACACATGCAGACATTGACCTGGGCTGGCTGGGGCACAAGGTTGCTACAGTGTGGGGTGTTCCCTGCTGACTAGTCCTGTACTGTAGCACCTGCATGCCCCAAGAAGCCCCTCCACAGCACAGTGAGCTGGAGAGGAACAGCTGTGTAACTGCTGCACCCAAGAGCAATAAACTCCAGCGCAAACTGCACCAGAATTTATTCACACACATTAATTGTATGTGAAGATGCACCTGTTGAGTCCTTTAAAATTACACTGTTGCACAAACTGAATGGTGGTGTTCAGCTGATATTAACCTATGGTAAGCACTTTGGGATTGTTTAAGTTACAACATCGTTCATTTCAGTCTTGTTATCATCTTGTGCAAAAATATGGTATGTTGATCAAAGCAACTTGAACTAGTGGATATTCCTATTTTCTAGGGAAAAAAAGCCATTAGAAAGAAGCTGTCATACCGTACTTTTTAAAGAGGGAAGTGTCAATATTTGGAATGTAGATGTTCATGCCATTTTGTTTGTTTTTAATTATTGCTGAAAACAGGTTGCCAATTGTTTACAGGGGATGTGTATACTTCAAGGACCAGCTTTATTAGGGCCAGAGGAATGTTGCCTCAGCTGCGTTGGCAGATTGTCTGTGCTGCCATGGGATCTATCAGGTGCATATTGGATCCTACATGTACTTGTGTGCATTTTTGTCCAATTAAAAGTTAATTACATGAAAAAGTTTTGGTGTGATGTGTTTACTGCATTGTCACTTTTGAACCATGTGACCATTGCCTTTAATGGTAAAGGAACAAAAAGAGTGTGATGCAGTCTTTGCAAAGTTGTACCTGCCCAGACATCTAGGAAAAACAATTATTTTAGGTGGTCCAGTGAAATAGCGCTAGGTTTATTTTTTTTAAATTAGTGTCAGTATCAAAATTATAGATAAGTGAATTAATGTTGAGAGAAAGATGTCTCTGTGACAAAAATGATGAGCTAGAACTGAGAAGCAAATACTGTTAGTCTTAACATATTTTGTGTTCTAGGAAAAAAAAAAAAAAAAACACTTATTTTCTACTCTAGAGCCCTCATCTATAATATAGGGATCATATTTCTTTTCCCATAATTTTGACTGCCTTGTCATGTTAGATACTATGCCATTTGAGACAGAGATGATCTATTAGTATACATATGTACAACATCTAGAAACACCAGGTTCCTCTGGTCTTGGTTGGGTTTTTATACTTTTCTTTAATAGAAATAATAGGGTTTTTGACATGTGCAGGTAAATTTTCATGATGTTTTAGAAAGCCTCTTTAGAATATGTTTTGGGGGTTGGGGGGCAGGGGAAGGTCTATGCATACTCCCAACTTCAACAAAATAAAACCCAAGAAATCCGTTACCAAGGAAGAAGAATGATTGACAAAATCCTTATATCATTTTTAATTAGTGTGCATTAATTGTAAATTTACATTATACTTTCCTTCGACATGTTAAATTATATACCCAAGAGCCAAATGGTGCAGACAAGGAACAGTAAAATAAATGCTTCAATCTTTATTCTTTCTTCAAAGGACACTTAAGGAATGCTATTTAGTATTTGTTCGTATTCTAGACATTGAAACTTTAATATGGCCTCTTTTGTCCTTAATTTTAATAATATACAGTCATTTAAAAGTCTCTTTCCATCTGTGATCCTTCCATTTTGAGCTCCTTTAATATTATTAATTAGGGTCCACAGCTGTGTAAGTGGAATTAGAAATATTAATGGAAAGATAAATATATTTTTAAGCAAAGCAGACAAGTTATTGTAGTGAATTATGATGTTAAGAATTTGTTAGGGTAAAGAACTAGATACTTTTAAAAATATCCTAAATACATAAAGATAGCATGACACAATCAATACAATGATAAAAGTAACATAAATGGATGTTACAACATAACAGTCTTTCCAACAAGACGACATATACCATATCACTGAAATAAAAACAAGAAAATCTCCATGAAAGCTCATCCACCACCAATGATCAAACCTTTGCAAGTTTCTCTAAGCTGTGTAGGCAGGGTCAGGAGTGAACAGAACACAGGTTTGCTCTTGGGGGTGGAGGGCAGACCATTCAGATGCCTGCATTGGCTGAGGCCA
>NW_017728992.1:32234965-32238367 GCF_001723915.1 Gavialis gangeticus
GAGGGCAGACCATTCAGATGCCTGCATTGGCTGAGGCCAGAAGGAGGGGAGCACTCCCATGTGCCTTTCAATGTGCCAGGGAAACCCTCTGCTGTCATCTTGGACTCTCCCATGTGCATAGCCCTAGGTTTCCAGTAGGTCAACATGGTGCACCGCCTTCAACACCACTGCCAGTTGGGTTGCTGGTGTGCCATGGTGACCCTTTCAGGAGCTCTCCTGGAAGGGAGTTAGGGGTATGTGCCACACAGCCAATCAGAGTGGCCCAGCTCTTCTACAGAAGGAAGGATTGGGCCCCTGGGAACTTGGCACCAGCATCAGCTGGCAAGATGAACCAGCACAGTCTTGGAGGCTTGTTCCAGGCAGCAGGGACAGGGGTGCTCCATAGAAGGAAGGATTTATTGCTCATTTGTAGATTTGTGGATAACTCTAAGATGGGTGCACTAAAACACATGTTAGTGGACAGTATTTAAAAGATAAATACATCAATATTATGTAACTATACTGGAAAAGTACAAGCCTGAATTTAGGAAGAATGAAGTTAAATGCAAAAATACTAACTGAGACCCAATTTGCCAGGCTTCCGTACATTTATGTCATCAAAGTAATATTGTTGAAGAAAAGGCACATAGTATACTGGAAGGAATTAAGAGCAGTGTTGCATGCTGAATGTTATGGAAAGGGATTGTTCCACTCTATTCAATATTAGTGAGGCCTCACCAGTCCTGAATTCTATCCATGATTTTTTTAATTGAGTACAGCATCCAGTTTTGGAAGAAACTGGACTTGGAAAAATTGGAGAGAATCCAAATGAAAATAACAAAAGCTATTAGAGGGTGAGAAATGATAGCATAAATGTAAATAAATGGGTTTCTTTAGTTTAGAGAAAATAATAGAATGAAGGAGAATTTGATAAATATTCAAGTGCAGAAAAAATGTTATAAAAAGAATAAAAATCAATTGTTCTGTGTCCACAAGCAATAGAACAGGTACCAGTAGAATTAAATTGCAACAAGGGATATTTAGGTAACATTTTAGGAAAAATAAAAAACTTACTAAAAGTGTGGTTAAACATTGAAAGAAAGGTTGTTGAATTTCCCACCACTGGAAGCAGTGATTCTCAACCAGGGTCCCATGGCAGTACAGGGTGCCAATTAGCATTGTTAGATATTCAGACATGATTCACACAGTAAACCCAGATATATTAAATATAAAACTAAAAATATTAAAAAATTCTGACCCATTATGGTCTTTCTGAGCTGTTTGCAACAGAAGAATTGGTCTATTTTTTTTTCCCCTAGTAAAAAACAAAAAAAATGCATCAAAGCTAAGAGCCGGCTTTTTTCCGAGGAGTGCCATGAATCTAGTGAGGAGTGCCTCGAGTCCAAAAGGTTGAGAAATGGTGGTTGGAATATTTAAATTGATATAAGTATTGGTCTAGGATTGTTCAGGAATGATACCTATTTGATTAGGGGGTTGGACTAGTTGACCGCTTGATATCCCTTCAAGCCCTGTTTTTTTTTTTTTGTTCACACTTTAGAATGGCAAAGCTCTAGTAAAATAAGGGTTTCTACAGTTTCCAAGCTGAACAACTGTGTACATATACTAAATCCCTTTATTGAATCACACATTGATATAAAGATTACTCCCATTCATGAGTAATATCTAATATCTATTATTACTAAAAGATAACATTAAATAGACATTGTTGAACTTTTCCTTGAATCTTTCTCCCTATTTAAGAGAGGCCTCTGGCTGTAATTTTAACTACCCAAAATTATTCATTGTTCTTAAATACAAGTTAGTTTCAGAAGTCTTTCTGCTCACCTCACAATTACTCCAGAATAGCTTATCTATGAGTCTACCCATGTTCTCAGATTGAAGTGGTCTCTCATGAAGTACCTTCTTTCATCTTTCTCCAGCCAGAGGTTTAAATGTAAACAAGGAACAGCAAAGCTGCTTGAAATTGCCACTTTTTGCTTCATGAATATTTGGTTTCACAACACAACTTTTTCATGCATAAACATAAGCAGTCAAACATGATATAAAGCAATTTTTTTTCCCAGCCAGTGATTATATCTTTTTTGTGATGAAAATAGCAAAATGCATCTACCTGTCCTAGCCTAGACAAAAGACTGCCATTTTATTTATACCAGATAAAAAGACGACATTTTGAACAGATAAATGCTTCCCTTTTGCAGAAATTGAGAATTAGATTTCTTTTTCAAAAACTTTTTTTTTTTTGGATTATATCTACTCCTGGGAAATCTCTCTCTTTTTTTGTTTTTGTTTCATTATTTCTTTATTTAGTGTGCTGAAATCAACAGTGCTCCAAACAGCATTAACACAAATCAATCATGAAATCTTTTCTATTATGTTGTTCATTGTAAAAAGAGGGAATTGCAGTTTTCCTCTGCCAAATACCCTGTGGAATGGAGTGACCAATTGATGTTCCTTTAGGAAGCTAGCACTAAAGACTCAGAAGACAGGATGCTGTTCTGTTTGTTTTCTTATCTGGCAATCATAACATTTAGGGTTCTCTGCACTATGTCAAAGTTAATTCAACTTACCGACTCCATTTCTTTATAATTTGTTATGACTATTCTAGAGCAAATATTTCAAATATCTCATTTTTCAACCTTGTGATACTTCTGCCCCTCAAGATAGCTCTCTCTCACTTGGCAGTCTTCCTTATCTAGGATGAGTTCATGTACTAAGCTGGTTGAGTTTCTACATGATACAGCTTGGAATAGGAGAAGGGAAAGGTGATTTTAAGGAACCTTCATGCCTCCTTTCACCCCAGGTTAACCAAAAAACTGACTCAATGCACAACTCAACTGAGGGCAGCCACAGAAACCCTTCAACTGGCACACAGTAGAAAGGTATCCATGGGAGCATTCTACTAGTCAAAGGTCATCAAGACCTTCACTCTCCTATCCTTCCACATCATGCTACTTTCCCACCCTAAAATGGTGCTTTCTACTGAGTATATTAGGTAGAAAGGTAAAATTATCTCCAGCATAATCTATGGGGCATTTTCAAAGTTTATTTTCCCTATTCCAGTGACAAAAATGACAAATCAATAAGATAAGATTCAACAAGAACAAGTGTAAATCCTGCACTTGGGATGTAATAAACACATGCAAAAATACAGACTGGGGAACAAATGGATATCCTGAAGTAAAGCAGAGAGACTTGGGGACTGTGGTGGACCAGTTGCTGACTGAGTCAAAAGTGTGCTTGAGCTGGGGGGCTGCAATAGGTGACCTTCTGAGGTCCCTTCCAGTCTTAATTTTTTATGATTCCTATGACATTAGAAAGGTCTAAAGATTTGGCCCCACTTTCTTATTCAGGAATACCAAGAGGCATAGTTTCATAGATTTAGGGTCGGAAGGGACCTAGTAG
>NW_017728992.1:32238378-32243491 GCF_001723915.1 Gavialis gangeticus
ATCTTGACGCAGAGCACTTCAGCTTGCCCTTCCTCTGACCCCAGGCAAAAGCAATGTGTCTAAGTTGTTTACTCAATCTGTGAATAAAACTTACTGGGTGTATCTACATGTGCAATTAATCTAACTTGAGCTGGAGTAAATGAATCCAAATTGAGCTGGGGTTAATTTACGCCAGCATCACTGTCTACATTTTTGTTTAGCTTAAGCACAGTAATTTACTGTACTTCTGGATAACACTTGTATCTGATGCGACTATCTGGCAGTGCAGTAAATTAGTCTATTGTATCCTAGTTGCTATGTACATGTAGAGAGTGATGCATTAATGCACAGCAAATTAGTCTGCTGCACAGTAAAGCATCTCATGTAGATGCACCCACTCATGCTATTCACTAATTAAATGTATGCTTCCATGGTAATTGGATGGCAGCCATTTTGTGACCAGTACCATCTGGCCTGTTTATAGCAGTCTTTAACTAGCATATTACAAAGCCCCCTTTTCCCCCAGATTTCCTACTTTTTTCACTCCAAGTTTCTGTGCATTTCTAGAAACACTGAAGTTATGGTTCAAAGAGTTAAAAAGTTGGGAGTTACACTGGTGTGTTGGTTTAGTCAGGTAAAATCAAATTACCAGGAACCAGTGCTTAAGTGCCAAAATGCTCCCTGAAGCAGCTTTCATTTAAGATATTAAATGTCCTGATTTTCACACTTCATTAACTCTATAATTCACTGGGGAATGGTTTAGAGCTGTTCCTGGTTTTAAAAAAGTGTTTGTTGTGCTTTGATAAAATCTTGCTGACCTCAGTAATTTAACTTAGGCTGTAACCTCAGTCAAGTAAGAACTGTTCAGTGTGATGAAAACCCTAATATTTGCTTCTTATGGGTCATAAACTATAGAAGCTGGAAGCTCCAATATTTGAACTTGGTTCAATTACATTTCCTTAATTAGACCATTAAAAAAAACCCATTTGTTCATCCAAACCATTTTGAATAATTAAAAAATTGAAAATATTTAATATTGGAATGATTAAGAAAAAGAAGATAAGCGATGTCTTCTTGACATGGGGGAGGGGAAAATCCTTAGAATGAAGTCTTTACCTCTGGGTTTTTTTTATATCTTGCTAGGCATTTACTTATTAAACCTAAAATGTCTCATTTTCTGTCCCCAAACAAAATGAAAGAAATAAGAGATCAGGAGCTTCTTCTCACTCTCTCACTTTCTCTTTTTACCTCTCCATGGTCCTGATCTAGTCAAATCACTGATGTCTTGATATTCAAAGGACAATAAGTAATTTAGTTGCCCAGGAAAATTTCAATGGATCTGGAGGTTACTTTGGAAATCCCAGAACATCTCTCTCCATTGACTTTTATGAACTCTAGAACAACATGGCAGAGGTAGCTAAATCCATGGAGAGAAAAAAAAGTAGTTGTTACTTATCTAAGCAAATGAGAGTAACTGCTTAAATCATACACCATCAGCTTAAAATCAGAGTTCTGGCAGGACTACACAGGGAAAACATTTTTGACTACTATAATCACTATGCACTGTCCAATAGCATACAAGGAACAGGTAGGCAAAATTAGACAATGCATTAATAACAACAGTGGGCTGGTAACAGTGACACAAGGCAATGCTAATTGATGCAACTCTTATTTTATTGTTGATTATGTCTATCATATAACCACCCTGAAGGCTCTTATAAAGTTTTATCTCTCATTATCCTAGGTACTGTGTGCTACTTTCTCATCATATGTGGGGGTGGGGGAGGGGGAAATAAAATAGTTAGGGGAACCTGCATAAAAATGCATGAGTTCTGAAGAAGGCCATATTAATAAGTTAGTAACAAGTTTTATCCCTAAAATAGTTCAGTTTCATTTTCTTCCACAACCTGCTTGATTTCTATAATTGATGACAAGAGAAAGTGAAATGAATAATTTGTGTGTGTGTTCTAAGGATCTGAATTTCATTCTGCTTTTGTTTAGAAGTTCATATTTACAAGACCTTATAAGAACATACTAACTTTCATGAGAATTATTGGAAAAATAAATCCTTCCAAATTTCTGGGGGGTTTTGGTTGTGTTTCTTTGGGGGTTTTTTTTTTAAGAAGATGAGGGGAAGGGGGAAGTTTACCATCATTATGGAGCCCTAGAGAGATGGTAACTTTTAAAGTAATTTTAATGACTGAAAAGATACAGGTGGTGCATGAGTGTGAGAACACTTACACACATATGCACACAGGACTGGAAAAAATAGATACTATTTAATAACCTCATACTATTTAAACAAATTTAACTGTGTGTCAGCTTTGACACTCCTACCAGGTTCAGCTAAATATGAAACATTAATAATTAATGCAACCACAAACTTTCATGAAAACTGAAACAGAATTTTAAAAAAAATAATGAAAAGCCATTAAAATAATGTTTTAATAAGTTACTTAAGTAATTATGAATTAATTTATATTTGTTTTTGATCTTGTGATATAATTACTTAAAAAATATCTACAGCAACATTAATAAAAAAATTGAGCACACTTACAGGGTAGATCACTGAAGTTAAATAACATTCCATAGTATCTAACATCAACATAAATCATATCTCCTAATGAAATCGCTTACAGACTGCAATGAAAATTGGATCAGATCTCAGGATTTTATGAGAGATATGCGTATGGTAACCATATTATTTTTAAGGAAACCTGGGACACTGTTTCAACTGAAGGCAGAGTGGTGTGGTGTGCCAGGCAAGCAGGTACCACTGCTACTGTGCAGGAGCAAAGTCGGTGTACTGGAGCAGTGCTCAGCCCAGCCTGCCTCCTCCCCCCCACCCCCATCTCCAGCCACTGCTCAGGAGAAGCTGGTTTGGGAATGTGCAGATGGGATGGAAGCTGTTCCACTTCTCCCATCTTGCATTGGCTTAGCAGCAGCAGCACCTGGCCTCCTGCCTGTCTGGCACACCACGCTGTTCTTCTTCCCTGCTGGACTGAGCCCCGTGCCCCTGCTCACCTGCCTCTGCCTACAGCAGTGCAGCTGACTTAAAGGCTCTGCTGCCACACACTCATGCCCAGTAGAGTCAGTAGAGAGAGAGAGAGACGGGATCATGTTAGGTGGCAGATTGCAGGATTTTTGTTTCAATTTTGACCATTCAGCCAGAAGGTCTGGACTGCCTACAAAATCTGGGACTGTCCTGGACAAAATGGAACATATGAATACCCTAGATATGCATAGCTTAGTGTAAGGAAGCCTTATGGCCAATGATTTAAACTGAAGAAAATAAACATTGTAAGGAAGTAGGTGGATGATTTCATGTCTCAGATGGTTGAAATGTATGAAAGTCTCTACATCCTATAGGTTATGAAAGAGGGCACTGTAGTCCCAATTTCAGCTTGTGGTCTGGAAAATTGCCATTAACCACTTGTTTTTGGATTATGAACCTGCAGACCTCCCACAGAGTTCATTGTAGTCCCTTAAGTGACCCATTTCTATTGTCAGTTAAGGTGTTACAAGCATGAGTAACAACATTTAAAATACAGAATGGGCATGTGAGCAAACTCCAGCAGACTCTGGTAGTGGAATAATTATAGTGAGTTGGAGCAGCCTTGCTCCATATGCAGTGGTGACATGTAGGGGGTGCACGTGTACCCCCTGACTGGCTGTACTTGCTGCTTAGGCAATGGGGGGGGAAGGTGGGAGCACAAGTGCCCACCCTGCAAGCACTAGCCAGGGTGTGGAGCGCCGTTGCTCTCCCAGAAGCAACCGCACCCACTCCCAGAAGCAGCTGCAGTGATCAACCATCTTGTGACCTCCCCCAGTCAGCAGGATTGGCTGTGGGGGGACCCCCCAGTCACTGGGGGGGGGTCATGTGCCCCCCTGACTAAGGCAGCAGCAGTCAGCCATGTGCATGTGTATAGTCACCCCATGGCTTGAAGTGCTGTTGTTTTTCCTGGGGCCAATCTAATGAATTATATGGTAAACCATGAGTCTTTTGCCCTTATAAAAATATCAACCATAGTTTGTACTATATACAAATAAGTACAAAAGTGCTTCTTAAAATGTGCTTATGGAGTACCTGTGCTAAGACTTATAGCAGTTTCAAAAGAGGTAACCTGAAACAATTCTGGATGAACCAAGTCTATGGGCACCTGTAATAATATTCCTATATGCAAGTTATTTCAAAGTCAGTGTTTTCAAATTTGCCCCTCACTCCCATGTGCTTAGGGAGAGCAGGATCTGACAGTAAGTAGTGGGGAAGGGGCTTCAGGAGCAAGAAGTTGGGGGGCACAGAGCTACCTGACCTCCCCTCCCCCAACTTATTTTTGCTGCTATAGCAGTGGGAAGGGGACAAATGAAAGGCAAACCACCAATAATTTGATTCTATACCTGGAAAAATATAACAAAATTTATAATTTTTCTATATATGAAATCTAATAATTAGGAGTTCATCTTCTATTCAGAGTCATGTTACATTTGAATAAATATGGTAATAGTTCTTTGCTTTACCTAGAAGAGACCTAGATACTTTGGATAATAAATCACTACACCCTGTTACTTAACAATCCTACCTAGATTCCCAAATAATCACAAGTAAATGCAGCATCATGTTACCACAATTATATAACTTGCTGTAGTTCTAGCATTGTTATTTAAAAAAGTATACTCTGAATGTACAAAACATACATCTGCCATTCAAAACATAAAGCAAAAAGATATTTATCTTTTGTTTGATTTTAGGTGTACAATCAATACTTATAAACATAGTGTAATAAAGTCTTGGCTAAAACAATATGAACCACAATTCTGGAAAACTCCTTTCACAAGTACTGAAAAAGAACCACTCCTGTTCAGATTAAATAGGAAGGTTTTTTGCAGTATGCCTTGAACTGTAGTTTTTGGGGTCTTTGAAGTAAACAAAGAACTCTTTCATGGGAACAACCAGCCGCCAAAATTCATTCACACAATCTTCAGCTACTACAGAAACCAGTAAAGTCTTCTAAATGACTTCTGTGGGAGTTGGTTTGGGCTGCCAATGACTGCCATAGTGACTGGTACAAGACAAGGGATATTCTTGTAGTAAGGAAACTGAATGTATGAGAGGAGAGAAATTTGTTCAATTCCT
>NW_017728992.1:32248491-32248849 GCF_001723915.1 Gavialis gangeticus
TGTAGGAGAGGAGAGAAATTTGTTCAATTCCTGCTGTGAGCAGCCACATTGTTGTGCTACATTGGGTATGTTTCTTGATCTGTGTTTCAGTTCCCCATCAGTAAAACAGGATAACAATCACTTCCTTTCCAAACAGAGCACATCTAAGACTAAGCGCATTAATGTCTATTGAGAAGTTTACATGCAATGGTGCTCAAATAAGTATGTGGCTGCATAGATGCCAGCTAATATCAGTGACTGAGATATGTGTATCTGGAAGATTCGTATGAACGAGTTGGAAAACAAAATGACAAAATTTAAATGGGCACATTTTTCAAGAAATCAACACTTTTTTTTTTTTTTTTTTTTTTTTTTTTTT
>NW_017728992.1:32248958-32269204 GCF_001723915.1 Gavialis gangeticus
TTTTTTTTTTTTTTTTTTTTTTTTTTTTTTAAGGATGTAGCCAAGGAGACAGCATGACATCACTAAAAAAAAAGTCTAAAAAAATTGCTTATTTTTTTGGGGGGTGGGAAATGTAATTAATAACAGCAATAAAAAAAATATCAATGCTGGGAATTACCTGGGGATTACTAACCAGCTGAGGTTAATTAGCAGCCACCAGCACCTTCAAGTTCTTAAATAATCTCCCAAGAAATGACCTCAGTCGCAGTCATTATGACTTAATTAATTGAAAGATTAATAAAGATTCAGCCTTCAGCTTTATTTTTATGTACTCCCTCATATCTTACTAAATTGATAGCAATAGGAAGATGCCATTAAAAATGTCCATTTGTTCAAATAAACCTATTCAGTAACATACTGCATGCCTCCAGAACCTCAAACCTCCAGCTACCTCAGTTAGAGGTGTTCTTCTGTACTATACAGCTTTAAATTAGTTACATTAACCCATGGCCCTGACATGCTACTAAGATTTCTGTGACCCAGTAGAGACTATACCTTTTCTAAACCTTATTCCAAAACATTTTGTATTTATTCTGACTAGAACTAAGGATTTAGACTTATCAGCAAAGGAAGATTGCTATGGCTGTTCTGACCAGCATCAGTTACATAATGATTTCTAACAATTTCTATAAACTGTGTTTGAGCTTTGAGTAGTATTTACTTTGAGATTTTATACATTCAGAGTATACTTTTTAAATAACAATGCTAAAACTACAGCAAGTCATATAATTGTGGTAACATCATACTGCAGGATATATTGCTGAAGTAGAGGAACAGGCAGGGCCAAGATAAGAATATGTACAATAAAGAACAACACAGAAAAGGTAGAGTGGGAACCTCGGTCTTCCCTGTCTTATCATGCAAACAGGAAAGGATAGTCACTGCAATTAAAAGGATGGCAAGTTAAAAGACAATACAACGATTTTTTTATCCACACACTTCATTATTAGACTGTTGAACTCATTGCTGTGGCATTCTGTTAGCAAACTTCCAAAAATTGACTGGACGTACACATGGACATAATAAACCTCATGTTTCAGGATGTAAACCAAGTTCTAACTACTAGAAAATAAAGGCAAAAAGTGTTTTGCCTTTCCTCCAAAGTATCTTGTGTTGGCCTTAATCAGAAACAAGCTACTAGACTAGATGGACTTTAGGTTTGAAATGGAATGGTTATTTCTGTATTCGTGTCTCTAGTTTTCAGTATCACCAATCTTTGTTAGGATTAAATATGTTTCCTCCATGTTAGGAAACAGTCATATAGCATAATCCATTGTGACAAACTGGAGGCTGGATTTTTATAGGCTGTTTTTTCCAATAGTCAGCATTTCCAATTACAACCTTATGAATATGATGTAAAATAAACAAAGATAGATATATAAAGAAAAGTGACCATTAAAAGGAAAAGTTTGTTTATATGTTTTGTTTTTCATCAATATAATTACTCCATTATGTGTTTTTTAATGCAGTTCCACTAGAAATAAAATATTTTAACTAGTGGATTATTTAGTTGCACTGGAAAAAATATATTTCTGACTGCTAAGAGGATATTTTATAAATGTAACTTGGCCAGAACTGTTGGTACAGACTGCATGTATCTACCACATTCATCAATAAAGAAAACACTAGTTTTTGTGTACTGAAATTATTTCTGACTAATCTAACGTTACAGCTGTACTTCCAGCAAAACCTATTCTAATGTCATTTAAGTATTTCTATTCTGAAAGGCCCCTTTTCAGCTGCTTATTATGGTCTCAAATTTTTGCATTTTAGGCTAAAAATATTACTGTGCAAGCTCAGTCAAAAGACTTTTAAAAGATTCAAGGAAAATAGTAGTGAATGAAGAGATACATTTTACAAATTATACCAATTATTTCCAACCATTTTTGAACAAGTATAGTACTCCAGTTTGACTGGGAAAGGATGATGAATTTTTAAGTAGATTTAATCCTGCCATCAGAATTAAAATTACTAAAGCAACATCACCTTCAGTAATGCTTAACTCTGAGAAATCCACAATGCACAGTTAACACTCTTCTGTAACGTTTAATAGAAAGAATAGACAATGCACTTTCATGGAACCATTTTTTGAGTCATAGATTGTTAAACTGAAATGGATCTTGGAAGATCATCAGGTCTAGCCCCCTGCACTAGGCAGGAAAGAAAACTGGGGTCAGGTGACCGTAGCAGGTGATAATCTAGTCTTCTCTGGAAGATTTCCAGGGTAGGTGATTGCACAACTTATGGAGGGAGCTTATCTCACAGTCTGGACACCCTAACTGTGAAGCAGCTTTTCCTAATGTTGATCCTGAAATGGTTTTCCAGGAGTTTTTGTCCATTACTCCTGGTTTTCCCCAAGGGTGCTCTGGGAAACAGTCATTTGCCAAGCCCTTAATGTAGTAGTAAGCTGCTACCAAGTCCCCTCTCACCCTTCTCTTTTTTAGGCTGAAGTCCCAGGTCTCTCAACCTTTCCACATATGGCTCGCAGTGCAAGTCTCTGATCATATGGGTGGCTCTTCTCTGGACTCTCTCAAGCTTTACCACATCCTTCTTAAAGTGTGGTGCCCAGAACTGGATGCAGTACTCCAGCTGCAGTCTCACCAATGCTGAGTAAAGCAGAAGAATTGCTTCCTTGATTTTGCGTGAGATGCATAGATTGATGCACACCAGAGTATTATTTGCCCTACTGGCTACAGCACCACACTGCCAGCTCATATTCATACTGTGGTCTATTATTACCCCTAGGTCCCCATCATTCATGATGCTGGTCAGTTTGGCTCTGCCAAGCCAGTAGGTATGTTAAGGATTGTTCATCCCCAGGTGGAACACTTTACATTTTTCAATCTTGAACTTCATCTGGTTTCGATCCACCCAACTTATTAACCTGTCTAGGTCCACCTGTACCTGCAGCCTATCTTTAAGCGTGACCACGCTTCTCCATAACTTGGTGTCATCCGTGAACTTGGCCAGTGAGCTCTTCACCCCCACATCCAAATCACTGATAAAGATGTTGAAAAGAACTGGACCAAGCATCAACCCCTAAGGGGCACCACTGGGGTAACAGATCCATTCATTAGAACTCTCTGGGTCCTTCCCCACAATCAGCTTTCTACCCACCTAACTGTGACTCAGTTAAGCTCACAATCCTCCGATTTTCTCATGGGAACATTGTGGGATACCAGATCAAAGGCCTTTTGGAAGTCAAGGTCAACCTCCTCTCTCTTATCCAGTAGGGCTGTGCGAGGCTTCGGACCATGCTTTGGATCCAGAGAAGCTTTGGACACTTCGGCATCTGAATCAGCATGCCTGGATTGAAGCACTGGCTTCGTTAGAGTTTGAAGCAGTTTGGACCTTCTGAAGTGCTTTGGAAAAGCTTCGGACCCATTTCGGAGATCCAGCCATAGGGTATAATGGGGAATCAATGAAATATCTATAACTTTGTTGTTTTTTGTCTGATTTGGATGAAACTTGCAGGGGTGGTGGCAGGCATCATGCTCTAAGCAGAGCAGAGTTTCAAGAAAATTGGTGCAGGGGTCTGGGGAGAACTGCACCTCAAGCTGCTGACAGGCAAAACTCATGACATAGATGACCCTGTGTGTGTTAAGGTGCAGTGGGCTGAAAACTGCAAGGGTGGTGGCCCATGGTCAGGCCACAAAGCCTGCCAAGTTTCAAGGAGATAAGTGTAGGAGTTTGGGGGAAACTGCAACTTAATCTGTGGACAAGCAAAACTTGTGACATGGGTAACACCGTATGTGTTAAGGTGCAGCAGGGTGAAAGCTTCAGGGATGGTAGCCTCTGCTGAGGCCACAAAGTCTGCCAGCTGTTGAGGAGATAGGTGCAGGGCTTCTGGGGCTCTGCACTCTGGGTGCTGACAGGCAAAAAACTCATGACATGGGTGCTTGTGCAATCGTGTCTGACTTGGGGTGGGGAGTGGGGATCTCTTTCAGTCCTGGCTGCTATGCTACTGTGTTACCAGTTACCAATCAATCATGATTTACTCAGGGACCAGCTCAATACACATTTGCTAGCTAATGTAACCAGTTAATTAGCAACAATAAACACCTTCAAAACTACAGACTAAGGAGAGGAAAGACTCAATACAGACAATCAACTGCCCCAAGACAGAGACAGTCAGTTGCACAAGCACCCATGTCATGAGTTTTGCCTGTCAGCAGCCAGAGTGCAGAGCCCCAGAACCCAGAAGCCCTGTGCCTATCTCCTCGACAGCTGGCACGTTTCATCGCCTCAGCAGGGGCTACTATCCCTGCAGCTTTCACCCTGCTGCGCCTTAACACAGTGTCACCCATGTCATGAGTTTTGCTCATCTGCAGATTGTGGTTTAAATAAGAATGTGAACTACATTATTTCATACATGCGTGTCACTGGGTTACTTCACAATTCTAAGAATTAAAGCTTGTGGCAACTATGGAATCAAGAAGTGTATATCTATTGTAAAAACTATGGGTATCAAGAGTAGAACTTATGGATGTCATTACACTGGAGACCTATGGCCATTCACAACATCAACATGCCATCAAGTATTCAACTCCATCAACATGCCATCAAGTATTCAACTCCAAACTTTTGCTGAAAAAGTACAATACCCTACTTGTTGAGCCAAATCAGAGCCTGGATTAGTTGTTAACACCATCTACCTAGGACACACAGAAGAGTATTTCTTATTCTATCCAGAGGATTGTGGTACACATAGAAAATAATTGTTTATAAATCAACAATGTAAAAAGAACATTCTGCCTAGTACAGGTTACTGCAAACAGTATTTGTTGCAACTGCTAGAAAGTTTGCTAAAAAGTTCATTTCACTTGATTAAAATAATGTCTATCGAAAGGAAAACCATTACCAGATATAAATATATACCATTATCATTCATATTTTATATATATATATATATACATACATACACACACACACACACACACACACACACACACTTCCAATTTTGCAGCCAATAATGCATAGCTGGGTTCTACACACTGGCATATTTGGTACTCAGCAGGCAGCCAAGAGATGAAAGGGACAAAATAAGGTTTTTTTTACTTGCAGCTTCTGGCAATGTGTGTTTTTAAAAATTGTTTCCATGGAAAAGTTGGTTGCATGTGTGTAGATAAGGGTATGAATTAGAACACAGACTTGTGCTATTATTAACATATATTTTCTCTATTTCAATATCTATTTCTGGGCAGCAACCCAAAAGTGTAACTTTTTCCATGGTAAGGAGCTAGCTTCTTTTACAGTAAGAGCTAAGTTCACTACTTGCACAATCCAATACATGATCAGTGGTGGGAGTGAACCTGCACTTACTCCAGATGAAAATACAGTGTTTCCCTCTGTATGGGCTCCTTGCATCCCCCTCCTTTTTAGGCAAGTAATTTCCACACTCTCTAGAAAGGAAGGCATGTTTGTAATTAAGACAATGGCCCTTGGGAAATCTGGGTGCAAATTCCATATACAGACTTCCCAAATCATTTTCAATTTGTGCCCATCACTGTGCTTTGCTTGTTTAGCTATATATTGAAATGAGTTATTTTCCTTTTACCTTTTGTATTGTTTATTAGAATGAAGACTCCTCCAAGCAGTGTCTGTTTTTTTACTGCTCATTCATGGAATGTAGCATACTGGGACCTTCAAGAGCTCTTGCAATACAATACACATAACAGTAATGATTTAGTTATAAAAGTGTTTTGTCCTCTTATTACATTTTAAATTTGTTGGTAAATATGACTGTAAAGATCAAAAAGATGGGGGGGGGGGAGGAGAGAGAGAATATTTTTTTGTGAGAGGAAAAAAAAGAAGTGTGCGCCTAATTAGCTTACAGAGGAGACTAAAGAAGTGGACTAGACAGAGGTGTACAAAATAATGAAGGATAGAGAAGGCAGACAGATGAGTGTCCCCTTAAAAGCAAGGGGACAGTTATTGAAACTGAAAGCCAAAGTTAAAACTTATTAAGAAAACAAAATACCATGTTTTTAACACAATAAATCTGCAAGACATGCTGCCCAGAGAAATCAGAGTCCAAGAGCTTGTATTATCCCAATACAATTACATTTTTCTACAGAAAATGAAAACATGCACAGTTACTATAGAGCCAGATTGTGTAATCTCCCCACTCTGACAGGCAAGACAAGGGCTGCCCATAATCCATTCCTTGGCTAAATAATGCAGTTTTTGAAGTTTTTGTTCCAGAAATATTAACAAATAAGCAATTCTGAGGGTGCCAGCAGAAATAATCCATAGGCTGGCAGGATTATTAGGAATGGCTTTTTATGCATTGCAAATGAAGCTTTCACTAAAGTCTAGAATTAAAGTTGCCTGCCACTTTCCATTATAAGATGCTACTTTTACTTGTTTATAATTCTGACATACTAACTATCCACACTAAAAATTTCCAAACTCTGTGGCTGACTTGGCAGAAACAACATAAACAGTTCAACCATTTTTCAAAAATAAGGTGAAAACAAAAACACACTGTGTTGCCCCTATTTTCAGTGAGTAGCTCAAAGAATTCCATACTTTTAATCACTACTTTAAAATCCATACTTTCCCCAAAACCCAGAACACTGGCCAAATCAGTTAACAGTCCCTATCTCTCAGAATTATCCTATTGGATCACAGGAAGAAAAGAGGTAATGGTCTGATTTAAATAGAGAAGGATAAGCAGCCTGGTTGTGTTGATGATGAGGACTTGTTTATAGGGGTATAGGGGGGACAAACACACCTACTGCCTCTTGGTCTAAAGCTGTTTGAGGACTTTGTATGCTATCACAATAAAGGAAGGTATACATGACTATAAATACATAACAACAATACTGAGGGATAGATTTGAACACAGTATTTGAGAGCGAGAACAGAAGGGGGCAGGAAATGAAGTTACTACAAACACATTCCCATCTAGAGCCTTTTTTATGTTAAAATAATTGCTAATATAGTTTCTATGAAACCATCTACAATTGGTCTCCCTAGCATTTGAAGAGCAACTTAATATAACCTAGACACTGCTGTAATAACGATGCATATATTATAGGGTATATCTACCTGGAGTGCAGCCTAGAAACCTGCTGGCAGAAAAAGCAAAATTATTTCCTAGTGCCAGGGCCTTAATACAGCTAAAACTACATCTTGTTAAGCACATTGATTCTTCACAGGAGAAAGACAGGGATTTTAATCCAGCCATTAAAATAGATGGGTCAGTGAAGGGAACATGTGGTATGCTATATTTTGGATGTTAGAAGGTGACTAGCTCCCTGAAGACCTCAGAAAAGCAGAGTTATGGATGGCTGAGGATAGGGCAAAAGCCAGAAGAAGATGGTGGTCTGGGCAGGTCATGTCTCCAGATAATTCTGGGAGAATTTGTGGAATTATTAAATTTCTAAATTAAACTTCCTGGCCTAACATCCTGCAAATCTGTAAATATGTCCTAGCAACATTACTTAGGCGAGCAAACAGGGCACTACCCTTAGGGCATTTGTAGATGACACGAGGGTTTAATTCTCCCTAAATTGAAGTGTTGCTTTTTTTTAAAACACCACTTCAATTTAAGGTGAAGTAAACCCACATGTCATGTACACATGTATAAGAGCAGATCCTTACCTGCCTCTCCAGTGGCAGGGAGGGGAAAGCGAGCTGCTGACAGGCGGAGCAGTCCCTGAGCTGCAGGGGAGGGAGGGGCTGATGCTTTCCTCCATGGCTGTGGTGCCCTGCCCCAGGCAGCACCCTGTCACAGTCACCTGGCTTGGGCAATCCTGGGAGGCACTGCAGCCATGGAGGGAAGCACCAGCTCCCACGCAGCTCAGGCAGGGAGGGGGGTGCAGGGAGAGAAAAGATCAAGTTTGCCACTTCCCCCCCCTTCTGTTGAGCCTGCCTTCCCGGGCTGCTGTCAGGCTGCCTGCATGGTCTGTTGGCACAGCTCCTGAGCTGCATGGAGCCCAATGCTTCCCTCCACTGCTGTAGGGTAGGAAACTGAAACTCCTCAGAGGTGTTTTACTTTGCCAAAGTCATTTGCTGCATCCCAAAGTCATTTAAGATGCATTATGTGCCAAATGTGCTACAGTGGCTGAAATTAACATGCAATATTTTGCCAAATGTGCAAACAGCAATGCTATAAATGCAACGCAAAAGGCATTTAACCCACTTTAAACCTGCTAAAAATTGTTACCTTGTCCTCTACAAACAGCCTTAGATGCCAACTTAGCAGGGGCACCAGAATCTCCCTCAATACCTGTGGAGTCCACACCTCAGCAGCAAAACCAGCAGCCCAGCATTGCTTTTACAACAGCCAGGTACATGGACACTGCACTGCTGCTGTAAGAGCAACAGCCAGGGTAGATAGACCATGCTGTAGCTGGGGCTGGGGCTGTAGCAGCAGCAGCTATGGCTTGTTTGAGTCCCCAGTGTAGGGAAAACTCTTGCAGTCTACCCTCTGCTCTCAGAACCCCTACAACCCCCAATGGCATCTCCTTGTCCCTACCCTGCTCCTGCAGGGTTTGTCCAGGGTGCAAACCCTGCTCATTATGTCTCTGAAGTTCAGCTTATGGTTTATGAAATGAACGTGTCCTTCTTTAATAACTAATTTCTTATATGAATCGCAAGAGTCCATCTGTTGTTGTTGGCAGTCCCTTGGTCTGAGGATGAAAGCCTTCCAGTAAATAGGGAAGTCATTAGTGTGTCCATAGATGACTGAGGAGATCCGTTTAAGACCTGCATGTTCAATTACAGACAGAGCAAATAATTTCACAAAGAAGGAGTAGGTTCTGGCAATACCAGGTCACAGCTCTTTCCCTTTGCCTCTCATATATCTGCTTCAAAACTGAAGTATGTTTCACAGAATCATAGAAAATAGGGTTCCAAAGGACCTCAGGAGGTCATCTAGTCCAACCCCCTGCTCAAAGCAGGACCATCCCTGACAAAGTCATCCCAGTCAAGGCTTTGTCTATCTGGATACTCTTACCAAGTTCTAAGGATGGAGATTCCACAACTTCTCTGGGTAACCTGTTCCAGTGCTTTACTATGCTCCACATGAGAAAGTTTTTCCTAATATCTAACCAAAAATTCCCTTTCTGCAACTTGAGACCATTGTTCCTTATACTAAAGAGATTCTGATCTACGTGATACTGGTTATTCCTCCACTGGTTATTCCTGTATCTCATTGTTGAAATCCGTCAACAATGAGATACAGAAGAGTTTCTATATAGATGGAAAAGTGTGGGCACAATCACACATCCTTGCTTGAATCCAGTTCTAATAGTGAAGAGATCTGTTTTTGAGCTATTGCTCTGCACAGTTGCTGTCATGTCATCCTGAGGAGGTCTGATAATGGTAACAACATTTGATGGACATTCAAATCTCATCAGAATTTTCTATAGGACCTCTGTTGATTTAATAAAAGGCCTTAGTCAGGTAAAAGCAGGCCATGTAAGGATCTTGGTCTTGCTCACAGCACTTCTCCTGCAGCTATCTAGCATAAAGGAAAGAAAGTGCCTTTTGTAACTCAGAATGGTCTGAAACAACAGTGGGGCACAGAAAGAATCTCCTCAGCAAGGAAAGTGAACCTACTTAGAATACAGGTATGGATCTTGTCTGCAGGTGCAATTAATGGGATACAATAAACGGCAGCACATATTGTGCCAGAATTTATGGTTCCCAGGTGCCACATTTACACATGCCCAGGACCACAGCATGTGAACTGGATTGGTGAAGCCCCAGATGGCAGGGGGCCCAGAGGGTTGGCCTTCCAGCCCAGGGCTGCTCCAACCTAGCTAAATGTTCTGTGGAGGGTCTGACTGGGACACAAGGGTGATCCAGCGAGGACTTTTATTTACAATTACTAACCTATGGAAGCATTTATTAGTTTACTGCAATGTAATAATACTACACGTGTAAAAGCAGAGACTTTACTACAGGGCTAATTAGGCAGCTCCACAGTAAATGTCTAGTGTAGACACATCCAGCTAGGGGCAAGAGTGCAATATGATTATAATTGTTGCAACCCAATTTATCCCCTTTCTTGAATATAGTAATGGTTTTGGCATCTCAAGTCACTGGGGTTCTGTTCATGTTTCCAGATTTTCTAAATAATGATGTGTAGCTAGTGAGAAACTTTGTTTGTTTTTGTTACTATTTTGCTTATAAATTTCAGTTGATATTGCATCAGGACCATGTGCTGTGTTGCTTAATGCTTAATCAGGGCTTCTTGATACATTGCTAGATCTTCACAGTAGTCTTTAATGGGTTGCTGTGGAATAACTTCAATGGTATTGTCTTTGACAGTAGTCCTGGTTCATCAGCTCTTGAAAAAGTGCTCCTTCCAACTTATGCTGATGGTGGAGCAGTTTTTAAAGAGTGATGTTCCATCCTTGGACATCAGAAGGATGGGTCCTTGTGTCCTGTGTCCAAAGACAGCATTGGCTGTGCTGAAGAAACTATTCATGCAATGTCTATCAGCAAACTTTTAAATCTCTTTTGCTTCGTTTCTCCCACCACTTGTTTTTCCCTCTAAAATTTCCTCTGGGTCTTAGATTGAATGTGATAATAAACAGAGAAGAGTAATAGCAGAAGTGTGATAATGATTCAATATTTAACATTTGTACAGCATATTAAAGATGAAAAAATGACTGCATTTGGGGAGAACACATTTGCATTTAGAAAAGGATTGTTTCCATTGTTTATCTGCACATTACCACTATCTTCATAGTACGGAGAATTTTGCAAGTGTTCCCCCTTCCTTTTCCTTCATGAGGAAGTGAATAGTGTAGTTCCTGCTAGTATCTGACCATCTGTGAAATCCACTTTCCTTGCAAAATGAGAAAACAGATATGCCTGGTACTTAATTGTCCAAGAGCAGACATCAGTGTGCCAAATAGGAGATGAGGACATACACTATGGTTTGCGTAACTCCTTACTGTAGGAACAGATGGGGACTCACAGAGCATCCAAACTGCAGAGTTAACATGACCATAGTCAAGACAGTGTGAAACACATTCAGAAGTCAATTTAAAGGACCAAAATGTGCCAATAAAAATTTGGAACAAAATTCTGCAATCATTTGCAGCCATGTGCAGCCCCACTGACTTTAAAAGGGTTACATAGGGGACAAGTGAGTGCAGACTGATATATTTCTAACACTTGGCACTTGAGCATTCCTTTTGTGCACTACAACATTTTCTTTGACTGAATTAACTCAGGGAGGTAACCTTTGACATTAAAGTGAGTCATGTAGCACAGAAATAGTACCTGCAAATAGTAACCATTTAAGGTACATGATATTAAAAAGGCACGTTCAAGCCTACCTTAAGCCTATGCAGGAGATGAAAAAGAGGACAGTTTCCACCCATTTTTGTTATTAGTTGTTTGCTTCCAAGCCCAGTGCCTACACCTTCCTATGCTTTCAGCCCACATTGCAGCTCATTACATAATGGAGAACGTATCTGTTTCCACAACAAACTGGGTAAATGTTTACACGTTTATGAAGCTTTTTATATGAAACATCTCCAATAAAAGACCATCAATAAGTGTGACAGAAGAATTTGACTTATACAGTTTATTAATATTTCTCATTGTATTGAGGTTCAATTAAATGTTTTCTGTTTGGTGACAGGAAAGTAGTACAGATGGGGAGCCGGGGGACCCTTTAAGGGAGAAACAAAGAACTCACAACTATAAAATGTACCAATTGCTTGTTCCAGAGAAATATGTTGCTATCAGGATTCAAATTGTTTTGTTCCCCCCACCCCTAAGAAAAAAAGGAGAAAGAAGATACTGTCGTTTAAGTTTTATGAATGGGTTGGTCTTTACTGGGATATCTTTGTTGCCTGCTAAGAGTGAGTTATTCTGTGAGAAGGAAGAGCACTAAATGAAATGGGTGAGATTAATTCTGTTGTAACAAGCTCATAATTAGTTTCTGTTTACTTAATACAATCTTGGAGCTGGAGAATAAGTTAATTAGAACCATTTCCAAATAATGTCAGGTCCCAAACACTGCCTGAATATAAATATGCTGCTGTTGCAACTAAGGATGCTGCTTTATATTATTAGACTTGTTAGCTGAGCTCAAGCCAGAATCCTGGGGCCAAACTGTTCAAGCCCTCTTTCCATAGAAGGAAAGAAAGGACATGTGAATATCAGTCTGCTTGCTGATTTAGTCAAACAAACGGTGGTTTTAGTTTATATTTGACACTTCCAAAAAGGTGAGGAAATTCTGGGACAAGACCAGTTCAGCTGTGTAATAACTAAAAGCATTTTCCATGAGCCTTCATGCTTGATTCACAGGAGGAATTTTATAGATAGGATATTGTATAGAATTTTTGTGGTGAGGGAAGAAGTTGCCTCAAGTGTCAGTGTAGGACTTACCAGGAATGCACACTGGGTGTGTCTACACATACATTTACTCCAGCCCAAATTTACACTGGTGTAAGCTAATCTGGTGTAAGGGTTTTTGGGCAGGCATTTACACATGTGAAGATTAGGGAGAACATGTGCACCCAGTTCCCTGCAGCCCTGCAAGGGACCCCTGCTGCCAGTTGGGGGAGCTTCAGGCTCCCTCTGGGTGCTAGCCAAGGGGCTGACAGGGAGCACTGGGCCAGGAGACAGCTGTCTTCTGGCCCCAGGAGGCTGCCTGCTGCAGGAGCAGGGACAATGCCCCCCTGCCCTAGCAGCAGGGAGATCATGGCTTTGGCTCCCTTATCAGGGGCACCGGGCTTGGAAAGAGCTTTAGGGGTGGGGCAGGTCCCAGCCCCTTGCCCCAATTCTCCCATGGGGCAGCTAGCAGCAGCTTGCTACTAACTGCCTCATGGGTGGACCAGTGCAGGGGCCTGGGACCTATCCAAACCCTGAAACTCTTTCCAAGCCCCATCCCTTGATCACCTAAATTGGGGCATGAGGCTGGGACCTGCCCCTGACCAGGACAGTTCCTGGTCAACCCCATTCTGTGCACGGAAGTCTTCATGTGCATCCCAGAACTGAATGGGGACTGCCCAAAACAGGACAGTTCCCTACCACCTCCAGGCTGCACATGCTTCCCTGTACAGCCTGGGACTGGCTGGGAACTGTCCTAGTCAGGCGTAGGTCCCAGCCAGCTCCAAGATGGGTAGAGAACTGTCCCCATGCAGGAAGCTCCCAGCCCCTGCTCCATAATTGCAATTGCAATCATGGAGTGGGGGCTGGAGAGAAATTGTTTCCAGCCTCCACTTTGTGATTGCAGAGCAGGGACTGGGAACAAGCTCCCCAGCCTGTTCCCCACCCAGCTCTGCACTCATGAAGCTGGGCAGGTAATAGGCTGCCCTGCCCTCATCAGCAGGAAGGTCCCAGTGCTGGCATCAAGGTCACAGGGCTCAGGCTGGGAGACCTTTTCTGTCATAGATAAATGTCTCCCAAACTGTGCCTCATGAGTGTGGGGCTCAGACTGGGAGATAAGAGTCTTCCAGCCCCCTGCTGCCTGACTGCAATCTGGGAGCAAAGGGCTTGGAGCTCCCTGCTTCTGGGCCAGGAGGACATGGTCTCCACCTGGGGTCCTGTAGAGGAGTCCACCTCAGCTGTAGGCAGCTTCTGGGGACAGGAGCTATCTCCCACCCCTTGGTGGACAGCTGGCTGGGAGCAGATATGGCTCCTGGTCAGTTATCTAAATGAGTGGTATGGTGCCATTACTAATCCCAAAGAAATTTACTACTTGTATTTGCAGGTAGAAAATTTACTTGGGATTAGAGAGGTCTACTGAGAAGTAAGCATATGCATGTGAGATGCATGTGCTTACTTCACAGTAAACTATATTAATAGAAAACTGTGTGTCCAGTGTAGAAGTGCCCACACACACCTCTTAAATATAAAACACATTTCCTTAAGTAATATTTTTTTTATTTACTGTCATCTGAAGAATTTCAAGTACTATACAAATATTGTTAGGTTTCTCAATACCACTGTGAGGGAAGTAATTATCCTTATCCCTATATTGTAATGAGGAATAAGGAACAACAGCACCTTGCCTATAGCCATACAGATTATGGTTTTGAAAAGTGCCTCCTAATGGGGTTCAGTAGCCAAATACTCCTGAATTTTAGGAATAGATCTGAGTATCTAATATCCTTTGGCAATGTGAAAACCCTGTCCCTAGAATTGAATCCACTGTGATTTAATGATAGTGGTTAATTTAGTCTTCTGCAATCTTGCCTATCAAAACAAGTTCCTAACCACTAGACTTGCTGCTGATGGCAATTAACTGAATCTTCTATCTAATGAGTAGTGATAGACTGTCAGCTTTCAATTAGAACTATTATTTTATATACGTTTGTATTTTAAAAAACCCAAAAACTTAAGGACAAACCTTCCAGGCTCCCTCCTCCACCCAACCCACCCCCGCCCCGCAATATATGCAAGAATTTAATCAGTTTAAGGCAGGTTAAAAGCCCTTGATAAAAAAACAAAACAACAATGCATAGTTTTTTTCCCCACCAGTTGCCAATCATATAGAGTTTGTTCTATGCATCACTGCAGGAGCTGTAATTAGAAGGTTATGGCACAAGTCAGAACTTAGACAGAGATAATGTAAGATATATAGTCTCAGTGATTCACAACCCACTGTAACATAGAAGAAGCCTCACAACTTCTACACAGTCCCTACTCTAAGTTTAGTGACAGAAGATATCATTCTCTATTTCCTATTCCATTTTTCAAGAAAGTATTCAATGGAATCTTTGAGTTTATAAATAAATCAAGTGTTTTATCAATTATTCAAAAATATTCTCAAATTACTTCATAAATATTTTTGGTCTGTAGATTGTTAATAATGAGTCTGTTATGCATATATGTAATTAAGACTTTCTAAATTAGTGATGCAAGTCACACAGTACCATTTTTGCTCCAACTGGATCACTAATGTAGATAACCAACCAGTTTCAAATTATTTGATTATATAGATATGAGAACAGATTTGGTCAGTCTGACAATAACTGAAATCAGTGCAGCCCCAAAACACTATGCTTAAAATATTTAGTATACATTACACCTAGAAGAGGATATTTCTTGTTTAAAAATGGAGTGCAAAAATACCGACCTTTCAATGCATGTTAAATTTCCACCTCCTGCATGAATAAGACTAAGTTAACAAGACCTGCATATAACAGTATTATTGAATGCAGTAAGAAAGACACTGTAGGAGTCAGTGAGCAATACTGGTATTATTAATGGGAATTAAAAATGACTCTGGTTTGGGTTTATAGAAAGAAATGTTATGAAATGGGAGTGTACATGACATGACTTTGGACATACTGTGGTATTTAAGCATTTGCAGTGCCAGATTTGGTGGCTGAGTTTTGGACCTGATAAGCTCATAAAGAAATTGCTACAATATATACATGTTGAAAGTGTGTCACACAATTGTCAAGGGGCTGACTAGTCAGATAAGATCTCTAGTGCTACCAGCATCGCTTTTCAGACTTCAGACATAAGCTATAGAGTTGGACAAGACAGATGACTGCTTGCATTTGACAGAGTTCAATTGATGAAACTCAGCTGAGCCCTTCTATCACTCATATGACATCCCAAAAGCGTTCATCTATCTACTGGGAAGACTCAAACCAGGCAAACTGAAACATTAGGGGGACAATACTGTAATGGGCTATATTTGCAGCCAATTCATATTACCATCAGTATTCAGGAGTGAGGGAAATTTAACCTGCAAACCCATACACACTGCAAAGTTACCTTTACTGCCAAGTGTTACCATAGGGCTATAAGAGTGTTGGGGAAGTCATCTGCATCACTGCTACTCCTAGACAACTGTGATGGCTTGCTGTAGACATTAAACTAACAAACAACTCCCCCCCCGCCCCAAACCCCCAGTTCTTTAAACTCATTATCATCCTGCACCAAGCCTAGAGAAGAGGCAGCGTGTTAATTGGACCTGGCTTGCCCAATGGCTGCATAAATCTGGCACTTTAGTAAGGCCTTAGGGTGCTTTTATCTAACAGCTGATTGATTAAGCTTGAGATAAAAGCACCAAAAAGCCCTGCTGAAGTGTCCAATGTATACAGATGCCACAGAGCCAAGTCAAGGTAACGTGCTGCTTCTTCCAGTAAAGCGCTTTTAAAAAAAACAACAAACATGCAAGCTGCCAGGCAAGTGATGCAAAAAAATAAAATAAATGCTATTACTTTTAACCTGAAAAGAAAAGGCAAAGTCATCTTTAATTCTACCAGCTCCCAAACAGAGTTGGGAGAAATAACCTGTACCCATTTTCTGCTGCAAAAAATTTCTTTCTTACCACTCGCTTCAAATTTCTTGTCTTTTCCTTCACCTTCAGGGCACTATACAGCTTGGCTCTTTCTTGACTTCTCCCTTCTTTCACAGTGCCTGCCATGCATGAATAATTACTCTCTCTGTGTCTAATTCAAAGCCCGCCGGTGTCAAGAAATACCTTACCCTACACCAGTGAGTTTTGATTGGGCTGTTTGTGTTCCTCTTGCAATAACTTCGGCCAATGTCCTTCCACCACATTAGAATGATGTTAAGTTCAAACGGAAGTATTGTTCACCTTGCTTCTCTCTGCCCCCACAGTAGCAGTCCTCCCAGTGTACCAGAAAGATGTGGAAGATTTATCCAGATGAAAATTGTGAAGTAGGTTTGTCTTCATTCATTTTATATTGCTTTTTCCTTTTCTTACTTCCTGTCCTTGTCCTACAGGTGTTTGTTTAGAAATTCTTCCTATCTGGCTGTGAATCAAACTCATAGAATCATGAAAATTAAGGTTAAAAGGGACCTCAAGAAGGAATCCAGTCTGATCCTCTGCTCAAAGCAGGACCATCCAACTATATTTTCCCAGCCAAAGCTTTATGTATCTGGATCTTAAAAACCTTGACAGATGGAGATTTCACAGCCTCTCCGGGTATCTTGTTCCAATGCTGTACTATCCTCCTTGTGAGAATTTTTTTTCTAATATCTTCCCTACACTTGAGACCAGTACTACTTGTTCTGTTATCTGCCATCACTGTGAACAGTCCAGCTCCATCCTCCTTGGAATCACCCTTTATGGTAGTTAAAGGCTGCTATTAAATCCCCACTTTTGTCTTCTCTTCTCCAGACTAAAGACGCCCAGTTCCCTCAGTGTCTAAGAAGTCATGTGACCCAGCCCCGTAACCATCTTTGTTGCCCTCTTCTGAACTCTTTAATATGTCCATATCCTTTCTGTCATGGGAGGTGGGGCGGGGACAGACACTCCAGATGTAGCCTCACTACTGCTGAATAAAGGGGAATAAGCACTTCCCTTGCCTTGCTGGCAACACTTCTACTAATGCAGCCCACTATGCCATTAGCCTTTTTGTCAACAAGGGCACACTGTTTCTATGATTCCTGTGCCACCAGTAAGGTTTCTTTAAGGTACAGCTGGCTTTTCTGAACTTCTTTCCCCATCAGACTGGCCTCCCAGAGGATACTACTCATTAGTTCCCTGAGCTGAAGTCTGTTTTTTCTGAAGTCCAAAGTGCTTAATCTACCGCTCCCCTTCCTTCCTTTCCTCAGGATCCTAAACTCAATCATCTCATAGTTGCTACTGCCCAAGTTGCCATCCACTTTTACACTCCCCATTAGTTCTTGTTTGTGAACAGGAGGTCCAGAAGTGGCCCCTAGTTGGCCTCTTCAACACTTGTACCAGGAAGTATCCCAAAAACTCTCCAAAAACTTTCTGGATTGGCTGTGCATTGCTATATTGCCCTTTCAGCAGATGTCAGGGTGAATGAAGTTCCCCATGAAAACCAGGGCCTATGATCAGGAAATTTCTGCTTAAAGAAAGCTTCATCCACCTCATTCTCCTGGCCTGGTGGTCTATATTGCACACCCACCACAACATAACCCTTGTTGCTCTGCTGTCCAAACTTAACCCAGAGACTTTTAACAGGCCTATCTCCAGTTTCATACTAGAACTCCAAGCAATCACACAGTTGTTTTACATAAAATACACTCTTCCTCTTCTCTTCTGCCTGTTCTTCCTAAACAGTTTATACACATCCATGACAGTACTCCAAGTCATGTGATTACTCCCACTGAGTCTCTCATATTCTAATCATGTCATCGTTCCATGAGAGTGTTACGACTTCCAATTCTTCCTGCTTGTTTCTCAGGCTCCATGCATGTATGTACATGCATCTGAGGTAACTTATCAATTACCCTACTTTCTCAGGAAGAATGAAAAGGCCTCCCCCATTGCCCCTCCAGGTCACCCACTCCCCCACTTACCTTATGGCTTTGGTATCTAAGCCAACACCTTGCTAACTCTCTCTTTATATTCTTGAGTGACTCTCCTCAGCAAAATAGCTGACAAACTTATAAACATTAATCAAATCATCTTCACTTTCTAAGGAAAAGAACCCTTACAGGAAATATACCTGCTTTAAATTATAACAATTGGGTTCCATAGGCATATCTGCTGATATGTATATGAAGTTCATCAGTTAAGATTCATTAAAGCAATTTAGCCCCCACACATGATCAAGGACGCAGAATTTTGTTATATTTAATAAATGAAGGAATGGATGGCACAGCTGGAAGTCTAATATTTTAAAATGTATTTTATCCAGGCACGTGAACATAATGTTTCTATTAAACATAATAGATCGCTGTAAAATATTCAGTAATCACCATTCATCTGCTAATAAGGGCACTATGAGTGGGCTACAACACTATGTTGTGAGAATACCCACTGTAAAAATGTATTCTTGAAGTAATTTAAATAGTTGTCCTCAGGTAGAGACATTGTATGAATTTTTATTGCAATCTAATGTTTCCTGCCATGTAAACTAGCATTTTATTGCGGTGACAGAACATATCTAAAATACAATAATGCTCATGGAGAGTTGTCATGCTGCAATTACTTAAATACTGTTTCCCCCAGAATCCCCAGGGACAAGTGGTGTAACAAGCACATTGGTATCTGGGGCAGACCTTGGGATAGGGGCGGGAATATGCAGCATGCAATTTCAAGCATAGGGAGGGCAGGGGGCACATGCATTCTATGCAGAGGGAGGATGGGGGCACAGGTTCTGAGTAGATAGGTACATGGAATGGGCATGCAGGGGGTGGAGGTGGGAGGGGGCAGGCAGGGGAGCAGACAGCAGTCTTAATGACTGCTGGAAACTTCTCATAGTCCCAGCTAAGCTGCAGCTGCCGTAAACTCTTCCCACCCCAGCTCTTTTTCTTTTAAAGTTCCCAGCCTGGCAATGCTGTTGGGCCATGGACTTCATGGGGCTCATGGAAGACTTTGACACTCCTCCTAACTTGGCACCCTAGGGGGGTGCTGCCCCTTGCCCACTCTTAATTACTCTGTCAGGAAAAAAGCCCTTGCCAACTTTCAAGTTGTAAAATTGCAACCTCAAAAGTATATGTAAAAAGGGGAATTACTAGGACTGTGTGAAATTTCTTCAAGTGTTTCATTTTGAAGCTGTTTTGATGCATTTCAAGCTTGAAACAAAATGAAATTTAAATGAAACAAAAATGCATTGAAACAGCTTCAAAACACAATGAGGGCACTTGAAACCTTTTGGAAGGTTCAAAACATTTCCAAGCAGCCCAGTGGTGGAAGACAGGGAAGACCCAGGACTGTGCTTTAAAGCAGCTCCACATAGCTCAGTCCAACAGGGAGCGCAGCCCTGGCACTACTCACCTCCTGCTGCTGGGCTGTGCTCCATCGGGCGGTGCTCTGATTGGCTCTGCCAGTCCCACAGAGCTCAGCTTGGTGGCAGGAGGTGGGCAGAGTGGGGGCTGTGCTCTACCTTCTGCCATTGGGCTGAGCTCCGAGCCACTCTGCAGTCCCATGGAGCTCTGCTTGGTGGCCGGAGGTGGAGCGCAGTACTGGCTCTGCCTGCCTCCTGCCACTGGGGGACTGAACTCCATGAAGATGGTGGAGCTCATCAGAGCTCCGCCTAGTGGCAGGAACTGGAGCCACTCAGAGCTCACCCTGGTGGTGGGAGGTAGGCAGAGCTGTCACTGCACTCTGGCTTCCACCATTAGGCGGAGTTCCATAGGGCTGCGGGGTTGCTCAGAGTTCAGCCTGGGGGTGGGAGGTGGACAGAGCCAGGGATGCACTCCACCTCCCACTGCTATGCTGAGTTCCATGGAGCCCATCACTAGGTGTAGGTTGTTCCCAGTGCTGATCCCAGGTGGCAGAGGCAGCCTCCTGTCATCTGGTGCAGATCCGGGGGGGGGGGGGGGGC
>NW_017728992.1:32269318-32275442 GCF_001723915.1 Gavialis gangeticus
GGGGCCACCCCCCCAAGCAGAGTCCGGCACAGCCCTGCAGCCCTCCTGGGGGTGCAGGCCCCTGGATCTGCACCCAGATGACAGGAGGCTGCCCCTGCTGCCTGGATCCAATGGCAGCATCCATATTCCCCAGTGCTGGCTGCGGGCTGCATCTAGCACCGGTCCCAGGCAGCAGTGGCAGCTTCTTGTCACTTGATGCAGATCCAGGGGCCCATACCCCTGGGAGGAGTCCAGCACAGCTCCCCAAGGGATGCTAGCCCCCAGATCTGCATGCCGGATGATAGGAGGCTGCCACTGCCAGCAAATTTTGCTTTCAAGACTTTGTGGTGCAGTTTCTGAGAAACCTCTGCACCTATCTCCTTGAGATTTGACAGGTTTCACTCCCTCAGAAGGGGTTACCATCCCTGCAATTGCTATCTGAATCAGGAAAGAAATAATAATGTTTTAGGCATTTTCATGATTCCCCATTATAGGCTATGGGCAAAGTGTCAAAATGAGTCAAAACAGTGAAACAATTTCAGTGGAACAAAATGGGGCAGTGATTTGAAATGAAACAACAAAACAAAACACTGTCCCTTTGAAATGGCAAAATGGATGTTGAAATGAAATGATGGTGTTTTGCCCAGTCCTATGAAGTACCCAAGACAGGTAGAATATTTGGGGTGTGATATGCTATACTGAAACAAGTTCATGTTTGGGATAAATTTAGACAAGCTTTAGGGTATCACAGTAACCTTCTTTAGGTCTCATTTAGACTTTAATCATTTGGAGTTTAACAACTATGTTAGGGATCAGAAAGGCAGGAGCATTTTAAACCTGAGTCGGCAGGCAGGCTGGTAGAGCTAAGATAAACCAGAAGATTCAGTGTTAACCTCTACCTCCAGATTTAACCCCCTTTTTTATTTGGATTGAATATATAGGAGACAGGCTAGGACCTTTAAAAGGCAGCCAATGCCCTGTGGCATGTGTCCAGTGCAAGTTTTTGTTCCTTAGGTGGGATTTCTGGGTGGGGGGAAGTAATGGAACAGAGCTGGAAGTGGACTTGGTCATTCTTTGGAGGAATGAATCCCCTAAAGAAGCTAGGAAACAAGTATAGTAGGGAGTTGTAGATTCTCATGGAGGAGGAAGATAACCCCATTTCCTTATTACAGAGAAGTAATGGTTTGGAAATCAGCTATAGTGGGATTTAGAAGGGGTCTTCTATGACAGCTCTTAGCCAGGATGAAATGATTAGGGAAGGAGTACTCACTTGCACTGAATAAATTCAGTAGGTTACATCTGAGTTAACAAATGTGTTTCCTAATTAAACTACATCCCTTGCATTCTTGCACATTCTGGTCTCAATGTATCACCAACAATATACCTCCCACCCTTCTCTGTTTTCCCACTTCCCCTAGCACATGGTTGCTAAAGCTGATATGACAGAAGTCTCTGTGTTAATGGTCTTTTAAGAAAACTGATCTTACTTAATTTGTGAATTTAAAACATTTTCCTCATTCATTCTCATAATAAATAGTGAAGACTTTGCAAAAAGTGATATAGGAAATAACAAGCATGCTTTTCACTGAGAACATGAAATTAACTTGATTGTAGATATGGTATTATGGTCAACATTTTCAGAAGTGGGTGCCTCACTGGATTTCATTTGTAGGCCCCAATACTGTGAATATTTATTCAAATGCTTAAATTTGAGTTTTACCACTAGAAATAAAACTATTTAGGTTGGGGTGGGCAAAATATGGCCTGTGGGCCAGATCCAGCCTGCCAATTCATTTAATCTGCCCCACAGTCAAGTAGCACAAACAGCGGCAAACCCTAGGTAAACCACACTCTGCTGGCAGATAATATGGGTAGCAGCTCCAGCTCTGGCCTCTGCTAACACCGTGAAGGGATGCTGGGTGGAAGGATCCCCACTCACCTGCCTTCTTGGCAACCTGGGAGATGGAATCTGGCCCACCCAGGGCCTGTGGGACCAGGCTGCATCTCTCAGGTGCCATGAGGGATGCTGGGTGTAAGCAGCCCTACCCACCTGGCACCACATGGTAGGTCCTGGGTGTGATGGCCAGAATCAGAAGGGTTAACAAGCAAGTTATAACAAGAGAAATCTGCTTTTTGAAGATATCTGAAGTAGCTTATGGAGTAGTTTCCTGTCTGTCTGGAGAAACATATATATCTTTTTATACTGATCTTCAGACAGCATGAACTTTAGAAAGAAGAACTAAAGAATATAACCACAGACGTAGCTGATTTATGAAATTTCACTTAGAGTCAGTAAAAATTAACAAATGTAATCACAAGGTATAATTAACATAGTGGGTTGAACTTAAGTGGGGACATGTTAATCTCAGACCCCAAAGTGATGTGGTGTGATTTGCTTATTAGGTAAACCCAAGCTTGGGCAGTAACTTACTGTAATGATTCCTAACACCTTTTAACCCCATAGGATAACAGCTACAGAGTAACATTATGAATGGCTATATAAAAAAATTAGCATAAACAGGATATAAAAGAACACACACGTTAAGTAACCCTCAGGGAAGGACGGAACAGAATGGTCATTGCTGTCCCATGCCCCCAGATTCCTTACTCCCAGTGGAAGCGAGGACCAGATCCTGACTGAGGGACCTTTCCTCCAGTTTTCCCTCTGAAAAGTGCAGCTCGGGGATGCCTGACTTCACTGAATCAACTTGACACACATCTTCTAACTGAGGGACTATCGATAAGTTGCTAACCAAATGGGAACTCTTGGTTAATTTCTTTGTCTGTTTTATTATCAGTGTCAATTTTAACTTCTATTGTTATATTGTCTGTTCATTAGCTTAACCTTTTTACTAACTGTCATATGTGCAAACTATATCTTTTGTTGCTATAAGTAAAATTTATTCTTTTTTTATAAGTAAAACTTGTCATTGTTTTCCTCCCAGCATCAGCTCCTTGATCCCAAACCAAAAAGCCCAGTAGCTAATAAAGTTGCAGTGCTCAGTCAGTTTGCAACTAAATTGATATACTCAGTGTCCAGCTGGCCTTTGACAGCTGGGTGAGCTACACTCAGGGCCTGATTGCTCCAGCTCCATCTGACATGTGGTGCCAGTGTCCTCTGTGACACCAGCAGAGCCCAGGCTTTGCCCATGGGGGATGGAGCCTGGCCATGCACCTCCATGCTATCCCACACCACCCCACCATGAGGGCTCCTGGGAGCTGAGGGGTCAGGAAGGTGGTGCAGTTGTGTGCACGTGTGTGTGCGCGTGTGCGCACACACATGCATGCGCATACCAGAAGCTCTGTGGGCAGGGTGGGACAGCATGGAGGCCCAAGGCCAAGCATCATCCCCCAACCCTGCATCTCCAAATGTGGCTGGCAGGTGCCAGCTCTAGGTTCTGAGCTGGGGCAGGATGTGTTTGGGCATGCTACAGCCCCAGCCAATCTGTGGGGAGTGTGTGTGCGTGTACACTCATGCATGTGCATGTGTGTGCAGGTTTGTGCATGAGGCCCTCAAGAGCTCATCAGAACTCATTAAGTGGCCCTTCAGTCCAAATATTTGCCCACCCCTGACTTAAGTCATAGAATTATAGATTTTGTTTCCTTAAAATACATGGTCTGATTTTCAGAAGTGACAACTGATAGACACTACGGAAATCAGGATCTGGGAGAATGTCTGTTCACCAGAGTGCCCCAAGGGATGACAAGGTTGAATGGTCACAAACTCCTCTATGACCATTTCAGATTGGACATAAGGAAGAACTTCTTTACTCTTTGAGCCCCCAAGGTTTGGAATAGATTGCCACCAGAGGTGGTTCAAGCACCTACTCTGAACACCTTCAAAAGACATCTGGATGTTTATCTTGCTGGGATCCTATGACCCCTGTTGACTTCCAGCCCCTGGGGCAGGGGGCTGGACTCAATGATCTTCTGAGGCCCATTCCAGCCCTAATGTCTATGGAATCTATGACATCAATATTGTAATAATAAGAATGTTGGTATACACATAAATTAACACACACACATACACGCATATGTGTATATACCAAAGTAGTAATCAGTGGATGGATCTACACATGCTATTAAGGTGAAGCAATAAGCTCCAGTGCTTATCATGCTGGCTTTTATTGCTTGCTAGCACTGCACTTACACATGTGCCTGAAACTTTAGCACATTGAACTGGGTCAGAGGAGCCATGGATGGTAGGGCAGCCCAAAAATCAGCCTGCCACCTTGTGGCTGCTCTGACTCAGCTCAACATGCTACAGAGGGATTCGCTGGTGCATGAGGATGCTCCAGTGAGGGGCTAGCTGGCAGGCAGCACCCACGCTGAAGCACCTTTTTGCTCCAGTCAATCATGTCTGTGTCTATATATGCAGTTCTGTGGAGTAAAAAGTATTTACAAGTACTGTCCTGCTGCAGAGCTAAATAGTTTACTCTAGCCTAAGAGGGCTGCATGTGTGGATGCGAGACATTTACTGCAGAGCTAATTAGTCTATTTCACAGTAAATGTTTCATGTAGATGTGATCAGTAATTACTAGAGTATTTGGAGTACAGGCAAGAATTTATTTATTTTTTACTCAATTCTGAGTCTTTTTACTCAAGACTCTTTCTTTTAATGTCTGCTTAACAACTGCAGAAAATTACAGCAGATACACCTGTAACCTTTCTGCCAGGAACCAGCTGACAGGAAGAAGGGCTAGGTTCACATTTTGGGGTACCCCATGAATTATACCAGTAGCTCAAGCCTCCACCCAGAAATCTGGGAACAGTAAATTTGGGGCATCCTGTATTTAAAAAAAAAACAAAACAACAACAACAACAACAAAAACAAAAAAAAACCTTCTGCTCCTTGCAAGCAGCATAAACACAAAACCTCAAATTTATTACAGGGAATAAAAACAACACAAAAGAAAACACTAAATATATAAGACAGTTTGGGACTTGGGACTGTTCCAGGGGCTGCCCTTCAGCATAGGCTGGAGAGGGGGGCCCACAGCAGAGTCCTATGAGCTACTCCTTGGGCTTACTGTATCACAGGATGCTGCTTGAGAGCATGCGTCCTTCTTTACTGAAAGAGGCTCTGTTGCTGCTGGAGAAGTGGTAGTGTGCTGATCTTTGCTCCCACAAAGAGTGAGAGTGAGAGTGAGACTATGGCTCTAGCCAGCAAGCATGTACCCCAAAGCTTTTGGGCTGGATTATATGGCCTGCTGAAATGCAAACTGCAGGACAAACTCAAAAAAGGAGCCATGTTGATTACTGGCTACAGCTGGTCCAACCACATACCTTGGCTAGAGCAAAATGAAGGGGAAAAGCCAGGCCTACCCTTTTGGCTTGGGCTGCAGGTAATTTGGGTTACACAGCTCCAATGGGAGCAGAAAGTTGCAAGCCTCACCCTGGCCCAAAGCTTCCAGGATTAGAAACTCCCGGATTTCAACCCTATTTAAAACTGCCAGGCATAATTCCTAGCCAGCCAATCCAAGGAACCAGTACCCTCCTCTCCAGTATTAATCCCTCAAACCTCAGAAAAGGGGGGAAGGAAAGAAGAGAGGAAGTTCCCAGACACTGGGTCATTTCTTCCGCTCTCTCTCCTCTACCCGAGTTTTCCCTTTCGCTATCTGCAAATTTCTTCTTCCTTGGAGGAGACTTTACACTTCAGCAGCCCCTAGCAGCTGCTTCTTCCCAAACAGCTTAGCCCACTTTATATCCCTCTGCATGACATCATCCTGGCCTTGTCCAGTCAATGAGTGCCACACTCCAGTTTTTTTCTTAACCAATCCACCTAAAAAGTCTTTGCTCCCCCTGGCACTGCTAGAGGATTTTACATATTTTTTTGCCCGGATACAAGGCCCTAGTTTTCCATGTGCAGAGTACATGGCCAGAACAGGGGCTATCTTGCCCACATTAAACCGCCTCCCCTCCCACCCTCTGACACCCTGAGCATGAGGCACCCCTTCAGGTTTTCCAACAGGCAGGGGGGCCTCACACCCCTGCCTGGCAGCCTTAGTGCAGTTTTAGTGTGACAGTCACCCACCCCAGTGCTCAGCCAGGCAGGTCCCTCATTGCCAGGATGGCTCTAGCTGTGACACCAAGCACACTAGCGGACCACGGCACTGTCTCCTGATCACCCCGTGCCAAATGGCTC
>NW_017728992.1:32275585-32285816 GCF_001723915.1 Gavialis gangeticus
CTCTTTGAACAAGTCAAGTACATGTAGGTATATACCAAAGAAAAAAAACCAAAAAAAAACTTAGATATGGTTTCATTCTGTTGAACTTGTGCTATTAAAAAAAGTACAGGTTTAAAGAGAATGAAACCATATCTAAGTTTGAATTCACCTTATGTGTAACTTTTATTTAAATACTTAATTTGTACTTTAAGTGGAATAAAGTTAGTATTAGAAACATGTACAATATCTGTTTAAGTAATCACTCAAAGTGAATGGCAATTAATGAAGGGGATGCAAAATACAACAAAGATGAGAAGTAGAATGCCAACATTATAGCACTTTTGAATATGTTACATTTGCTGAGTTATCTAAAGTCAACAGTATACTATCTTCTCTGGCACATGAACAGAACCAAGTATAAAGATGTGCCTTAGATAAGAATGCTCAGTACTTGCAATTAGTTACTGCTACTTCCTTATATTAAACAGCTATACAGTTTACAATCATACCTTCATCTCCAAAAAACGTATTGCTAGATAAAGACTGATTATATTACTGTATCTTAAAATGACATATTTTGGAAGCACACAGGAATAAATTACCATTTCTCAAATAGTTTTTACCAAATTAATAAACATTAGGAACATAATTTCCCATTTAGTTTTCGAAAGTGACCAATTCTGGGTGCTCTACCTTAACTTAGCTCAAAATTATTACTACTCATAACATCTCTACTTTGTAACAATGAAATCATTATATTAGGAAACTGAATATGCATATATTGAGCAGATTTTATACTAGATTTGTCCTGATTAAGCAGCAGTAACTCCACTTCTACACCTTTTAAGTTAACTCAGTGAGAGACTTCCCAATGCAAAAGCCTCCCCAGTAAGAGGCCCAGTCTTGGGAAAAATTAACGTGCATTTTTTTGTGAAGTCTTGTGTTGCTTCAACTCCCAATAGCTTCAGAACTGAGAGACTTCAACACCTGGCAGATGGCTAGAGAGAGCCAACAAGGCTGGTCCCCGAATACATCTGATTAAGTGGACTTATTATATATTGTTATAGAGCATGCAGGGTGCTTTAAAGAATAAAAAAGTCTAATAAGAAATGAATTAAGAGATGGAAGACCCAACATTGTTTTAATCTGTTTGTCAGATATTAAGCCTTGAAATCTATGATTAAGTATATCAGGAGAAACAGCTTATTCCTTTTCAAATGGTGAGCATCTGCAGTCATCATCGACTCTATTGGGATGCAGGTGTTCTCAAAATTTTTCATTTTCTGATTCCTTTTTTTTTGTTTTAGGGACCATAATGTTGGATTAGCAGGCTAACCTTACACACTGTTTGAAAATTCTAGCCTAAATCTTTGTCTTTCACTAGCTCTGAGACTCAGAAATAGTACATACTCTGGAAGCATGGCCACCAAAAAAACTCTAGGCAGTAATAATTCTACTCCTACTAACACAAAATTCAGTAATAAAATTTCATTTCTATTTCTGATGCCAAATGGCAACTATGAAGTGATGCCAGTTTGAATTCTGCTTACATTAAGCACTCACTGGGATTGAATAGAGTAGGCCTGTCCCACTTCTTAGGCATCCAAGGATCACAGGCAACATGGGTGACAGACCTTGGAACTGTACACCTTGGCAGCTGGCTCTCCTCCAAGCCCCCTGCTATGCTTACAGCCTAGGTTGCACCTTATCACATGAGGAGATAGCAGAGAGTGTCCCCTCCTCAAGGCCCCCCCACTTCATGTGCAGTCCAGCTCTCCCCCTGCCATGCACACTGCCCACCATCACCACCCTGCCCTTCCTGGGCATATGTAGCACAGAGAAAGGCTTCCATGAATGCAGACAACCTTGTTCCTCCCACGCCTTGTGGGCAGCATTCCCCCTGGTCATGCACATCACCTAGGTGCAGCATAGGCACCATGGCCCCCTCCTGCCTCCATCATGGTGATGAAGGGGGAGCCTGAAGACCCAGGCCACAACTGCCACAAAAGCAATGGATGTAGTGGTACCTAGGTAGGAGCCCACATGATTCATTTTAACCCACTGTAGGCTGCCTGCAGTCCACTGGCTGTCAGGTGGATAATCATGGTATAGGGAATAGCCAGAATCATTTTACAAACTGCAGGCTGCTCTCTCTCTTGCAAAGGAAGGTATGGAAAAACACAAAACAAAAGTTTGCCATTGTCAGGAGGAATCTAAAACCCAGATGCATATCTTTTAAAAACCAGGAAAATATGCTGACCTTCATTATTTTAGAAGCCTTTCACTCCATGAGTATACACACATTTGCCAGGAATGATATCTGTAGGGGCAGCAATTTCTGAATCTGAAATTTTGAGGTGATGCTGTTACTTGTGACGGTCTCCCACAGGGAAGGAGACAAAAAGGTTTTAAGTTATTAAATATACCAATGAGCCATTCCATTAAAAAACAAAACAAAAAACAAAACAAAAAAACCCCAACCCCCCCACATAATGGATACTTGTGGTGTGTTGAGGCTACAGTGCAGAAGAGTTTGCCCTGATGTTGTTGCTTGTTTCTGAGGGGGGAAAACTGTATTAATTATAAATCAAGTGAAGATTTTTATTTCTTAGTATTAATAAATGTTGCAAAAATTAGGTCTTCCCACCTCCCCCCTCCCCCCCCCACCAAAAGGCTATGTTAACTTATAAGATGCAATGCATGCATTTTCTTGTGTATGGGTTTTTGTTTCCTTGTTTTTTTTCCCCTTGCAACTCCCATCTCAATTGTGAAGTGCATCAGAGCTTATCTATTCTTAACACAAGTAGAAAACTCTGATGCAGCTGCTATAATAGCGCTGTATATAACAAACTATGATCAGATCAGGGGTCTTAAATTGGGATCATGTCCTGCTGAAGCACAAAAGTCGGTAATACAATATAAACATTAGCCTGCATGAATTGTTTCCAATGATTTTTTCTTTCAGTGTTATGCATTATCCACAGCCTAAAGTTGAGCAAAAAGTTAATGGATTTTGCCAGACTGGATGCATACAAAATAAAGGCATTCAATAGGCTCCTTTATTTCTTAAAATAACCCCAAATGCTAATGAAACAAGAGTGGGCACTTGTGGAGCTGCATTTCATCTAGACAGAATACTTAGAATTGCTGAAAATCAGAATAGAAATAAAGAGACTTTTTATTATTTTCAGTTGAAGGTAAATAGACTCTGTGGACCAAATTTAGACCTGGTATACAAGCATGTGTCAGATAATAATGCATTTCACTACAAAAGAGCATTGTACCATCTTATACCAGGAAATAAGTTAGGGTTGCCCTCAGGCTAACTCTTATAAATCACTAAGGAAGTCTGGTTTATTGAGTGTATCAGACTTCCATTAAACCAAATTAATACTCATAAAGGTATTTTATATTGTCAGTCAAGATGTCATCCTTCATTTATCTTATACAGGATTATTTTAGTTGAGCAGTATTCTTTTGTGTTTTGAGTCTATTTATCTCTGTGTGTTGTTGAAGATGAAATAAGACAAAGTGCAATTTCTTGGATATCTCTAATAAAACAGCAATGACTAGTCTTAAAAACAGTAATTCTCTCTTAACCAACTACCATCAACAACAACAACAAAAAGATATGATTTTATAGTCTCTCTCTAATACACCTTGAAAGGAAAATGAGAATGGACAATTCTAATGAATTACTTTGTAGAAAATGTCAGATCCCCAGGAAGGGTCTGCAGGATAATATATTAATACATTAGAAAATTTTCTAGCATGGTATAAAAAGAATTATTAAAGTGATCTTAAGATCATTGATGCTGAATGCCAGTACTCTTTAAATCATCATGTTACACTCTGTGATAAAATGAAGGCCTCACAAGAAATGTTTAGTACCTCACTGAATCTGACTAGGGAAGTACCAACACATTTTAAACAGTATATACAGTCAACAACTGGGAATAAAGCAATGCTATCCTTTGACATAGATTAATTTTCTAATTTTAATACTCAACACCGTATCTTAGAACATGTTTTAAAGTTTTGATAGAAGAAAAAGAATCAAACTTCAACCCCACCTATCAAAGTCTACCTGTTCACTGCATTTATAATTTCTGCATGACAAAAAATGGATTCTACTGTAAATAAAATTACATTTTAATATGAATATTTATAGATTCTACAGTCAAAATTACAAATGTCCACATGTGAATTGATTCAGTACCTAAAAACAAGTTCTTTTAGGCTTTCTATGTACAAATTTATTCTTTTCAGTGGGATATTAAAACTTAAAACTAAGGACATTTTAAATACCCAGACTTTTAAATAACTTTAGTGTTAATTACATTTATAATGCATGACAATGAGGGAAAATATGGCCCAATGATATTGCTCTGTAAAGTAATGAAAGGTCTACCAAAGGGGATACAATCTTCAGTTCTTACACAAAAGACTTACTTTTCCACCAGAGCAGTTACATTTAGGTTTTCTTCGTTTAAGTAATATAGTATAGTAGAAATATTTATATCAGGCTCTTGAAATACTTCACTAATGGTGGTGCAAATAATGTGCTAATCACACCTTAATTGGTAACCATGCTACATGTTCAGCTGATTTATGACACCATAGGCTAAGTGCAGACATTCAAGAAGCCAGAGGTGCAATTGCTCAAAACTATATGGGTTTCTGTAAGCACCCTAGTTCACATTGGGAGCAAACAGAAGTTCACTGTTTAGTGGCAGGGGCATGATACTGCCTGTAGTGGCTGAGGCCAGCAGTGTTGGGGTCCTTAAGCCCACCTTCTAGTGTGACCTGCAGCCTTCCAAGGCTGCTGAAAATTGCTGAGCACTGCTGAGTCAGTGACAGGCATTTCCAGCCTGGTCTGCTGCCCATCACTGCATCCACTCACAGGTGGCATGGGAATCTCTAGGTGGGTGTACAGAAGCCCATCAAGAGACTCCCATATCCCCCATGAGTGGGCACAGTGACAGGGAGCCACACAAGCTGGAGATGCCTGTCACACTACCAGCATGTTGTACAGACACAGCCCTGAAGCTGCCACCCCTGCAAAGATGAGGAAGTGGGGCACTCACTTTATTCTTGCTTCAAAACAGAGGTGCTGCCTTAGCCAGCAGGGAAACAAGGAGAAAGAAAGGGAGCAGCCAGATCCACACTGGGAAGACAGGGGGAAGAGGGGAAAAAATACCCCAAGCAGTGACTCATGCAAACCTGCCATCCTAGGCTCAAATATCTACACGCATGCAAACACACACCCTGGCCTCACCCTTTGCACTGTGTGAGGCCAGGGTGCATGTGCACATGCATGTGTATATGAGGTGTGGACAAGTGCAGAGGCAAAGAACAGCAAAAAACCACCTGAGCTGGGCTGGGCTAGGCTGGGATATGGCTGTTGTGTGAGGCAGGGGGGCACAGCTCCCCAGTGCTGAAGGAGCAGAGAGGGTGGAAAGTATTGCCATGATGGAGTCTGGAGGGGAAAATAGAATTAAAACTAGTTAAAAAAAACCCCAAAGCCCAGTATGGCCCTGCCGCCTGGTGGCAAGGTCTCATAAAAAAACATTTTATAGAGGAGTAAGGCTGGAAGGGACTGTGAAAGATCATCTAGTCTAACAAGATCATCTAGTCTAACTGAACCTGCCACATCAGTGCTATTAGCACTGCAGGCTAACCAACTGAACTAAACAGTCATCTCCATCTTCTCATGGTGGCCAGCACCTCTCACATCCCAGTGTGTTGACCGAGAAGCAAAGATGACAGGGAATCATAGAATCATAGCATCATAGAAAGTTAGGGTTGGAAGGAACCTCAGGAGGTCATCTAGTCCAACCCCCTGCTTAAAGCAGGACCAACCCCAACCAGATTATCCGAGCTAAGGCTCTGTCTAACTGGGTTTTGAAAGCCTCCAAGGATGGAGCATCCACCACCTTTCTAGGTAACCTGTTCCAGTGTTTTACTACCCTCCTAGTGAGAAAATTCTTCCTAATATCTACCCTTAGTTTCCCTTGCTGTAACTTGGGACAGTTGCTCCTTGTTCTGTCATCACTAAGAAGAGTCTAGCTCCATCCTCTTTCAAATCCCTCTTCAGTTAGTTGAAGGCTGCTATAAAGTCCCTCCTCATTCTTCTCTTCTCTAGACTTAATAAGCCCATTTCCCTCAATCTATCATCATCAGTCATGTCCCTCAACTCCTTCACCATTTTTGTTGCCCTCTGCTGGACTCTCTCCAATCTGTCCACAACCTTTCTGTAGTGGGGGCCCAAAAACTGAACACAGTACTCCAGATGTGGCCTCACTAGTGCTGAAAAGAGAATAATCACTTCCCTTTACCTACTGGCCATGCCTACCAATGCAGTCTGGTATGCCACTAGCCTTTTTGGCAACAAGGGCACACTGCCATCTCATATTCAGCTTATTGTCCACTGTAACCCCCCAGGTCCTTTTCTGCACAGCTGCTGCCGAGCCTGTACTGTGGATCCAGAACGGTAACCCTAGGCAGCTAGAAAAAAAGTGGCCAGAAATAAGCCGGGTCCAATGTGCTGTGGAGGGCAAGCTGGTTCACAAGGATGCTTTAGCATCGGGCTAGCCAGCGGGAGTAAAAAACTTCACAGCAGCATAGTACTTGTATTTATAAGTACTACCATGCTATGGAGTAAAATAATTTACTCCAGCTTAATAGGGATGCACATGTAAGTGTGCAATGTTTACTGCACAGCTAATCAGTCTACTACACATCAAATCTCTCATACACGAGCCCTGTGATTGAGAGTTAGAAACCTTATGCGTGTGGAATAAAACTTTATAAACTGACAAGAACTGAACAAAAATCCTGAAAGTCTTCCAGCTTACACATCTGAAGAGGAAAGAATATCCAAGTCTCAGATAAGATGCTTAACTGAAACATGGGAGACATGGACTCACTTCTTGGCTTTTTATGCAATTTTGGGCTTTGTCTTGGCCTTATCTGCATTCTACAAGTGGAGAGCAGACAGTAAAGTGGGATTTAAGTTCTTAATTAATTTAGGGGCTTTTAAAGATCTACCCCTCCAGTGTTAAAACTCTCTGGTCTTGGCCTTTATTGTAAGTTCATTATACAGTAGTAAATCTTTGGGAGGGTGCCTAAATGGGAATGAACACAATAGAACTCTGGTCTCAGGTGAGGCCTGAATTATGTCTAGTATCAAATAAACTCAAAATTAGTTTGAGGGAAAAGTCATTGAGTTAATGTCATTATAGTTTTGCTTTTTATTCTTTACACTGATTTTCCAAACCAAATGACAACATAATTCATATTAATTACTGTTTACAACTTGATTCTTTCTTTAGCAATATATGGGTGTTCTACTATGTTTTTCAGGTACATCAGCAAATTCAAGTGCAGACTTATCTACTTGGTAAATTATTAAAGAACAAAACTTAGATGTTGCCAATTTCCAGGCTTAGCTTTCAATTTTGTTGAGAAAAATCACATTGAAGATTAAATATATCAAATACTTGAGGACTACTCTAAGACATCTCATATCATTTGAATAAAGCTGAATATTAAACCATTTGCAAGCAACATTTAAGTAATTTATAAAAATAAAGGAGCAAATGGGACCGGCCAGCAACCTTGAGCTGGCACACAGAAAATCCAAATTTAGAATTCATTCTTCTGTCTCATTTCCAAGACCAAGAAGAGCTGGGAATGGTTTGGAAGAAATATAAGCCTCAGTGAGGTAGAGGTAGAATGGAAATTGTCCTCACACTTGAGTAATAACCTATATACAGAAGTAGCCTTGAGTAGCTTGATACTATGCCAAAACTAGCCCTGAATAAACAGATAGATGCATTTGGGAGCAATAGATAGGAAATAATACCCTTCCACTCCTTTCTCCTCTCCTGTTCTTCTCTTCCACAAAAAACAAACCAAAAAACCCCTTTGTATGGAACTTTGGCACTTCAATAATTTTGTCCATGTATAAAGGTGCAGTTATTCTATATTGAGAAGACAATATTCCCCATCCAGGTGTAGGACAGGGACTGAAAAAACAAAAGTATTCACACAGCAGATATAAGTTCTGTTAAAATCTTCAGCGAGATCTACAAGTTACATAAGAGAAACCTGCACTTCAGCCACAGTACAGCAGAGAACCATAATTAAAATTCCCATCTCTTGTGACAATGTTGATACAGTTGAGAATTTTAATCAAAACCTTGCCTAGGAAGACAGTGTGGAAAACTTTTTAAAAATGTTGAAATGTTAGTCTCGTTTTTCTTTTTTATGGTGTAGGAACCTAAAAAATGTGGGATTTAGGTAGCTAAGTGCCTAAAATCTAGAAAATTAGATTTAGGTTCCTAAGCATTTAAGTTATTTTAAAAGCATATTCTTCCATTTAGTCCCCTAAAAATTTATGACTGCATGCATGCAGCTTTCAGCTTGTAATATACACATATCAGAAGATAAAACCAATGTCATTTCATTGCTAGTTGCTCTCCAGCAAGACAAAAGAGATTTCAACAGAATCAAAAAGAAAAAGAATCTATTGATGCTTGAAAACACCACAACACCTAGGACAATGATAAACATATATCACAGGGGTGTTCAATCTCTGGCCTTCAGGCCAAATACCGCCTATACAGTCAGCACATCTGGCCTGTGAAGCTCCCCACGGATCTGGATATTTGATGGCACAGGAAAGGAACTCTATTAATACAGCCACCCTCCCCCCTGCCAAATTCTCAAGTCTCAAGCTCCACATGTCCAATGAGAGCCAAGCCACCCCCTTTTCCCCCTGTGGGGCTGCATTTGGCCTTGGTCATGCCTCCTCCCCCCCCCCCATGAGACTGGACTATGCACCCTTTTTCCTCCATCAGGCTGGTTTGGGGAGGGGCCATGCCCTCTCCCTCCTGCAGGCCAAGCCACACACCCATTCTCCCCACTGTCCCAGGTTGGGACTGGGCCATGCCTCTTTTTCCTGTTGAAGCCTGGCCATGTATAGCTACAAGGGGTCTCTAGGACCTCCAGAATCCCATTGTATTCTACTCCCAAGAGGAGAGTGAGAGTGGCTGGCTATTATAACCAGCTGTAGCAAGCTGTTAAAAATGAACCTGATAAGACTCTGGTGCTCTCACTCTGGGGGCAATGGGAAGAGATGCTTTTCTTGTGGCAGTGGTAGTAGTTAAAAGAGCTGCCACTACCACTGCAAGAACCTAGCAGGGCTGTCTGTCACTGTTGCTGCTGCCCTAGGACTGTCAAAAACAGCCCTGATTCACCTGCAGAAGTGTCAGGGATGAGGAAAGCATGTCCTGTCACCCCTGAAAGTGGCTAGGGGCTGTTTCTACCCTGAAGCTGCTTTCAGCTGAGGTTCATGTGGCTTTGCCACTTCAAAAATCTCTAAGTAAATTATGATTGTTTCTCATCGCTCTCTTTGCATGAGAGACGGGAACAGGTTCAGTCCCTTGAATGCCACCAGCACACTTTCTGCAGTTCTTTGCCAGCACTAGTTCAAATGAAGCTCACAGTTTCAGTCACAATTAAAGCAGTACTTTGTATTCTTTAGTTATGTTACTAGTATTTTTCTTTTCACTGATGCTTTCAAAACAAACTTTTCTTTCCTTTTTTAACAGAAGCAGATATTACAATGGATTTGGATAATGCCTGTGATCAAGAAATATTTAATTTATTTTCGTATTGCTTTATCCTCACCAATCACGGGTTTAGGTCAAAATAGTGTCAGTTTTCTGAAGCTTTAATTTGCATTATAATTAGCCATGCATGTCTCAGAGAGAATGGACAACTAGTTAAAAAAAAAAAATAGGAGTACAGGATACCTACTTCAAAGTACAAAACACCAAACTGCCATCAAGTTAAATATAGCTTTAAAATAAGTCTGAGAAAAAAAAAAAAAGCATATGAAATTAGAAAGTATAATAATTTTTTTTTTAATGTCATATGTTTTATTAAAATACATATTTAATATCAAACTGCCAAAAGACAAATTCACTGTTCTTCTAAGCAGTAGTATCTTATGAAAAATCAAGGGGAGCTGGGCTATATTAGGGTTTGACCCAACTGTGTGTGTGTGCCCCCTCTGCCCCCATGGTCTCTCCCATCAACAGGAGGCTGATTTTACTGATATTACTACTTTCAAAAAGGCTATGTATCACACTAGCTGGTTCAGAGAAATAGAAGCTGCTGTTTGAAGTGAATAAGACCTGATGAGCTTTGTAAATGTCAGAAGGTTCATTTTAACATCTGCCCT
>NW_017728992.1:32290816-32299260 GCF_001723915.1 Gavialis gangeticus
TTTTTTTAATGTCATATGTTTTATTAAAATACATATTTAATATCAAACTGCCAAAAGACAAATTCACTGTTCTTCTAAGCAGTAGTATCTTATGAAAAATCAAGGGGAGCTGGGCTATATTAGGGTTTGACCCAACTGTGTGTGTGTGCCCCCTCTGCCCCCATGGTCTCTCCCATCAACAGGAGGCTGATTTTACTGATATTACTACTTTCAAAAAGGCTATGTATCACACTAGCTGGTTCAGAGAAATAGAAGCTGCTGTTTGAAGTGAATAAGACCTGATGAGCTTTGTAAATGTCAGAAGGTTCATTTTAACATCTGCCCTGAAACTGTTTCAGTATTGTCAACCTCACACATGGAAAGCCATGAGTCAGACCAAAAAACCATGGTACTAGCTCAAAAATGATGACATTCTCTGGGCTGTTTTTTTTATTTACTTTCTGGATTTTGAATCTTTTAGGTTATCATGTTCAAGATTTTTTTTCTCTGCAAGTAGAAAGACATGCCCTTTTCTTGTGTTAATGAAAGTTAAGATTCTCATACAACTACAGAAGCCCAGGAGCTAGGTCTTTAAAGAAATACTGCGAATGGCTTTTCGTAACATGTAAAACATTGCCTGTAGGCTTATTGCTATGTTAGGAAAGTAGAAACTATTTGAGGATTTTCATAATGTTCAAGTGTACTAGGCATTAGGGCTGCACGAAATTTCACTGGAGTGTTTCATTTCAAAGCTGTTTCAGTGCGTTTCAAGCTTGAAACAGTGAAATCAAAATGAAACAAAAAGCATCGAAACAGCTTTGAAATTAGGGCAGTCAAAACGTTTCAAGTTTCAAAGCAGCTGAGTGGTGGGAGGCAGTGTGAGCCAGGGCTGTGTTCCGAGTGGCTCCACAGCCTCGTGTAGCTCAGCCCAGTGGGGAGTGCAGCCCTGGCTCTTCCTGCCTCCCACTGCCAGGCTGTGCTCCTATCAGCTCTGCTAGCCCCATAAAGCTCAGCCCAGCAGCAGGAGATGAGTAGAGCTGGGGCTGTGCTCCACCTCCTGCCACTGTCAGTCCCAAGTGGCAGCTTTCTGTCATCTGGCACAGATCCAAGAGCCAGCACCCCTGGGGAGGAGTCTGGCATGGCCTCTCAGCTCTTCTGGGAGTTCAAACCCTGCTGCTGCTGCCAGCAAATTTTGCTTTCAAGATTTTGAGGTGCAGTTTCCAAGAAACCTCTGCACCTATTGCCTTGAAACTTGGTAGACTTCATGCCCTCAGCTGGGGCTACCATCCCTGCAGTTTGCATCTGAATCAGGCAGGAAATGACAACTTTTTAGGCATTTTCATGATTCCCCATGATAGCCTATGGGCAAAAACGTCAAAACAAGGTGAAACAGCAAAACAGTTTTGACAAAATGAAACAAAATGATGAAACAAAACACTGTCCCTCTGAAATGGTGAAATGGATATCAAAACAAAACAATGGTGTTTTGTACAGCTCTACTAGGCATCCTCATCAGTTGCAATGTTTGTCATGTAAGACAGTATATTGAACATTCTTAAAACAGTAGGCCAGGGATTTTCAAACTTTTTTGGTCAGTGTACCTCCAGTAGCCTGTTGAGAAGTGGGGAGTCCCCCAGTGGCTGGTCGATGGGCGGGGGGCATGGGGAGGTGTCCCCTGTATGCCCGCAGCAGTGAAACCAGAAGTGTAGGCAGCGCGTGGAAGTGCTGGTGGCACACAGCGGTGCACGCAGCACAAAATGCTGGGAACCCCGCCCCCCACTTCTGTGCCGCTGCAACATACCCCCTGGGGTTTTCCCAAGTACTCCTGGTTGAGAACCCCTGTAGTAGGCCATTTAGATTATGACAATAACTTTATGCATCTGTTTCTGAAATAATGGGCCACTTAGAAAATGTAAACTCATGTAAATACTAAAAAGTGGGAGGCCTTGAGATTCAAAAAGTAGTAAGTACTTAAGTCTTTAAAATTATGAAAGAAGTATGACATTTTGCTTACTTATTGTGTGCCTGATTTCCATTTTCACACGCACACACAAAATATCGTGGGAATATTAGGCCTAGAAAAAAAAGTCAAAAGACCGACAGTAATGAACTTATAGTGAAGATTGCTCACATAGCTTTAACTTAGCTCTTTCTTGTGTGTGCATCATATAGTGTCTTGCTTAAATGATCAACTCTAATTGCTTTGGAATCTCAGCCTCAAAAAAGCCGAGGTTCCAGAACCCCAAGTAATAATGGTAGCACCTTATTCTACAATAGATTATATACTAGACATGCAAAAGTGAAGTACTACGCAGCATGTACAAGAACATTACAATCATTGTTTATCAAGGATCTAAAGGAAATTAAAATATATTGGCTAGCAGAACAAAGGAGGGGACAGATTAGGATCATTCTCTCTAAATGTGTTAGGGATGGAGAAATGTTTTTTTAAGATAGTGGACAATTATGATATAAGCGCAAAAGGATAGAAACTGGCCATCAATTAGCTAAGTTTGGAAATAAGAACATTTCTAAACCATTAGAGGGGAGAAATGGTGAAACAACCATCCAGTATGAGTAGATAGGACAAGGTGTCTAACTGGTTTTAAAACGGAGTATAAAACATAAAGGGGATTATATAAAGTTGGTGTCCACAATATCAGAAGTCTGGACTTATTAATAATTCAGGAGATCCCTTCCAAGCTATGTTTCTATTTCAAATACACTGTTCTATTATAGCATGTGAAAGACAAGCCCTATTTCAGGGAAAGTTCATCCTCTGGTGTCAGGACGATGTGGTTGATCCTTCTTTCTTCCAGCTGCATTGGAATACTTTTCAGGAATCAGAATAGTGTTTCAATGGTCTACAAGACTGCAAGTGGTAGGGACTTACTTATAACCATGGGGTATAAGTGACCTTCACACAATGTTATATGATCAAGTGACTGGGACAACGGTCCATCAGAACAATCAGGAGTATCTTTTCACACTTCTAAACCACTGTCAGTGGATGTCAGGCACCTGGGATAGATATACCCTGTTCGTATGTTTGTCTTCAAAAGCAGCAGGAATGAATGCTTTAGCTGGACTAGATGGACCCTTTGTGTGACCTAGTATGTCACTTCTTATGTTCCTATATAAAAAAACCACAGTGTGATCATATAATTTTAAAGATTATATATCAATTTCCACGTCCATGAGTTAAAGTGGAACATTACTTTGTTTTTTGAAGTCTTCAGTCAACTCAGAATTATATGGCAGTTATAATTTATCAGTAAATCACTGGGTGACGTGCTCCTTCAGGCTAAAATTCATACAAAATACAGGCAGCTGCAAAATGAGCTAAAACAAGGAAGAATTAGAAAAGGGAGATTCAGACTGAGCTGCCTCTTCCCACAGGTCTCCCTTCCTACAAGCTGTTTCAGAGATTTATTTTTTTACCTTTTCTTGCTACCACATGCTCTTTAATCCTATAGTTAACCACACTATCTTTTTGGGTAGCTATCAAAATGAAGGACAGAACATTTTAGAAGCTCTGAAGTTACAAAAACAGCCCTGTTTGAGACACAAGGAAAGATTTATGCAATAGCATTGCCCGTTTAGCCACATACACTTCTCTCTTAATATGATTCTAGGTATTGATTCAGCTACATGGGTTCTTCCTTTATGTACTTACCTGTAAGGTTTTCAATTTACACTTTGTACAGAACCCAAGTTATGTCTAATGAGTTGCTTGAAAGCCATCCCACTACTTGTCTACCTTAATGCACTGGTGAAATATTCAATACTCTCCAGATTTCTAAATCGAGAAAATTGGTACCATTCTTGGAATGGACAAATTTTGCTTATTTAAGACTCACAATCTTTAATGGATATATTTCTACCACAGTAGCAGAGAATGACCTTACTTGTTTAACCTCTGTTTGAACTGTGACAGACTGCAGTGTGTTTAGCACATTGGCCTGTACAACTGCATTTGTGATTAAAGTAAAAATGAGTTGTAGACCCTCAACAACAGAAACTCAGGCATTTTCCTTTGCCTACAGAAGAAAATAACTCAGGAACTATAAAGGCTAAAGAAGAACAGTTATATAGGACAAAGTAACTCCTTACAAAAAAATGTAACCAAGAGAAGGGTGTGGGTACATGCATATGTGCACACCAACTTGATTAAACAATTTTTTTCAGTGAGCAGTAACTATAATGAAAATTGATTTCAGCCATCCTGACACTAGTCACAAATTGAGATAAAATTTGCCAAAAGAAAGAAAGAAAAAAGAGTTGATTCATAAAATAGCTGGAGCAGAAAAAGAGGAAGTGATAGCAATATCATCTTCATTCTTCTCTTACCCAAAATATATTCCCTAGGATGTGGGAGGCAAGTTGAATTCCCTTAGCCTGAGCATATTTGAATCCACATTTTTCACCTGCTAGGAAAGTGTTTTAAGCATCAAGATTTAGGGGATTCTCTCTCTCTCTCATAATAGCATAATGAAGAGGGAAGGGGCTCACCAGGACATCAGGCCCTGGGCACCGACCCCAGAGCAGAGGAAAAGGGGGGGATGCAAAAAAAGAAACAGAAGCAGCTGTACTGCCAGACCAATTGCTGCCATGCCATAAGCAGCTCAGCCAGTGACTGTGCCTTGTGTGGTGCTGCTAGCCAGGGCAATCAAGTACCAGATTACACCTCTGGACTGGAACCAAGTTTTTCACCATTCAAGTGAACACCATAATCATCAGGCTAGAGAGCTATTCTTCCTAGCTCAGTGACTATTCAAGTTTTACATATTAATATTTCCTAATAAAAAATAAAAGGAAAGACAAAAACAAAAGACAACAACAAGTATTGCACAGACCAGGAACTTTACCTATTCAAGCCTGATAAAGCAGATATAACATCAGTCACTGACTGAGCAGCTATTTTTAGAGAAGAGTGAATGCAAGGCTATTTTGGATGAGCAGAGAAAATTTCATCAGGTACTACTGTATAAGAACAGATAGGACCTCACATAAAATCTAACTATGAAGGGCTCTCTCAACATTAGCTTTTACCAAACTTGTATCCAATTTCCCCCACCTCACCGTCTTGAAAAAATATTTCCCCCTAAATTCCACTTTAGAAATAATATTTTTCATGGGGGATCTATAGGAACTGTAGTCTCAAAGGGAGAAATCAATTCTGATCTAATCCAATCTAGTGTTAAGGGCTAAATACAATGTAGTGTTAACAGCTAAGTTTTCAAAGGGCTTAGGACCTACCATGATGGCCAGGTTGTTTCTCTGATCTCTTTTTTTGGACCCATGTACATCTGCAAGAGAAAGTAGACAGTCTTCTTCAGGTCAGGGTGCTTTGCAACTGAAACTTGTCAAACTTCTCTTCCAACTATGCAGTCGGTCCAACAAAAGAGATCACAAAAAATCCTCGATTCTGGCAAGTCTCCTACAGCATCTTGGCTACAATGAGACTCCAACTGTACTATACCAGGAGGACTAGATTTTCAGGAGAACTCAGCTCCATTTTAGACACAAAAGTAAATAAAAGCAAGAAGATGTTGCTAAACATTCAGTACGTTGCACATTGAACTCTTTGGTGGACAAAAGATACTTTTTCATAAATACCACAGTAAAAACTTTTCATGATAGAGGAATCTGAAGATTTCTGAAAGTCTGGGTTTCATGTTGGTTCATAGAAGAAAACTGAAATCTCCTGAAAATTTAGCTCCAATAGCAGATCCCTTGAAAGTGCTCCTTTGAAAATTCCTTCAAATAAGGAACTTCTTGCATCATATGCTCATTGTAGCAGGATGGAGTCCTAGGGTTGCCGTGCTACCCCTGGTCCCCTCTCTGTACCATACCAAGTGTGCTCCAGGCATCCTCAGAATCTCGCCCGCCACATCTTTGATCTTCTAAATCATAGGGAGGCTGCCCTTCATCTTCTTGGCTATGGCTCCTGCGGTATGCCAGACTGGCGTTTGGTACAGGTGTTCAGGTACAGCCCCACCTCATGGCCTATGCGTGGCTCCAACCACCCCGTACCACACCCCATGCCTCGCTGATGGACCGGATATTCATCTGTCTCTTTTGCCTACTCTCTCTCTGGGGCCTTTCCGCTGCCTGCTGTCTCTCTGGGCCCCCTCGCTGCCCACTCTTGGAGTCTGGGGCTCCCACATTGTCGTGGTTCCCCTATGAGGCCTCCTCCATCCCCTTATAGCCTCACTTGGTTCTCCAGACTAACAACACAACAAAACACAAGCCCTTGTGCTATAACGTACATTCAGGCCTCACGGCTAAAACATCATCTGAGCCATATCACAAGCAGTCCCATGCTCACCCGTATTACCAGCTGCACCCACATTCAGGCTTTTCCACTTCTTCCTCCAGGGCAGAGCTCCTTCTCCCTTAGTCACCAGCCACCTCTCCCTGGCCTCCACCTGTGGTTTATATAAGGGCCAGGCCCTTTCCTGTTAGCTGACCATGCAGGTGTTAGCTACTTGCTTCCCCAGGTTGCCCCAGCAACCAGCACCTGGGTTATGGTCCTGGCTCACCCAGTAGCAGGCACCTTAGTGCTCTACTACACTCATTTCTGGCACCTACACCTTTTGCAACAATTGTGAAAACTAATGGATATTGTTACACTGTAAAACAATTTTTTTTGCTGGATAAAAGGTGCTCAATGAAAACACTGTTTAATAGAATCCCAAAATTTAATCTTTTTTTATTTCATTCTGCTTACAACCATAACTACAGATATTTTAGATTCTGAGCTAGCTACTATAGAGATTCAGACAGAGCAGAGAAAATAGCTGAATTTTGATCAAAGATTGTTAAAAATACAGAACAGCACTCTGTCCAAAAGAACTGTCTCAGATTTAGACAGCTGAGAAATAGTAAATGTGTTTACAAGCAAAATAAGATCTATAGATGTATGTAAAACCCAATGTACATTTTTTCGTAGGGTTTTCCCTTAGCCTTCAATACATTAACTATTTTCAGGGTCCCAAATATTGCAATTATATTTTTCCCCTCAATGAAATCCTGTAGAAGTCAGTGGGATTCTACTTGTATATAGCAAAATGCCGTGCTACAATGTTACACAGGATGGAAGCTGTGAAGTTAGGAAATTAAGTCTTCATACCTCACCTAGCCAAAAGGAAGCTAATGCTCACTAAGGTCCCTTGGAGTTCAGATTATGAATACTAAATAATAATAAGTATGATAACTGTTTGAGCTGACAAATACTATGAAAGCTGTATTCATTTAAAAAAGAAAATCAACTAAATTATGTACGACCATTCAGTTCAGCTATGCTCATGATGGTTTATCTACTATACATGATTGCCTGCAATCAGGTTTGTATTTGTATGTATTTAGGAATGCCTGTTCTGCACACATAACACCTTATGTTAATGTTAATAAGGGTATTTAATTATTCACTATTTATCCCTTATTAATCAACTCACTTCATAAGGTTGATGTGCCAGAGAGAGAGCAAAAACACCATTACTGCATGACCTAGATGACAAATCACACACCATGAATAACAAATAACGAGTGATAAAACTTCGCAACATGTGGTCTAACATTTGCTTGCATAAATTGTTGAACAATTACAAATAGAAAATAAATATGTAGGAGTTGATTTACAAACAAAAGAAAGGGCTACATTTATCTTAATTCAAATAGAGATATTTATTGTACTTTATTTTGTTCACAGACATGTAAGGCATATTTATGTTTTATGCAAAATTATATTTTTATTCTTACTTGGAGAACAAGCTAACTCACTAAACCAATGGTATTGCAGTAAAACAAACTATGCCTACACAACATTATTTAGCTTCCCATCAGTCTATAAATAAATATTTGATATAAAAAGAGCAACTTTTTCCTGCAGTACAACAAATCATATTGTGAATACAGATCACTAAGAATAGAGACCATAAGCGTCCTCCTCCACATATACACATAACAATGATTGTAAACTGTCACTTTCAAACAAGTGGTGCTGATGTCCTTAAAAAAGAAAATTATATGACTAGATGACTGACAGTGCAAGGATTTTTTTCTGAACCAACATGCTACAAAACCAAATAGCATCTTAATCTCTTTTCTGACTCAGAAACTGCATAAGCATATAGAAGTGAAGGGAATAATGAAAGGTAAAAAATATTGTTTTTTTTTTGTTTGTTTGTTTTGTGAAAGCATGTTGAAAGATGTAGTATCTATATGGGTACAGACACTAAATCCTAAAGAGGAGCAGATGAGGCTTCAGTCTTTATCCGTACACCCTGCCCCCCACCCACCCCAATGGCTCTTCCTGCATCCCCCAAAATCCCTCACCAGCCCTGGCAGTCACCTGCACCCACTCAACCCACACCCCCTTTCCCCAAGCTCTGCTGGTGCCCCCCATTCCTAACCCACAGCCCTCTATCCCCTCCCCCCCCAGCTGGCCCCCAGCAAGCTTT
>NW_017728992.1:32304260-32314332 GCF_001723915.1 Gavialis gangeticus
TTTGAGTGGTCATGGTGGACATGTGGAGAGTTTGAGGAGTTTAGTACTATCATTGAAAGTTATGGTTGGGAGGGACCTCAGGAGGTCACATCTAGTCCAACCCCCTGCTCCAAGCTGGCCCCCAGCAAGCTTTACTTACTCCAAAGGCTTCAGGAGGGAAGCCAAGCCCTGGCTGACTTGAGATCCCCTCTTATCAATCAAAGGCATCACAAAAGGTCTTTGACAGATATTTGTAAGAAAAGTACTTACAGATGAGCAGACCTTTCCCATAGGTCCAGTCCCTCTGACTTGTTTCTTTTGTTTACAAGGAACTGCCTCCTTCCTAATGCTGTATACAACAGGGCTTCCTAACGGGTGGCATAGGAAGCATTAACACCTGCCCTGCTCCCTCTAACTGCTCCTGCTGCTGCCACTGCTGGGGCCTTTTGTTTCCCCTCCCTCCTCCAGCTTCCAATCTGTGCCCCCAGCAGGGGGTGAGGTGACACAGCTCATGGGTACGCAAGAAACCATGGACCACAGTGCATACTGCCCATGCAGTGGGGAGAAGCCTTGGGGAGCCCACACAGGGTCCACATGGGGTGATTTTGAAAAGGGTTTTCAGGTGAAACAAGATGCAAATGTCATGTCAGATTTTCAAAATGGCCAATCAGTTAACTCCATTGATTTTTGTGCAACTTAGGTTCCCTGAGGTTTTAAAAAAATCTTGTTGTCCATATTTGCAACTTTAATCACCTACAAGCAAAATCAGTACCAGAGTAATATATATAAAGGAACAACTCAGTTCCAGGAAGAAATGCTGACACCTCCCTTTGAAAATCAAATGCATATCTGGAAACCTATTTTAGGAGTGCTGCAGAAAGCTGTAATAAAAGGAAGAACTTACCTGACCAGATGATTTGCTCATCTTCTTTCTTCTTGGGCACATTTGAATCAAGCTTAGGAATCTGAGTGCATAACTAGCAATCATTGAGCTTTTCTTACATAACCATCATTGAAATCCAGAGTCTTCATCTCACTGTCTGTAGCAACATGCTATGATACCCATTTTTGCAACTTTTTATGGTTACATCAATTTAAAAAATAGTATTTATTTAGCCAGAAGGATTCCTATCTGTCCATTTGGTTACGCAAGCCTTTCCCCCCTCTAATTTCTACATTCTGTGCTTGTGACATCCTGCTTTTAGAAACATGGGGGTTGATATGACTTGACAGCAGATTCTAGCATGCCATCTCCTTTTTGTTTGTTTGTTTTAGTGAATAAATAAGTATGTAGGACATAAGACTGAAAAACGCCACTAAATGAAGGTCTAGTCTCTTGCTATAATGTGTCAGCAATCCTTGAAAGCAGTTCCTGGTACAGTATGTCTTATTTCTGTTCATTTCCCCCAGGGATGTAGCAGATTATAGAGCCTTGATATATACAGTTGTATTTTTGAAGAGTCCTTTGAAGGCTTCGGTACTGTACACCAACCCATGATGTTCACTATTCTTCCTACTCAGTTTCTCCATTACTTTTTACTTAGCTTCCTGTTTTTCAGCTTCATTTCCCAGTTTCCCAGGGATACTTATATCAACCAGGTTTAGGATATATAAAGCTCTTGAGTAGTACCAGCAGGAAAGTCCTGGAAAGAGCAGTTTAGGGATCTCAGTATTCAAATAGTTACTACAAGCAGATTTTGCTGAAGTCATGGCTTAGCTACCATGTATTGCCCTTTAGTGCTCTTTGGGATAAAGGTAAAATTTGAATTAAGAAGGGAAGTAGAAAATGGTATATTTCTGCTATGACCAAATAGACAATTTAAAAAAAAAATCCTTTACTACACAAAAATCTATCATGCTGATTCAGACACCACATAGGCTAGATTAACCAAGCAAACACCTAATTACCTAAAGGATTCTCACTCCCCAGCATAATGGAGCTGATTTTATGAAGTTTTCTGGCTTTCCTCTGAGTGCTTGATTGGGCCCAGATGGGCTTCATTACTCTTTCATACAGCTGTGTCAGATATAAGCAGAGCATTAATGCCTGTTGGCATTCACAAAACCTATGCATTCTGTCATGAGAGTAAAGTGGTTAGGTTTCATTGGTTTGGTTCAGTTCAGTTCAGTTCATTGTTTCATTTGTTTTAGGCAGGGTTGCTTTTAGGGGGGAAAATTTATTTTTATACACACAGACACACACAATAAAAAGAACAGAAATCAAAGAGGAAAGTGAATTCCCTTTGTTCTTTGAGCCTGGGTAGTACCCTATATAAACAAAAATAAATGTACCTAATAGCAAGGACTTCTAATGATGATAGGCTCTCTGGCATTTAGGACTTTATCCAATAAAGACATTTAAAGAACTCTCTCTGAAAGCCTAAATTCTTTTAGAAGCATCTAAGCTCACTATGCATCTTTCTGTTTTACCTAATGATTCCCTCAGGATCTATATTTCTGTAGAACTCCATGAACTGAGTACCTACATATCTCGCCCCTGCCTAAGCCACACCTGGATCCAAAAAGTACATAGAGCAGTACCTAGGTCCTAGTTCCTCTGAGAAGCTCCTAATATATGGTGACTGCATTGTTTTCAGGATAAATCAGAGTAGTGTAACCCCCAGTTTTTTGGGGGTTTTTCTGTTTTTTTTCAGTAAGTAGAGCTTAGAATCCAGGACTCCCACTTCAGCTGAAAACTAACTGCTGTGCCACAGAGTCCTGCCCCTTCTTGCATGGTATACTTCTGGTTTTATTAATCTGATATTGGCTGGTCAATGGCCCAGCAAAGCAGAAGTGGTGAAGGTTTCCCTCTCTGATGTAGTGGATTGGGCTTTTTCTCTCTTGGGAAGTTAGAAATGAAGGTTTGAATCTTCTCTGAGAAGGGACTAGCATATGTCTTCCACTTTCTTAATGAGTGTTCTGACCACTAGGATAACATATAAAATGAGGTATTCCTCTTTTGACACTGCTTTAAGTAAGGGTTGCCTTACTCAATTCTTTTAAATAATACCTGTAGGCATATACATTCAGGACTGTATTCTGGACCGCGGATCCCAAATGAACAGAGGCACCTCCCTTGTAGCCTTACTGAAATACCAAAGCTCTATATGGGAGTGCAGACACCCTTAGGCTCAGAATTTCTTACTGGTATAACTTAAAACTTTGGCACCCTGCACGGCATGGAAAGAGGGGGAGAGAAAATAGTTACTGCTTCACACTAGGTCTGATGCAGTAGCAACATAAGCTACTACTGGTTTTCCAGCACAAGCTCCCTGAAAATGGGCTGCTGTAGTAGTGTAGCTGCCATATTGATTCCCTCTCTTAATTGGCACCTGGAGCTTCCTTTCATCCCCAGCAACTTATGCACCTGTTCCTGTTTAACACACGGGTTTATTCAGGTAGCCATCTGAGTGGCTAATTCTCCCTATGTGCTGTATAGAGAGCATAGGTATCTAGTTCTGGTTGTCAGATTCTATTCTGGGAGTCAGGCTCCTAAAATTTAGTCATTGTAGCTCCCAAATCCCCTTTTTAGATTCAACCTTTAATGTGCTGTTATATTCCAGTAACATTTTAACATTTTGATCATCCATTAATACAAACCATAGGGCCTATGAACTTTCCTTAATTAGTGGACAGGTTCACTTGCAGAAGGAATGCCAGGGAACCTGCCCACTGGTCTACCCTCTAACTTTGTTCAGTGATATCTCCCTTCTCATCCCACTCTATGCTAAGTTTGCTAATTACACCATGGTGTGGAGGAGGAAGGAATAAATTTGACCAGTATCCTTCAGTAGAACTACTAATATTCTAAAATAATACACACAAATATGTAATTTTGATGGGAGACTGCTACTGGGGCAAATAAAGTGAGAGTATGAACCTAATCAAGTGTGGTACAGACCTAGAAAGAAGGTAAAGGATGACAAGAAAATTTAGAATGGATGTAGACCAAGATTACAGGTGCAGATATTGAAATGGGGGGAAAGGGAAAGAGGAGACAAAGGAACCAGATGTAAAGATGGTTTCAAAGAAAGAATAGTGAAAATTTACAGCAATCTTCTAAAAAAGAGAAGAGGGGGAAGGAACAGAAAAGGAAAGAAAGAGAAGTAGAAAAGACAGGGGAAAGATTAAGTTGTTTTAAAAAAAGGATAAACACTAAAATACTATGAAATAATATGTAAAATTTAGAAATAATCTTTAATTTGATAATCTGTGTTTTTTTTCCCTAGCATTTCCTAAAATACATCCTTCAAATCCAGTACTGGTGTCCATCATCCCATAGGGACAGGGAGGGTAGGGGAACAGACTTCCAGCCCCTCCTAGCCAGGGTCTGCATGGCACATGTGGGGAGGGAAAGCCCCTGTGGTGGGGCTTTTCAGTCCTTGGCAGCCCTTTCTCTTCTCCTTCCCAGTTGCTGGTTACTTCAGCAGCTACCACAGTCAGCAGGGAGAAGAAGACCTCCAGACCAGGTGCCTGCTCATGCAGCCTAGCAAGGGGCAGCAGGTAACCCCTGCTTTGGGGGGCTTTCCCCTAGCCCAGGGGAGCCCCAAGGAGTTGAAGGGAATTCTTTCCTTCCCAAACAGCAGAGCTGCTTCCTCAGCCCCGACAAGTCTAAGACAGCTTTAGGGAGTGGAGGGAAATTCTCCTGCTCCTTCACGGCCAGTTATGCCTTAGCTGCTGCAAATCTGAGGTAACACTAATACAGGGGAGAAGAGGAATTTCCCTCTGCCCCCTGGGCTATCCCTAAGACTTGAAGCATCTAAGGCAAGGTGTTGAAGAGGGGAAGAATTCCCTTCAGCGTCTTGGGGCTACTCTGGACTGCATGGGCAGGTGCTCTCCCTCCCTCCTGTGACAGCCACTGAAGCAATCAGCAGCTGGGAAGGGTGAGAGGGGGGATTTCACTTCAGCTCCCCTGGGCTGCCCAGGCTGGGGAACCCCAGGTAGGGGGAAACCTCCTGAAGGGGAGGCTCTCCCAAGGTGGGCCAACACCCAGACACAGGGCTCCTTAACCCCCTGTAGGGGGGACAGCAGAGGTTTGGGGACACTTGACTGGGCTGCCAGTGGCCTGGGTCAGTGCAGCCTACTGGCCTGGGTCAGTGCAGTACCCCACTCCACTTTCCCAATTGAAAACTGAGTGTCAATTCAGTTGATTATTGGTTCAACCTACACAGTTTAGAGGAAGTTGCCTAGATTGAATCGATTCAGCCTCAGGCTTTTTGACTGTCTATACTTAGCCCATATCACAGTGACATATTCAGATAATCTCATTTTTTACACAAGACTTCTACTCAAATATAAGATGACCAGTATGCTTGCTTTGATTGATTGACTACATTCTCCTCAAGCAGAAATGATCAGTTTCTGTCTACAGTGAATCTCAGGAGAACTCTACTCGGTCGAATTGACATCTCTTTTACAATTCCTTGCCATGCTGTTGCTGGATAATATCATCATTTTTGACCAGTGATTCCCTTGCTGCTAATCCTTATCAGGAAGAGGACCTGGATACTTAGATGACTTGGGTGGGGGATGAAGATGTTGACCACGGAGAGTGTCTGCAGATTTCTCTAACACCCCATTGCATTGCTGCCAGGATGAGTTGACTTCAGCAGTCTTTGCTTGCTTCTGAAGTTGTGGTCACTTGACCTAATATAATTTCCATATCTGGAGATGTTGCCCCTATCATTCATAATTAGGTTTTAGAGGCAGTTGCTCTAATGTAACAGCATTGCTTAAAGTCTTTAACATTATGGTGACTAAATTGAATGGATGGATGTCAGCTTTGATTTTTCTTAAATTAGGCACTGCTTTCAACACCTCCAATCATATAACATGAGTTCTGAGTTTATCACTCAATAACTTTCCATGGTTTGTTTAGGACCTTGGTTTCGGTGTCATCTCTTTAATATTTTTTTCCGTGTGATGAGTCAAACACCATCCCTTCCCTTTACTCCAAATCTCAGAGATGCACAACTGATTCAGAACCCAACAAGACAGGCCTAAAAACTATCCAGCTAATGCATTCAGTAAACTTGTTTTGATTAACAAACATCTCTTTCTATCTGCCCTTTCTATATTACAGCCTAAGTCCTTTCACAATTTCTAAAAATACTTACTTTTCACACTGTGTGTAGTCAGTTCAAAGACAAAAGGACTGGTGGTATACAGTTAGTGTGTGTGTGTGTGTGTGTGTGTGCGCACATGCATGTATGTATATATATCTCAGATTTAGGGGTTAGAATGTTAGAATAAATCCTGAAGCCCCTAAGAGGCATTTCCTTTTAAGAAATTTGCTGATCTGAACCCTGCTTGAGGATGTATGGTCAGATGAGTAACACATTTTTTCCAGGGTATTTGAAATCTGGTGTGGATCTGGATTTATAATCTATATAGCTTAGTAAATTTGTAAGTCTTTGTGGGACTGGGGCCTCAGTATGGACAAGAATAAAGTTTGATTATTAGTCATGATTTTCTCAATTCAACTTTGATATAATCTTTTGTATAAATCAATTTAGTTCAGTTCTCTATAGTAACTTTATTTCGAAATGTGGATGCGGTTTTTGAAAATTTTTCATCACACATTCTTTCTTTCAGAAAGTCACGTAGCTGTCACTTCTTTCATCTCTCACAATTCCATGAATGCTTTCCATTTTCAGATGTTGAAACATTAATCTGTGCTATTGCAATTGTATGCTTGGACTACTGCAATAGTATTTTAGCTAGCTTTCCTTCCTCCTCAATTACTTCCATTACACAGGTTTGAATTAATTTGTGTCACAGCTCCCATTCAGCATTGTACTCTTGACATAAAAATATCATGATTGTGCCCTATAGAATTTTCATAGATTATCCATCACTATAACACAGATAAAGAGGCCTGCCTTATCATTTCACCTTAATACAAAACATTTGCAGAATTAATCTGAAAACAATTTTCTCTGCATGTTGCTTCTTTTTTTAAAAATTTTCTGTTGCTAAGGGCCTTATATAACTCTGTTATTATTATTAAAAATAAAATAACATTAATAAAAGCAATAAGTAATTAAGATTAATATGTTACAGTTATTTGCTGTAACACAGGTTATATTTGACTTGTTATTCTCTTGGCATATATTTCCCCCCTTTTCAGTAGTATATCTTTTTGTTCCACATTAATATTTATGGTACATAATTAGTATTTCTCATATAGAAATAGGCAAAAAATCTAACAAAATTGCTAGGCTTCTGGTTCAACAAATTATAGTGTTTACAGTATATTATCCTGAATTATTTTTTAATTACACATAGTAATTCCATAACTTAATAAAAATGTATTCAAATGCTTAAGCATTTACAATATTTTCTGAAACTCATGGAACAGTTTCCAAATCTCTCTCTTCAACATCTGCATTTAGTAATAATATTATTTAAAAGTTTTTCTTTTTCATGTATCTTTTCATTCATGTTCTTATTACTCTTCCTACTGTTTTTTCATATAAAGAGCCATATCTTGGTGCCTAGGTAAATTTAAGAAAATAACCCTCATGGACACTGCAGAAAATTATCACTTGTATTTGATAAGGAAGGACAATAAACTGAGATGGCTGTCCATGATTCAAACATGTTTCTTACTGTTTGATACACACCTAACAAGGAGGACATTGGGAGATAACATCAGAGGAATCACTACCATTTCAGTAGTTCAGGAGATGACAGGATCATTACCACACTGACAATGTGTAGCTTGCCCCACCACTTTTTAGTTTGATGGGAAATTACCTGAAAATATGGCTCAAGGTGACCCATTTTAAAGCAAAAACACTTATTCAAAATACAGCAAACAAAATTCTTCAATCACTTGATTTTGCTATCAGGTACCCAAACATAGAGGCCCCAAGAGTGGAAAGTCCATTATTAGGACGACAAAACACAAGATTTTCAGAGGTTATGGTTTCAAACCCTGTAATATAATCAACAAAACCAAGGCTTTATGGTACTATTGGCTAAGATCTCCCTTTTGGTTGGTCTGATGTCAAAGAAAAGGATATCTAAGGCTCCTGGCAGACATTAAGTGGCAGATTTATTGTGGGGTCATTTGTTGGGTTAATCATTTAATGTGGAACATCTTTTTGTCTGGTTTATATCACACTTTAATTTGAACATGTGACATGCCAAAGGGTGCCTGAGGAGCCTGGATTAAGAGCCTCTCTCCAGTGCAGGACTCCACTCAAGCCCATTTAAATTTCCAAGGTCATGGAAGATATGACCCGCACCAGGAAGATGCTCTCTGATGCTGGGATGTCCAGTTCAGCTTTAAAAACTGGATGGTGTGTGATAGCATCTGAAGAACCTTTTTCCTAGCTCCCCAAAATTATGTATGTTGCCACGTCAGATTTTGAACATCTGGTAAGGCGGAATGGGTGATTTTGGGTCACAAAAAAAAAAAATAGTGGAAAAAGCTTGTGTTTTCATATAGATGCAATCAGTATGCTTAAAATCCTAAGGATTCTTTTCTGTGAACATTTAGCAAAGATGGGATAACATGTGGGTGATGGTATGGAGGTGGCTAAAATGGAAATGCAGATGTCAGTACAATGGAAGATGCACAGAAAGAGACAGCTGTGTAACCCAGTGTGGTGATGACTGGGATTTTGCTAATCTTATGGATAACAGCACTGCAGCTGAGGGAGTTCTCACCCACTAAATCTTATTTAGCTTATGTATACAGAGATGACTGGATTAATTAATATCACTTCACTCCCAATTATTCTCAATCCCATTTTGATCCCCAATAAAGTTTTCTTTGTTTTGTAAGCAGGTTAATTTTTTATGACTGGGAATCATTGCCTATTAAAGTAATCCAGAAGAGTTATTTAATTTCCCCAGATTTCTGGCTGTATTAGCCAAAGCTACCTCAGGATCCTTAAACATTTGAATCTCATCCCTATTACTGCTGATCAGACTTGGCAGAATGGTCATATTAGGGTGATGCCAAGGCACAGGAATTTATGGCCGAACATCCCTAACCTGCTGAACTAAAATCATAGTTCTCTTTGAAGTTACTGGCTCAGCGGCATTTGCATCTCTGTTAGCGCTGTTCTGGATAAAATCCACAGAAATGATGTTCACACAAACATAACTATCTACAGTCTTGAAGATATCTTCTTTTGTGGTCAAAGTTAAGAACAATAGGCTTGAATATCTGCTGTCAAAGTCGAACCAATTTGTGGATAGATATGTGGATTTCATTTTTCAGAACTGTCAAAAGGGCTACTTTTGAAAAATTAAATTCACTGAGGAAACAAAAAAGTGTGATAATTCTTCCTAAAGTAATCCAGTCAATCATCAGTTTAACTTCTTGCATTATGTAAATGCATTTTGGATGTCTGGCTTGATTTAAGATAGCCACTATGAGTTTCCCTGTGTTTCACCTTATATGTCTATATAAGGTGAACATGTGGCTTAAAGAGATAGCCTTAAAGAGATAGCTATTATTTGGCCAACATAAAATGTTATAAGGGAAAGCTACCTTCTGCAACAATTGGGAAGGGCAGAGCGGGAGGGATGTAAGATACACGAAAATGGTTCATATATATAATTTCATTATATTTTGACTAAATAACAAAATAATACCCCTGTAGTAGGATGGTCTACAATTGACCATCCATTTTTAGGTCTGTCTACAGTTCTGCCTAAAAGCAAACTTAGATAACAGAAGATCAGATATTTCTCTGAAAGACTAATTAGTCTGCGCAGCTATACTGCTGTTGGTATACCTCAGTTAGCTGGCCCTCCATTCTGCAGATTGGGGTATCTACCACAAAAGCATACTTAATTGGGGGTCAAGGAGGAGTGGAAAAATAACAGCTACTGCCACAGCTGCACAGTCATGCTGGTGGCAGGGTGGCAACCAGCAGTGGTTGTTGCCTCTGTGGGTGTTTAGCTGCCTCATTACACCTGTCATGAGTTGGTATCTTTTGTGGGTGGTGGAACTGAGGAAAAAGTGCCTGGATTCCTACTGACTCAGCCAAGATGGCTGGAGCTGGAATTTGTTACATTATCATTCATTTATTTTAAATAAAGATAAACCTGAGAAAGGATGTGAGTTGTCATG
>NW_017728992.1:32319332-32336714 GCF_001723915.1 Gavialis gangeticus
ATGCTGGTGGTAGGGTGGCAACCAGCAGTGGTTGTTGCCTCTGTGGGTGTTTAGCTGCCTCATTACACCTGTCATGAGTTGGTATCTTTTGTGGGTGGTGGAACTGAGGAAAAAGTGCCTGGATTCCTACTGACTCAGCCAAGATGGCTGGAGCTGGAATTTGTTACATTATCATTCATTTATTTTAAATAAAGATAAACCTGAGAAAGGATGTGAGTTGTCATGCTATGGGTGCATCTACAGGAGATGCTTTACTGCTTGGTAGACTAATCTACTGCACAGAAAAGCATCACAGACTACTGAGTGGTTGGCTATACAGGTAGTAGATGACTGGGAGCAAATGTTTATTGGGGCAGGGGACAGTTTCCCAGCCCCATATCCTGACTCCAGTGTTCTCTCACATCGTGGCACCGGCACCCAGGGGAGCCCGGAGATTGACCAGGCTGCAGGGGGGTGGGGGGAGCAGCAGAGTAGGGCAGGAGTAGTCCTCCACTGAATTGTGCCTGATGGGCACACTTGTAGGTGCTCTCCCAGGGAAAGCTTAATGCGCAGCAAAATACTTTTTTTACTAAAATAATGTGCAGTGAAATATGCAGTATTTTACTGCAAAGTAAGCTTATAGTGCATTACGGTGCCCTGTGTGTATTATCCGTGGTTTTATCTATATGGGAATAGGGGTTAGTTCATCGCTTAGTTTATTTAGAATGAAATGACCCATGACTTTGTGATTCAATTCTTAGTGCAAATTAACTAGCTAGATAATACATATTTTATATTCTGATATGAAAGTGTATTAGTTCATTGTGAATTAATTTAATGAAGATTAATGATTATGTAAATGAATCTCTACTTTGTAGGACTTGATATCATAGGAATCACACTAGCTTTCAGCTGCTAAATTACTGCTTACTTGTGCGCCCTCTCCTGCTCTGGGGTCATGCTGGCTGGATGTCAGTTCCCTCTTTCAATTCTGGCAGACAGCCAGGATTAGGCTATTTGCAACTATGAACATTTTGCTGTGTAATATCACAGTAAGCATCATTTTACTATAGCATTATAAGGTTATAACATCCTTCATACAGTATCCAGGAACTGAACAGAGGTCCTAGATCTCATCACTGTCTGAGAAAGGCAAAAAATCAGGAGTCCCTTTTGAAGAACCATCAGAATAAGCATAGAATGCCAGTGTTAAAGAAATGGCCTGTAGAAGTCACACATAAATATCCGGCAATGCTGAAACAAGGGTAGGGGTTCAAAAACCCTTTAGAAGAAAGTCAGTGCCAACCCAGACCTCTGGCAATGCTTGTGCAACCTGCCCAAGTTACATAAAGTTGGACAGGTTTGTTGTTTTGCATACCACCAATGGCTATGGGTAATGAAAACACCAAGGACTCAGAACTGTCTGAGAAGAGGGAGATTTTTCTCTATAAATCAGTATCTCTTCCCAAAACAAAAGGCCATAAGGATGCAGCCATGGATATCCCAAGGAGGGGTTGTCAGGAAACATTTTTCCCTCATTTCATATATTACATTATAATGTTTAACTTCCTTAAACGTTAAGAAAGTAGTATTAAAAACTGAAAGTGAGAGAGATGGTGCTTGTTTCTATTTTAGGGGCTGCAGCCATTCAAGGGCTGCAGCCATTTTTGGCAGAGGTAGTTTGGTAGCCATTCTAGATTCTACTTCTGTACCATGTGGTAATAGTGGTAACCATCATGAGGTGAGGGTTGGGCAAGAGACTGATTTTAAAATAAGTAGTTCTCAAACATTTTAATCTTAAGGCACCCCTCAGAAAATGCCAGCTCAAAGCTTTCACAGTACAATATTGTGTGGTACCCTATAATTCTTCTGGGACAAACCAGGTCCATAATCACATTTGAACTCATATTTCATATTCTCTTTTTCAGTCCAGTCCTTTATTTTGGTCTCTTTTTCAGTCCTGTCCAACCCTCATGGTGTCTCTTCTTGCATGCTCAAGTTATCCTCCCACAACTTACTTTCAGCATGGAAGATTCAAGTATGACATCTCATAATGTAAATAAGTTCACTGAGTACTCTTTGAAAACAAGACACCATCCAAATGAATGTGCTTCACAGTTTGATCAGTGCCCTGCTTGAGTCTACAGCTTTCGTACAATTCATAGTATTCTATCAGCGCTGAAAGATATATACCACAGCATTTTATCAGAACTTTTTATGAGGTATATTTCGGAGCATTTTATCTAGGCACTTTATCAGGTACAATGCATAGCATCTTAGCAGTAAACTTTTTTAGGGAACATTCTAAAACATAAACTTGCATACACATGAAAATGCATAAAAATAGTAAGGTGCCAATGAGGCAAGATTCAGGAAAAATTGTTAACCTTTGAGGTTCTGAGAAATCACTGTAAACTCTATTTCACAGTAGACTTGTCTGCACATGTCTGCAAAGCTGCTCTCATTCATTGCTGAATAGGTAGCTGGTGCTTTCCAGCCTTGGATTCTTTTATCAACATATCTTTCTGGCCTGCTCTTTACCTTCCTTAAACAAGTACGCTCTATGCTCCCTGGTTATCCAGATCAGTGACATATTCTCCAATGTAACCTTGAAATCTACTGGAGTGATATGCAATCCACCTGCCCATCAAAAGTGTGCACTCGTGCACTTTTAAGTACTCACACTTGAATGTTTTTGAGATGTTTATGCTATAGTTTTGTTTCCAAATTCTTTTTTTTTTTGTGTTAATTCAAATGTTTCCAGTTTTACAGTTCTATTCCCTCAAATACTTTCATTTGCACTACTTTGAAAAATATTGTTAATGGTTTTATAAAAAGTTCCTTAAAGTCCCCTCTCCCCCTGCCTTAAAGGACCCCTTCATGAAATATTACACAAAGGCTTAAGAAAACATCACAACTACTAATTCAATAAAATAAATAAAAATAACATTTCCCCTGTCTCTCACAGGGTGCATCTATATGTGATGCTATGTTGCAGTAGCAATGTACTACGGTGATGTATCTTTGGTGGGCACAAACTGTGATGCCGCAGCTACGTTGCTGTAGTGATATGCTCCCTCAGTATAGCATCAGCAGGCACAAACTGTGATTCTACATCTATGTCACCATAGTAACATTATCACTCTCTATAACACATCACTATAGTGATGCAGGGGCTTAAAATGACTGCACCACTGACATGCTGCAGTAACAGCTGTACTTCCAAAAGGAAGTACTAAATGATGGCACAGTAACAACGGTGCCATAGGGGCACATGTAGATGCGCCCACAAAGTAGGAACATCAGTGAGTATGTGGTCCGCCTCTACACACCACAGGTATTGTGCAATTAATTGGTTAACTGTGCAATTACCTCGAGACCAGCTATATGTGCAAAGTAGCTATCACACAATAAGCTCCAACCAGCTATAAAGTTCAATGTCAAAAATCTTTATCAACTTTATAGCTGGTTGTTATCAAGTTTTATTTTGCATATGTAGCAGGGTCTTCCTTGTGGCTGGGATACCCATCAGTGGATGGCATGCACAGCTGCAGGGATGTACCGTGCCCACCATAAAACACCTAAATCCTAGGGATCACAACCACCACAATCCCCAGGGCTCAAGGGTATGTGAAAACCCAAGACCCTGGGGATCATACCTGTCACAATCCCTAGGGTTTGGGGGTGTGGGAAACTCCCTGGGGATTGCAGCTGCTGTGATCCCTAGGGCTCCGGGATGTGGGAAACCCCTAGGCCCAGAGGATGTCGCTAGGGACAAACCATTGTGGTGATCCTCTGACCACCTTCAGATCTGGAGGTGCATGGGGTGCCCTTGCAGCTAGGAGCCCCCAAATTGATGGGGGCTCCCACCCATGGGAGCTTTCTTCTTGCCATTGTAGAAGGAGCCCAGGATCAGGCTCCCCCTGCACCGGCAATAAGGCACAATGAGATCCCACAATGGCACCTCCTGCCATGCATGCCTGTGTGAATCATGCATTAGATCCTATCATGTCTTTACCTGCACATGTAGAGGGCATCCTAGTGAATTTCTGAGGGGATTTCTAGAGCCACTTCAAATTACTTTGAAAGTCTCTACACTTCTGCCTCTTGCTCACTAGTGAATGTCTCTTACTTGAGTGTCTACTTCAGTGGTTCTCAATCTTTGTAAATCTGATCCTCAGAAGACTCATAGCACTCCACCATAACCTTTGTGAATTGAGCAGCACCCCATTTAAAAAAAAAAAATTAAATAACTTATTTATAGGCTGCATAGTGGGGATGGAGCTATGACAAGGTAGAGACTGAGGCTGAACTTGACCTGGCATGTATCTGCTTATGGCACCATGGCACCCTTCAAAGGACCTTGCAGCATCCCTGCATGCCATGATATCCTGGGTGAGAATTTCTGGTCTACATGCAAACACAGCAACCAGTTATAACACAAGGCAAGTTGATCAGCAGTCGTCAGGTACCTCAGGGTCCCGTTCATCTTGCAACTGCTTAGGTAATGGTTAAATGGATCCTTTCTCTGGTCCAAATATGCAATCAAAAGCTTCACCAGCTAGGGAGGTATGTAGGTAAACTGGATCTCTCAGAATGACAGAAGGAATATTGATATTATTACAAACCTTAGATGTAGTTGTAGGAAGAAATTTGCCTATTTTCATTATACTGAAGAGGCAGAAATTCCTAAAGATCCCAACTTTGTATAGACAGACTACCCAGCATTCATTTTTGGAAATCTGCCCTGATGATCAAGAAGGATTTAGTGTACAATGAATTTTGGAGCACTCCAAAGCTTGGGATGAAAGCCAAAGACTTGTAATCTCAGTTCAATCTTTTATCACCATACAACTAGAAAAATCTTTGGGTGTAAAACTATAAATAACCCCTTGAACACTAGCTATCCTTATAATCCACACACTTACATCCCAACATGTCTAAAAGTCCGTTCTGCTACACCAACATGTTTAGAAATGTGGAGAGACAAGTTTCTGGTGGCAGTGGCCACATGCTTTTGAACAATTATGGAACCGCTCACTTTGATATGCTTCCACTGAAAGTCAAGGGAAGGGTAAGAGAGACTTCACTGCCTCCATTTCTGCAGTGATTCCTGGTCATCTTGCATCAGTAGCATAAACATTTATAACCCCCTGAAGCTGTCTTCATATCAAGCTAATCCATGAGAAGCTCCACTGTAATCAGTGCCTTCATCTGTCTCCTTATGTTGTTGTTGCTCCTAACGACAGGGCAACTTCAGGAGTTGCTTCCAAAACTGTTGTAAAAGCTGCTTGGCATTCTGATGGATGGAAGCCAGTCACAACCAAGCTGTCCAGTTGGTCTCCAAAAACTACTGTGTATTTTCAGTGACCAGAACTGTAGCCTGGAACACTGTTTTATCCATGCTCACAGGTTACATTTTAAATGTGGCAATGCCTCCAAAAATGTGCTGGATTATGGGATGGGTGGAGTGGAATGATGGGACTATGTTTAACTGCAGACTTTTCAGTTATTTCTGACTGGCTTAGTTTATTGTGCCACAAGAAAATGGATGATAGAAAGAGCACAGAAGTGGGACAAACTAGAGGTTGCCTGCTTAAAATGCTGAAGTTTAAAATGGAAAAAAATATATATCTGGACTGCACTAGGAGAGAGATGGTCCTGAGGACACATCTAATTCACACAATCTACTTTGCAACAGTTAGCACTTCATAGCTCAGCACAAAATAACTTCCTCATTAGACAAACCCTGTGTCCTGTAACAAGCTGGGAAAGCAATCTGGTCACAGATCTAAATATCCCTACATGATGAAGTTAAGTTATAAATGTATGTCACTTTAAAAGGTCAGAACAGAACCTGCTGTTAGGAAGAGACATTCAGCGTTGGTTGGCATGTTCATGCATTTTGATTGATTCCTCTCGGAACAGAGACATCACTCGTTTTTTAGTTTGGTTTTCATTCATATTTCAAAGCAAACTTTAAAATGAACAACTGAAGTTCTCTTTGTCACTTGCCAAAAGATTAATTTGTGTTCCAAAATAAAGGGGGGAAAGTGTCCTTTAACAATATCAGATTTCAGGCTGAAAAAAGGCTAGCTGAAAAATAACTCTGCACAACACAGATGACAAATGACATGTCCCATAAAAAATGTTAATCATAAAATATCTTTCCAGCACCCAAATTGAAATTTCATGCAAATCAGATGAAAACTAGGAAAAGCTGATTACATTCTGATCCATTTCATATGAATGTATGTTTAAATACCATGTAATTTTCTACTCACATCTTTTCCAAGGGAGGCTTTTTTCACCCTTTCCTTTCTTTTTTATTCATGAACTGAAGAAAACATTAAATTCTACACTTCCCATTTAACTTTGTGTCAACATCTGGCTTATTTTTATTATTTCCTCTTCTTTATCTTCTGATGTTGCTCATCTTGACTAAATTATCAAAAATACAGAGAATAGAGCAATTTAAACTCTGTATGTATGTTTGCGCGCACACATTTTTACAGGGCCTGACTGCTCAGCCCACTATTTACCCAAGTAGTGCTTAATTATGGAAGTGAGAATCTAAGGGAATCAAACTAGAAAGAGAGAGAGAATAACTGCAAATTGCCTGAATGAAAAATAAAAGTTGTAATTTTGGTTCTGAAGGGGTCACTGAAAGGACTACAATGGTGTTGTCTATCTATATTGAATCTCTGCAACAATCACAGACCTACCTAGTAATCACAGACATGCGCAGTGGCATAGTAAGACCCAAATTTAAAAGTCTGGAGATGAAGAATAAAGAGAGAAAGAGAAATAATGAATAAAGGGAAATGCAGAATACACAGACAAAGAAAGATAGACATTGAGCTATAATAATTAGTGAAAACTCTTTTGATGGGCCATAAATGCCAAGTACAAACATTTAAAATGCCTGAGAAGGAATTGACCTAACCTATAGGTGGCCTAGGTTAGACTGGTAATGAACAGAATACATGTTCACCATTCGGTGGGGAGCGAGCACGCAGGCTGCCTGCTTTGGCTGGGGAAGCTCCTGCATGCTTTGCCAGCAGGCCTCGTGTGCTTCCAGGCTGCCAGAGACTGCCAAGCAGAGCTTAGCATGCAGGCGACCCCTGATTGGCTGGGCACAGGCGAGCATTCTCTGAACCATCAGCCCATACCCCACCTGCTCCTGAAGTTTTCAGGGACATTTGCTTGCTTGCCCCATGTAGACCAGTGTTCCCTCTCATTTCCCCCTTCCCCCCCCCACCAGCCCTCCCTGTCCTAGTATTCCTGGACCCTGTAGCTGTGGCCGAAAAACCCTTGCAACACCCCAGGGGAACCATTGCCTGGGTACCTATGGGCAATGACTGAGCCATGGAGGTCACAGAGTTGTCTCCATGCAAGCACAGCCCTGATATTCTGCCCCCTGCTACCCCAACCCACCAGAAGTGAGTCATCTGCACTGGCTCCTGCTTGGGGAGGAAGTGGGGCAAGGTTCCTGTCTCTGGTCACTGAGATGTGGAGTGCAGGAGTCAGGATTGGGGCTCTGTGGTGCTGTAGATAGTGGGTACATAGTGTCCGCTTTATGACAAGGTGCAGAGGCATGGCACGTGGATACAGGTGCCCAGGTCCTGGGGATGATGCAAGGGACAAAGACACCACCCCTCCCTACCCCCAGACACCTGACAGATGACTGGAGGCAGAAGGCAGGGATGAGGAGTGGGTCTGTGCTGGCTCAGCTCTGGGAGAGCTTGGGGGCAGGGTCTGCTGGTGCAGAGCAGCCAAGTATAGGCCAAATGCTAACACACGTCTCTGTAAGGGGTAGGGTAGCAGGAGGCCACAAAGGAGCCTGGGATGCTGGCAGTCAGTGACCTAACTTGAATTGATAGTGGATCTCGTACAGAAGTTTGATTCACTGGTTTAACCTAGCTTGATTAGATTTGAGCACCCATCGATCCAGGTTCATCTTAGACCAGACTTTGCCTTTTTTGACCAGCCTATATATGCTGAACTTCTGTATGGTTGTGGGTTGAGATGCATTTCTGATCACTTAGACCGGTTTATAAGTAATGTCTATACCTGACCAAAGTATCCAACAAATATACAGATAAAACAGAACTCAGCAAGGGGCTGATGGACTCATACAAAGAAACTCCTTGGCTGTTATGAGGAACACACACAGAGACAAAGGAATAGCAACACACCAGGAGCTCTGAAAAGGTCAAACTTTGAAGGCTGTTAAGCTCAGTAACATGACAAGAATAAACTGTGCGACTTTGTGCTTTTGTCTTCTGAGGTATTTTACAAAATGTGAACCACAAAATTGGAAACTTTTCTAACACATAACATTTCTCAGTCTGTTTGCAGGAAAGAAACAAGCCAAATAAACCTTGAAGTTCAATATTTTTCTGATAACAAATGAATATCTCCAAACAGATTTTCTGGGTGGTTATTGAGCAGTCAGCTTATCACCAGAAACACCACATGGAAAATATCTCTCTCTCTATTTTATAAAGCAGCAACTCCACCCCCCAATTAATTCTTTTTCCTGCAAATTAACTATTATTTAAAAATAAAGTGCTTTATAAACTGGGGGAAATTAACAAAGATAATCCTTGTTACTTATTCTTATTGAGTTCAATAGGCAGCAGACTATGTTGACATATGAAAACATAGGTGCAAGTAATAAACAACCTTAAAGATACTAAAATGCATCTAATATTTTTAACACAAATAATAACAGAAATCCAAAATGATATTAGCCACTGGGGAGACATAATATCAGAGTAAATGAACACGAATCTCATCCAGCATAGCAATTTTTCTTTGCCTCTGATAAACAGTCAGAATAAATGTTTGTACAGGGAAGGATTTCATGGCTTGAATTTTTAAAATGTTGAGCACCCACCCCTCTATAAAGTCAATGGGAGTCACATGTGTTTTCACTGAGGGCAGAACATGCTACTCATACCTAGAATGATACTGATCATCATAGTCCTGATCAAGGGGTAGTGTACAAATAGCACCACCCCACTACTAACAAGGAGGGGCAGAGTGCCTCAAGCATTCATATGTTTTATTAGGGTTGGAGTATAGTTGTAGTCATTATGGTGGAGGACATATATGAGATCTATTTTATCTTTAATACCTATTGTTATCATTTATTGGATCAAAGTGTATATTTACTGGACTTTTTGTATTTAGATATACAGTTGGTTCAATAAAAGGTATCACCAAAAATATCTTTGTTTCTCACCAGCATCATAAATCCTCCATTCTTTTCTCATATGGAGATATTTAGCAAACGATAACACAGCCTCTCAGGATTAACTTAATCATGACTGGCAAGTATGTGTTGGGAAAACCTCTGCCCACTTTTCTTTGAGATGTAGAACATACACCAATTATTTACCATGTGTCACTTATTATATTTTATGCTCATACCCTAGAACAGTGCTTCTCCCTCCCCTCCCCCCCAGCTGCCCATTATTTCCTTTTTAGGCCTATCTTAGAGCTACCTATGGGTGCATCCATACATGCAGGCATGTGCACTTTCAGCAGCTCAAATAGAAGCAGTGCAAATTTGAGCCAGGGCTTTTTGTCTCCATGCATGTGCCCAGACATGCACTTCGGTGTGGTGCAAATTGTCAGAATAACACTCCCTGGCTCCTGCTGGATCTGCAGCCAGAAGGAGCTAGAGCTGGCCCCAGCAGTGTAAAAAGCTGCTCTGTCCAAGTCCCTGCAACCTACATCGCTGTTTGTCCCTCACAGGCAGGCAGCGTGTTTCAGCACCGGGGCAAGGGCCAGCCATAGAAACACTCTGGTGGGCTACCAGAGCATCTCTGTGGAGCACTGAGCCTCCAGTTGCCCTGCGGCATGGTTCAGGACTGTGCCCTGCTCCACTTTTTTCACGCAGGATTTTTTTTTTACACCTAGATATCTAGGTATCAAATTTTGCCCCCGCCTCCCACTGCAAATTTGTTGTACTTGTTTTCTTTGTTCCTGCACGTGCCTCTTGCAGCATCTCAAAGGGGTTTGAGATGCTGCAAGAGGCATATGCACGCTCATGTGGCCGCAATGTAGGTGTCTATTTTATATCTGATTTGTATTAGCTTCTGTATTTCACTAGTTTAAGATACTAGTGTACTACTTTCCATACTATTTCCATGTAGATATTCATAGAATTTTGTTCTGTTTTGATTTTTTTAAACCAGCTTCCCTTTCATAGATGACAGTTCTTATCTATGTTAAATGCTGAGAAGAAAAGTCCTTTGGGCATTCAAGAGATACTGAAATGGGGATGAATAGGCGCTCAAATTCTACTGTGATGGGGCTAAGTACCTACAGAGATTAGATGAGTTTGATTTTAGATATAAAACTAAACCAGATCAGAAAAAGTTGTCTTTGTCAAGAAGACTGATGAAAAAGAAGCTAAGTGGCATAGTGGCTTTAATAATACTAGTTGTTCACCTTTAGAGATTTAGAGGCCTGACTTTCAGATGCGCTTAGCCCCCAGAATTACATCTGAAGTCAAATGTGCTGAAATAAGTCACCTTTAAAAATGTTTGAAGGACTTCTGTCTATACCATCAAATGATTTTTTGACTGGAAGCATTTATTTAAGAGAAGATGAAGAGTAAATGAACAGGTGCAGTATAAAACCTGGTGTATGCACTTTGGCAAAGGAAAGCTTGCACAAATCCTGTGCTATTACACACTGTCTTAAGACTCTTCTTTGATGTCAATAAAGTGATGAAAACATTTCAGGAACTGAAATCCTGCATGAGCAGGATTGTATTTAGTCAACAAAGTCCCTTAGCACAATAACCATGTAAAGGAAAGCAATAATATGCTCATTAAGATATTTTAGATAAATCTGGTCAGTGCTATTCAAACAGACTTGAAGGGCTGCAAGAATAACATTCTCATGACATTCAAGCCACATTTTCATTAGCTGAATTCTCAATGTGCTTCATATTCCTTAGTATAAACCTGAAAATGTTTCCCATTTTCACATCACTCAAGAAAATAATTCATCTTGTCACACAGGTGATATACCCACTGCTTTGCATTGATTATTGCCAGAGAGAGAGTTGTATGACTAGAGAAATTATTATAAAAATGGTGGAGTTTTTTCACCTCTTTCTTGATAAGTTCAATTTTCTGACATGTCCCTAAGTGACTATATGGTTTGCAGAAGTTCAAATCCAAAGATAAAGCCAGTTGTTCAGAGGTCCCCTCATAGATGTAACCTTTACCTCATGTGCTGTCATGGAGCAGTTAGCCTTGCTCTTCATTGTACACCTTAAATCCCCAAATAAGTCTTTATTAATAAAGACTGGGTCTGGAAAAAATACTAAAAAAAACTAGTTATTGAGCAACTCAGAATGTCAAACTGTGCTAAAGTGCAGGAAAGAGTAGAGTAGATGGACAGACTTGTATTTTACAGTGGAGAAAGAACAGATTGGGAAAGAAGTATTGACAAAATGGAGTTTTTTTAGCTCTTAGGTACTGGTTCAAATCCAGATTAACTTGATGTCTTTGTAATTAGAACTATAGCTGGTTGAATTATTGTCATAAAAATGTGTATGATCTGATCATTGGTATAGGAATTATTAAAAAATGGATTTTCATTTCCTTCTGTTAGATTGATTTGTTTTATGCCATATATGATGAGCCATTAAGTCCCAATACAGCAAAACACTGAATCCCATTTTTAGGTTCCTTGCTGATTGGGGAGAGATTTTAATGGAGAGACTTAATTGCTTTGCTGAACTGGGGTTTGTATTTTCAGATTGTGAGAAAAAAATAACAGTTTGCCAATACTATAAAAAGGTAAATCTTATGGTTCAGGTAACTGTAGTCTATGGTGAGGCTGACATTCATCTTAGACAAAACAATGAAAGAATGCAATTAATAAAATAATTAAAAGATAATAGCAACAGCACTTTCCCTGCTTTTATGGGAAACATGTCTTTCTAAATAAATGAGTTGTTATATTTATTTCACTTTTCAGAAACTTGCCTACTGCTAAAAGTTCAAATAAGCACTTTATCAGCACAAACTAGAGTAGCTTTTATCCTCTGTCAGTTGTATGATCATGCCAACTAGCAGAGTGGGTAGCTGTAAAGATACACAAAACAAAGGTCTTTCAAGATCATGCATCTTGAATATACAAGTTATTTGAGGAATAAAGTATAAGTTAGACAACAATATTTTGAGGCAATTACAAGTTTTGTTGATAAATATAATGGGTTGCATTTAGACTTAGTATTTTTAAGAGTTCTGCATGGCATTTTACTCCATGGTATTCCAAATAAAAAAAAAATATTGAAATGAATGTAGCCAGTATCAAATTGATTAACAACTGCTTAACTAATAGTTAACACAGTTTGCGGTCCTACTCCACATGCAGTATGAATGCTAAGTATCTACCCAACTACTGAGCATGTGCACCAGTTTCGGCAGGTATGTAGCTCCACGCCCACATACATAAGCAGAGTCTCAGTATTCTGGCCATTTAAAAACCAAATGGAAGACCATCTCATCTTTTAACTCAATAGCCTTGTGAACAGGGACATAGCCAGGAAGCGGATAGCCCAGGTTCTGGGTCCCCCTCATCCAGAAAGAGCTTGAACTTGTATCCCTCTGATTTCCAGTATAGTGTGGTAATTACCAGGCCACATGCTATCCAGCCATCTTCTGAAATTGAGTCACTCTTCCTGGTACTCATTGCAATAAAGTTTCTGTCCCACTGAGAACAAAGGTCCAAGCTAGAACTCAGCATCCCTTCCCCTTTTTCAGATCAACCATACACCTTTTAGTGTGCTATCTAGATCCTGGCCACACATCTTCCTCTCCTGGGTGCTCAGGGGGCTAGCTTCAAGAGGAGGGCTCAGAGAAAAGGACCTATCTGTGGCATGTAGGTTTGTGCATTGAGACAGGAAGCTAGAGAGAAGTAGGTTTTAAATCCCCTCTGACTGATGAGCAACGGGACCTGGACTCCTGCTCTCTGGATGAGTGCCCTGATCGGTAAGGTAGTCAGCTAGGATGTAACAGCTTTCTTCCTCCTCTAAAATTAAAAAATAAAAATAAAATTAATTAAGAAAAAAATTAATCAGCTTTCTTTTTTTGAAATTCTATTTTGCTTGCCTTTTGTTGTTTTATTTATTTTTTCTTTTTGATACTCTCCTTTACCATTTTCTTTCTTTTGGGGTTTTATTTTTTTTCTTCTCCATTTTGTGATAGAGTTGCTGAACTATTATGTACAAAAATGCATGTAATGTTGTCTACTAAGAGATGTCAGTGGTGAAAGGTAGGCCATATTTTCTAATGAGCACAGAAAAGCCCCATGATATATATGAAAATTCATTATTTCATGTAAAATATATCTTAAAGGCCCCAAGAATCTGATTTTCTGGTTGCATTAGCATGGTTATCATTAATTATCTTACTGTGACTACTGTTCATAACATCATTAATTTTTCCAGCAATTCTGTTACTGTTTAAAGAGTGGAATACTTTGATCAAAATTGAGACATCTTGCTTTTTTTTCTCAGCAGACTTTTATAGTTTTGCAAAAGTGAAATTATTCCCTAGATGTTCCATAGGAAACAATGGATCAGACAGTTAATGACACCTCCTTATCATGGTATAATGCCACCATTAACTTGTGATGCCACTATATCTCATTATCAGCCACATGGCAGCAACATTTTTACTTCTCAGTCCATTTCATTAAATTACAATTGGATACCACATGTGAAGGAACATATTCAATTTTGGGAAAAAAAAATCCTAGTATCCTGTAATTCAAAGCAGAAGAATGTGTTAATTATTTAGAATCATAGTAACTAAATCTCATATTTTTGAAAGCACAGTCTATATTGAATATTAAAAATAAAATAATTTCCCTATTATTAAATAAATGTAAATTTCCATTGGACATTTATCAGTAATCCAGAACCAATTATTACCCCTAATACTCAAGAGCTTCATAAATTGAAAGGACAGTAAAAAGTAGTATTAGATACAGTAAATCAAACCTAATGAAGCAACATTAGCACTTTTATGTTGTAGCTTCTAATTAGGAAGTCTGTTAATGAAATTGGGGCATTTACTCAATTGCTGTGAACAATTATTTTCAAATTAAGCCTGGCAATTAAATAGCATGATTAAGCTCATAGTACAGGCTTTTACTAGTGATATGGTGAGTATCTTGCATGCTGGATTATGCATGGTAGTCTAAACTGTAAAAATCTACTGATTAACCAATGTAAATGAAGAGGAATACTACTTAATTAGAAACATCAGTGAGTAGGCAAAAGGAATGAAAATAAACTCATTTCAAGAAACAAAAGAACAGTAGGATTTGATAGAGAAAATGATGTTGCCGATATTTTCTGTTGGTTTCTTTTATATAGGGCAGCAGTGAAATTAATGGAGAATTATTACATTCACTAGTATTATATTTTATTCATACACAGAAGTAAAATGTATTTTCCACTTGTAGCTACTTTGCTGCCAAAGCCCCTTTAAAATGTTAAAACTCTCTTAATGCCTTCCATCAGGGATTTTACTGGCAAGAGTACTGAGATAATTGCATGATCTCGACAAGTTTTATCAGCAGTGGAAAGATTGCAAGGTGATGAGTATGATTGAATAAGCATATGAGTTTTCTTGAAACTATGGAGCATTAACTCTTCTCAGCCCATTCATCAACTCAAGAGACAGGATTCAATTTTGAGTCTCACATGAGATAAAAATCCTGTTTTATCTTATTGCCTCATTGGAATAATAAAAAAAAGCATGTGTAGCTTTAATAATTTGGAGAGAAATGTTGTCACTGTAGAGCAAGTCAGCTAAAGGACACATTACATTTACCTGATAAAATTAGTATTTAAAACACAGAGGTAAAAAGTATTATTAACAAGGAAAACTGAAACGATGCATTTTTCAAACATATATAGAGACCCTACATAACTATGAAGCTTGTTAGTAAACAGCAAAATAATGATCCTTTAGATTTAAATAAGAAAATGTGACATCTGTTTATGAGAAGCATTAGAAATGTTAAAAATAATTCCAAAAAATCCATATCTAATGGCTTAAGGTTAATCCTTCGCTAGTTGGTAGGACATTATTCCACAATCACTTAAGTACATACTTAACTTTAAGGCTGTACAGTAGGGGTGTGGGAAATGGGTCCTATTCGATTCGGATTCAGCCCAAGCCAGGGACAGTGATTCGATCCATTGATTCAGATCACTGTCCCCAATTCGATTCGGCTGAAGCTGAATCTGACGATTTGATGCTGATTCCATGAATCAGCGATTTGGACATAGGCACAGCTTTAAAAGTTTTATCTACATACCTTGAGGTATCAATGTGGCTCATGATCATTGCAGTGCTGGGGCAGACAGAGTGTCCCACAGCAGCACAGGGGGCTGTCCACCATGCTTGGCAGGAAATTTAGAAGTGGACAGGAAGTACATCTGGGTCCACTTCCAGGCCTGCTGGGGAGCACCCCGCACCCTCCCAGCTTGGTGATCAGCCACAGGGGAACCCCAGGTGCACCCCCAGACCCAGGAGGCACCAGTCACTGAGTCACAGAGGTGCAGGGAGGGCGGGGGCGGTGGCAGCATGTTCCCCAGTGGACCCAGAAATGTTTCTGGTCCACTTCCAGGTATGCTGCTGAGCATGCTGGGGAGCCCCCTGTTCTTCTGTGGGATGCTCCATCCGCCCCAGCACCGCAGCAATCATGAGCCCCTGCTACCTATAAGTATGTAGAAAAAACATTTAAAGCTATCTCTATGTCCAAATTGCTAAATCTGTCCGAATCTCTCTGAATCAATTCAGAGGTTCTGAATTGATTTAGAGAGATTAAAGGGTCCTCTGATTCGATTCAGATTCAGGATTTAGACTTGATGACCTATGGAGATGCCTTCCAGCCCAACTTCTCTATGATTCTAAGATTCTACCTTCTCTAATATGGACCTATTATTTAAAATAAGTAACAATCACTAAGATTTTAACGTGCAATTTGTTTACTTAACTCTGGAACAGCATAATAAGTATAGAGGAGATTTTGGCATAAAGAGATGAATTAAAGTAAAATATGGAAATGAGCCTCTATTGACTTTAATAATATATAAGCATTTTGTATTAGCTAGCACTTTCAGCTCATTTCTGAATGACAACTGCCAATAGTTCAGATCTGAGCCACTGTTCTTTTAGAAATGTAAGTGGTTCTTGTCTTGGTTGTTTTTTTTTTAAACATCCAACTGAGATATTGATGTTTATTATCTTTCAAAGACCTTGTGTTTTATTAGATCAATAATTCAATGCAAGTATATACCTTTCCAGAGTCCTTAGCTTTGCTTAATGTTGAGAATTTGCTTGAAGTGCTTCCTTTAGAAAAATAAAATCAGCACTGAGCAACACTATACTTTTTTATAATTAAGCAAGAGGGATTACAGCCATTAAATCCCTGCATCATTTCACACATCAGGAGGGTCACACAATATGTTTAGTATAGTTGATTAGGAAATATATTTATTTTTCAGGTAGAAATTAATATGTAGAATAAAATGACTATGCTATAGGAAAACTATAGTGCTATAGGAAAACTAAAATATTTGATTATTGCAGGAAACTAAGTAGTTTGAAGACACAGTTTCAAAGCAGATCACAGCTAAAGTAGAATCTCATATCACAGTTAATGTCTCTACAAATATTTTCCTGATGATAAGATATTTTTGTCAGCACTATGTTGATCAGCTTTTTGCCCACCCCAAAAAACTTTAGACCAGAAAATTAGTGCTGTTAAATCTTTTCCAAGACTTCTGTTATGGGTATAACATATCAGAAGTTTATATGGAAAAGGTCTTAGTCGAGCAAAATAAATTCAGGTGTACTACTTTTACAGTTAGTAGAATACATGCAAGATGAGCATGTTTTTTAGAATCTGTGAAAATATATGATTTAAATTTAAAAGGCCATTTGATAATTTAGTTTGAATATGCACAAACACAATACTGTATTGTATTTCAATGTATAGTATTTTTAGACCCAGGTTTAGATAGGGGGGTTTCCAAAGGTGTTTTCTAAATCCTGGGGCGTAATATTTGAAAACTGTTACAGCAAGTTTATGTAAACTCCCAAGTAGTGTACTTTGATGACTAAAGCTAAAATCAGAAGAATTGAAGAAAACACCCGTTGATCCATATTGCCGTTCTTGCCAGATTAATTAGGAAACAAATCTAAATTAAAATGAAAAGGCAATAAATTTCTTTTACAAAATTACAAAATATGATGAACGCTACATGACATTTGACACACACACACACACACACACACGCATGCACGCACATAGTTATGTATATATACACACAAATCTACATGTAAGTGT
>NW_017728992.1:32341714-32342986 GCF_001723915.1 Gavialis gangeticus
ACACACACACACACACACACACACGCATGCACGCACATAGTTATGTATATATACACACAAATCTACATGTAAGTGTATGTATATGTATATACGTTTGTGTGTGTATGTAGTGTATTTATAATAATGTACATTACTGCAAACTATCTACCCTGTTTGCAGCAACCAGGGGCTGCAGACAAGTTAAGCAGTTTGTAGACAGTTTGCTGGGAGCAAGAGGAGGAAAGGGAAGAGAAGCCAGCTCCTGCCCAGGGAAGTAAGCGATCCAGAGCTGCCTGTGCCTTTGGCTTGCTGAGTGTTTGTCAGGTATGCTCTGAGAAACTGGGAGTGTTGCTGGTTGAGTGACTCCTGATTGTTACCTGTGCCTGACAGAAGCCATAATGAGGGGGTGGAGTCAGTCCAAGCCCAGCAGGGTATAAAAGGAGGCTCCCTAAGAGACCAGCAAGCTAGCAAACAGGGGCTTCAAACAGAGTAAGCAGTTTGCAGGAAGTTTGCAGGTCAGTTTTCTGCCCCCCTGTCTTGAGGGGATAGCCTTTCAGGTTGGTATGAGGAAGCAGGAAAAAAGGAACCCTTTGGGGACAACAAGCAGTAAACAAGCCAGCTTCTAGGTGTGTTCGCTAGGGAAGGTGTGCTTGGAAGAAAGACAGTGAGAGAGAGAAGGCAGATTAAGAGACCCTACTGGAGGGAACGGCTGGAGGACATTGCAATGCCAGAATCACTGCCTTTGCTTGCACCTGTGAGGTTCCAGTTCAGGCAGGACCACTCACAATTGAAGCTTCCACCCAAGTCTAGTTTGACACTATAGGGACTGCGGCTTGCAGGTTCCTTCCAGTGATGGCTGGGTCAGGGAGTGCCTGCGGTGTCAGCAGTGCCTCCTGGTGCTGTCTCTCAGGGAACAGGCAAGAGGTAGTGAGGCTCTGAAGCATCGGCAACATGTGGGAAGACACAGGGGGGGACGTGCTCCCTTGAAATTGGCCCTCGCTGGCCGGGGAGTGGTGGGTGCCGGCCAGTGTCCCCACCCTGAGAAGCGCCAGTGGCACTTCTGGTTTTGCCAGTGACACTTCTGGTTTGCCACCAGTGATCGCCCATTGGGGCACCCCTCCCTCCCAGTTGGCAATCGGCTGCTTTCCCCCACCCCCATTGGTGATTGGCCGCTGGTGCCCACCCCAAGATCCAAGAGGCACCAGTCACCCATTCTCTGAAGCTTCTTCCACCATGTGAACTTCATCAATTCAATGTTCATAGAATCATAGAATCATAGAAGTAGGGTCGGAA
>NW_017728992.1:32344899-32352402 GCF_001723915.1 Gavialis gangeticus
CATCACCTTGCACTTGTCTGTGTTGAATCCCATCCTATTGGGATGGGATGATGTTCCAAGAAGAAGGATGTTTGAGAAAAGATGGCATCCATTTGATGAAGAGATGGAAGAGCATCTTTGCAGACTGGCTTACTAACCTAGCTGCGGGGTGGGGGACGAGGAGGGCGCTTTAAACTTGGTTGGCTGGAGGATGGAGACGAAACCCCTCATGTTAGTGGGAAAGTGGATGAACTGGAGGAAGAGCATGTAGGAGGGGGCCACAGGGGAGGTGTTCTCCTTCTTCCTGAGAAATCAAGGCAATTGACTAGTTACCTTAGGTGCCTACACATGAATGCATGGACCCTGGGAAACAAGCAGGAAGAACTGGAAGTCCTTGCACAATCACAGAACTATGACATGATTGGAATCACAGAGACTTGGTGGGATAGCTTGCATGACTGCAGCATTGTCATGCATGGATTTATACTGTTCAGGAAGGACACGCATAGGAGAAGAGGAGGGGGAGATGCACTTCATATAAAAGAGCCATGTGATTGCTCAGAGCTCCAGTATGAAACTGGAAATAGGCCTGGTGAAGGTCTCTGAGTTAGGGTCAGAGGAGAGAGCAACAAGAGTGATGTCATGGTGTGGGTCTACTATAGACCACCAGACCAGGAGGAAGTAGTGGATGAGGCTTTCTTCAAAGAGCTAGCAGAAGTTTCCCAATCACAGGCCCTGGTTCTCATGGGGGACATAATTCACCCTGACATCTGCTGGGAGGGCAATACAGCAGTGCACAGGCAATCCAGGAAGTGTTTGGAGAGTATTGGGGACAACTTCCTGGTGCAAGTGCTGGAGTGGCCAACTCGGGGCCATACTATTCTTGACCTGCTGCTCACAAACAGGGAAGAATTGGTGGGGAATGTACTAGAAGATGGTAACTTGGGCAGCAGTGATCACAAGATGATTGAGTTCAGCATCCTGAGGAAAAGAAGGATGGAGAGCAGCAGAGTAAGAACCCTGGAATTCAGAAAATCAGACTTTGACTTGTTTAGGGAACTCACAGGCAAAATCCCCTGGGAAGCCAGGCTGATGGGGAGAGGAGTCTAGGAATGCTGACTGTACATTAATGAAGCCTTACTGAGAGTGCAGAAACAAACCATCCAGATGTGCAGGAAGACTAGCAAGAATGGCAGAAGACCAGCTTAGCAGGGAACTCTTCAGTAAATTAAATCATAAAAAGGGAAGCCTATAAGAAGTGGAAACTTGGAGAAACAACTAGGGAGGAATATAAGAATATTGCTTGGGCATGCAGGGATGAAGTCAGAAAAGGCAAATTGCAATTGGAGTTGCAATTGGAGTTTTATCTTTGAAAAATCATGGTGATCAGGAGAGGTCCCAAATGACTGGAAAATGGCAATCATAGTGCCCATATTTAAAAATGGGAAAAAGGAGGATCCAGGGAATGACTGATCAGTGAGCTTCTTTTCAGTTCCTGGAAAAGTCATGGAGCAGATCCTCAAGAAATCCATTTTTAAGCACTTGGAGGAGAAGAAGGTGATTAGGAACAGTCAGCATGGATTCACCAATGGCAAGTCATGTCTGACCAATCTGATTGCTTTCTACGATGAGATGACTGGCTCTATGGATGTGGGTAGACCAGTGTATGTGGTATACCTTGATTTTAGCAAGACTTTTGATATAGGCTCCCACAACATTCTCACGCGTAAGGTAAAGAAGTACAGGATGGGTGAATGAACTGTAAGATGGATAGAAAACTGGCTGGAGCATTGGGCTCAGAGGGTACTAATCAATTATTCAATGTCTAGTTGGCAGCTAGTATCAAGTTGAGTGACCCAGGGGTCAGTCCTGGGGCCAATTTTGTTCAACATTTTCATCAATGACCTGGAAGATGGCATAGAGTGCTCCCTCAGCAAGTCTCAAGATGACAGTAAGCTAGGGGGAGTAGTAGATACACTGGAGCAGAGGGCTAGGATTCAGAGTGACTTAGACAAATTGTAGGACTGAGCCAAAAGAAATCTTATGAGGTTCAACAAGGACAAGTGCAAAGTCCTGCACTAAGGATGGAACAATCCCATGCACTGGTACAGGCTTGGGGCTGATTGGCTAGGCAGCAGCTCTTCAGAAAAAGACCTGGGGATTACAGTGGACAATAAACTGAATATGAGCCAACAGTGTTCCTTTGTTGCAAAGAAGGCTAACAGTATGCTGGGTTGCATTGGTAGATGTGTGTTACCAGGTCAAAGAAGTGATATTTCCCCCCTCTATTCAGCACTGGTGAGGCCACATCTGGAGTACTGTATTCAGTTTTGGGCCCCCCGCTACAGAAAGGATGTGGACATATTGGAGAGAGTCCAGTGAAAGGCAACAAAAATGGTGAGGGACTGGAGGCACATGGCTTATGAGGAAAGACTGAGGGAACTGGACTCATTTTGCCTATAGAAGAGGAGAATGAGGTGGGATTTAATAGCAACCTTCAACTACCTGAAAGGAGGTTCGAAAGATGATGGAACCAGAATGTTCTCAGTGGTAGCAGATGACAGAACAAAGAGCAACAGTCTCAAGCTCCTCCCCCTCCCCTGCCTGCCACTGTAGCTTTCCATGTTATTCCACCCCTCTTTCTCCTTGCCCCAGCTGGGCTGTGATAGGGCTGGGCTCGTACAGGGATGGGGAGAGCAGCAACAGCAAGGCAGAAGAGTAGTCACCCCACTGCTCTCTCCCCTATGCACCAGGAGCACATGCAGAGGAAGGTATCTCCCCTACCCATCACCACTGCTGCTTTCCACATTCACAGCTGAGGCCAGCCCATATTCAACCTGGCTGGGGTGGAAAGAAACAACTATGGTGCTTCCTCCACCCCCAGGAAAGTGGGTAAATGTAAAGCAACAGGCAGAGGAGGGGATGGGGAATTGGAGAGGCATATTTTCATCTCCTTTGAGGGCTTAAGAAACCCCTACAGGCTCCAATGGTGTGGTCCAATGCAAAAGGGGAATGCAGCTGTGTCTCTGCACCCCTTCTGGAACCACCCTTGCAGATGTGTATGTGTATGAATTTTATATATTTTATATGATACTATATGTACACAATATATAGCATATTGTGTGTGCATAATGTATCTATATTAAGTGGGGAAATAGAAAAACAAAAATATCCATTTATATTTTAAATCACAATGATAGAGAAATCATTGACAATCATAAGTTGTCTTGTAGTACAATATATCAGGCCCTGGCTTACATTACACTTTAGATGTTATTAGCCAGTTAGTCAAATCTTAAGTAGTTATCAGGCCCACACATTCATTCAATTAATGGCATTACAAAACAGGGAATAAGCCACAAAATTATAAAATAAGTTTTTTGGTTAATTTCCATTGTGCCATAAATAGAACACATGGTGAACCTGATCAGATGATGTATGCTCTGAGTCCTTCGTTCTGATGTGCTCCTGAGGCTAGGAGCCTTCCTAGGTCCTGAGGCTAGAAGTGCCCATCACCTGACTAGTGCTCCAAGCTGGGTAAACCAGGCATCCAGCTTAATATTTGCTGTTGCAGAGGAAGCCTGGGATCAGATCTCAGTTGTACTTTCTGCTAGTCCCCATTGCTCATTTAATTAAATGTCTACCAGTGACCTTAGATGACAATATAGTTAACTAAGTATGTTCATCTATACATTGATCTTTGGAAAGTATTTTAGGATTTGAGTTTTTGAGCTTAGAGAGGTTTCTCACCAGAGTTAAATGAACCATTCAAAAAATACAAATTAATGCAAAATGGTGCTATGGGTATCTAACAAATGAATCCTAAACATTACATGCTCAAAGTCAACAGGTTTAAATGGTGTTTCAGTGATGTTTGAGTTGTAATTTAATCTATATAATATCTTTGTTCAAGGGCCTTTCATAGAATATGGAAAGGTGGAATGGACCACTTTTATGCACAATAGTTGAAAAGAGACCCTATTTCTCCAACCAGGGACTGAAAAAGGTACTATAAACCAGGGCTCTGTTAGTATTGAGGCACAGTGTGATAACTTCTTTGAAATGTGACATTTGGTATTCAGAATCTCAGCTTCTCTACTTTTAAGTAGGTTTGTTTCAAGTATGGACGTAAAAAAACCTTGAAAATGGGAGCATATACCTATGCAAATCAACAGTAAACTTAGAATAATAATGGGAAGAGGTGGATGCTTCCAGTTTGTCTCAGGTGATAACTTGTGTACCTAAAAATTAGTATTTAAGTGTCAAGAGAATGAGATATTTCAATCCTTCAATACAGAGAATGAGGATCCTTGATCTACCTTATCTATTTTGGAGATGGGAGCAACTTTTTGGGGAGAAACTCCTACAGAAACACATTATGCGAGGGGAAGGAGGTACTCTTCATAAGACATTCCTTATAGGTAATTCCTTATAGAGATCTTTATTTATTTAATACCTTTCCATAATTCCATAGGTCAGAAGGACAATTTATTCCAGTGAGTAAAGGCAGATATTAATAGTATAAACAAATGTGTGTTTTATTTGAGGACATGGAAAAGCATTTGAAAAGTGATTTGATACAATCACTACACCCCACAATCACTACACCATACAACAGAGCCATCAGCATTCCCAGATCTTACAGCTGCACCTCCAGAAATGTTATATATCTCATCCAATGCACCAAATGCCCATATGGAAAATATGCAGGTGAGACCAAACAACCACTGTGCACCAGAATGAACGCACACCAGAAATCTATCAAAGACAGGAATACCCAGTTACCTGTGGGGGGCACATTTCTCACAAGAAAACCACTCTCTCTCAAATCTCTCAGTCCTCATCCTCAAAGGAAACTTACAGAACACTTCCCAGAGACCAGCCTATGAACTCCACTTCATCAACCTCCTGGATACTAAAAATCATGGACTAAATATAGACATTGGATTTATGATACATTATAACCTGCCTGACAGCTGACTTCCCAGGTACTTCTCCACCATTCATCCCCCTTGTCTCCCCCACAACCAGACTGTCTCTCACCCATTGACTCCTTAATCTACATTTTTGCTGACTGCCTGTCTTGTATGCATACCAGCCCAGCCTCTGGCTTTTTTACTTTCAATTCCATCTAGGAAGAACACACATCAACTGCTGAAACTTCCTTAGCCTGACAAACGGTTTTTGAATCTGAAAGCTTGCTTAAAAATTGTTCTCCAACTATTTAAGTTGGTCTAATAAAAGATATCAGATTCACCCAAAGAACCTTGTCTGAAAAGATAGATGATACAGACTGAGATATATGGCAGAAATAAAAATTTTAAAGGCATGGTCATCAGAAATCATGAGTTCCACAAATGAGGAATAGTTCCTGTAGGACCTCTAGGGACAAAATTTGATAGTCTAATGGAGAAATAGTAGAATATTGAAACTTCACCAGAAACTGACAGCAGAACAAAGATTACATTACCAATCAACTGGTTTCCCCTCCTTCCAAACTAACACTGCTTTTTTGTTCCATAACGATCTGGTAATTCTAACAGAATGATAACAAATGCATCTGCCTGATGCTTTATCTTCACCTTTTCTTTGTGGATAAGATAATTATCTATTTTAAGTTTATTATTTTATATATACTTGTAATGGGGCTAAAGCAGAACCCTGGACCCAGTGAGTTCCAATCAAGAGATCAGGACAAGTCACTCCCTGAGCAAATGCCGTATGGAAAACCCCAGAGTAACACCTTGGTCCTAGCTGAGCTAAATCAAGGCAGCTAATCCCCAGAAGCCCCTTAAAAGCTAAGCCCAGCCTGCAGTCTCCTTGTTTGGGCAAAGGCAGGAGTTTTGGCTTCTAAACTTCTAAGTGCTTCCTTGCTGATCTTTTGGTTTTGACTCAAAGTCAAGTAAGCAGTACTGTAGCAAGATGGGGGGTGAGGGTGAGTGGGGTGACTGACCCGGGCACCAAAGTGTAGGGGTGATAACAGGCAAGTTGTGAGTTGATATTCTGTTATAAATATTTTTTTAAAAATTGGCTGATGTGGCCTATAAATGCTGTGTTCAAGTGTGCAACCACAGCATGAGGTCAGCCTGGCAGCTTGGAGAGCACTATCCGGCTAGTGAGTCTGTTGTGGGGGGAAAGGGGCTGCGGGGGAAGAAGTGAGGGGGCAGATCAAGGCCCCCCAGTGAGGGAGGAGCGGGGACTGGAACTGAGGCGGTGCTACTCAGTCGGGACAGGGCTCTGGACAGAGTCAAAGAGTCCAGGGGGGCGGGCAGGATAAGGAAATGGGGGCAGCTCCTGCCGTTGCATGCACCCCCCAGGCAAGCATGGGGGGGTGGGGGGTGTGCCCCTGGATCTGTGCACAGGGCAAGAGTAAGGTGCCAAATTTCCTTGCTATGGCACTGCCAGTAAGGCCCTTGGCATTCATAGAATCATAGAACCAGAAGGGACCTGTATGTTCATCAAGTCTGGTCCCCTGCCCTGAGCAGGAATTTATAGGGCTCAGATGAGCTCAGTAAGGTGCCTGTCCAGCCTCATCTTGAACACCTCCAAGGAGGGTGACTGCACCATCTCTGCTGGGAGTGCTTTCCAGACTTTGGTGATCCTTGCAGAGAAAAAAGTTTTTTCTTATGTCTAGCCTGAATGTACTCTCTTTTAGTTTATGCCCATTGGTTCTTGCCCTCCCTTTAGGTGCCTTCCTAAAGACTTGATCCCCTAGATCTTGGTGCTCACCCCTGATGTACTTGTAGGAGGCTATCAAGTCACCTATCAGCCTTCTCTTACTCAGACTGAACAAGCCCAGTTCCTAGACTCTCTCCCCATAGAGTCTATCCTCCCCATAGGGTCTATCCTCCATGCCCTTAACAACACAGGTGGCCTTTCTTTGTTTCCTCTTGAGCTTATCCATATCCTTGTTGAAATGTGGTGCCCAGAACTGGACAGTACTCTAGCTGAGGCCTCACCAACACTCTCCTTAGATCTATTAGCCTCACATCGGCTGATACACCCCAGAGTTCTATTTGCCCTTCTGGCAACCTCATCACACTGTTGGTTCATGTTCATCTTCAGTCCAATCCTGAAGGTCTTATTCAGATGCTGTGCCAGCCAGTGGACCATCTCCCATTGTGTAGTTATGATGAGAGCTCTTCCTACCCAGATTAAGGACTTTTCACTTTATAGATTTCATAGGTTTCATAGACATTAGGGCTGGAAGGGACCTCAGAAGATCATCAAGTCCAGCACCCTGCCCCAGGGGCAGGAAGTCAGCTGGGGTCATAGGATCCCAGCAAGATAAACATCCAGGTTTCTCTTGAAGGCAGTCAAAGTAGGTGCTTGAACCACCTCTGGCAGCAGGCCATTCCAGCCTGAAATGGTCTTGCAGGATTCCATTACCATTCAACCTTGTAATCCCTTGAGGCGCTCTGGTGAACAAATGTTCCCCCAGGTCCAAGTGAACACCCCTTATAAACTTATAGGTGGCCATCAGGTCACCCCTGAGCCTGCGCTTTTCCAGGCTGAAAAGTCCCA
>NW_017728992.1:32352486-32362170 GCF_001723915.1 Gavialis gangeticus
TTTCATAAGAAGGTCTGTTTTCCTGACCTCTGATCATACATGTGGCTCTCTTCTGGATTCTCTCAAGCTTCTCCACATCCTTTTTGAATTGTGGAGCCCAAAACTGGACACAGTACTTGAGCTGCGGCCTTACCAAGGCCTAGTACAATGGGAGAATGACATCCTGGGATTTGCTTGAGAAGCATCTATGGATGAAAGCCAGCATTTTGCTTGCTTTACTGGCTGAAGCATCACACTGCAGGCTAATGTTCATCTTGTGGTCAATCCTGACCCCCAAGTCCCTCTCATCCACAGTACTAGTCAGTGTAGCATTGCCGAGCCTATAGACAAGCTGCAGGTTTTGCCTCCCAAGGTGAAGAACCTTGAAATATTTGGTGTTAAACACCATCAGGTTCTCATGTGCCCATTTACTGAGCCTGCCAAGGTCAGCCTGGATCTCCCTCCTGTCCTCAGGTGTGGATGCTTTACCCCAAAGTTTGGTATCATTGGCAAACTTGGCCAGTCTGCTTCTGACTCCAATGTCCACATCGTTAATGAAGAGGCTGAACAAAATAGGTCCAAGGAGGGACCCCACTGGTCACAGTGCACCATGACGATTGACTTCCGTCAACCACCACCCTCTGTGTCCAACCACGGAGCCAATTCCCCAGCCAGCAGATCATGGTGGACACGAGGCTGCAGTTGGCCAGTTTTGCCAAAAGGTGATCATGTGATACCAGACTGAAGGCTTTTTTAAAGTCGAGATATATGACATCAATCTCTTCCACCTTGTCCAGGTGATAGGTGAACTTCTTCCTGTCAAACCTCATCTGATTCCATTTCGCCCATGATTCCAGTCTGTCAAGGTCATCCTGGATCTTTACCGTATCCTCTGATGTGCTCACATTTCCCCACAGCTTGGTATCATCTGTGAACTTAATCATTGAACTTCCCACCCCCTCATTCAGGTCATTAATAAATATATCAAAGAGCACAGGTCCAAGCACCGATCCCTGGGGGACACCACTGGAGACAGCCCTCTAGGATGAGGCCATCCCATCAACTACGACTCTCTGGGAGCAGCCTCTAAGACAGTTGTCTGCTCAACTCACTGTAGAGTGGTCCAGCTCAGTACCCTCCAGTTTGATTGAGAGAATCTTGTGGGAAATGGAATCTGAAATCTAAGTAAATGCATCTTTCCTGAAATCTACATAAATAACATCAACCTCATGTTTCTCATTCAGTTGGCTAGTTATCTGGTCATAGAAGGACACTAGGTTAGTCACGCATGATCTACCCTTGACAAAGCCATGCTGTGCACCCAGCCCATTTTCTGATGCCAGCTCCCTGATCATGATTCTGGTGGAATTTCAGCTCTGGGTTTTGACTTCTGATCCCATTTAACCTTCAGTTACCTTGTCTCCATATTAAGCCTCTGATCCTGTCTTGTCCTAACTTCAACTTCAGGTTTAAAATCCAGTTCTGACACCAGACCCCTTCAGTCCCAGCTTCCTGGGGAACCAGCCTTGACTATACCTATGCTTCAGATAACTTACCCTAGGCAAGATCAGTTCTGGCCTGGTGCATAACAATGCTCTGGAATTTGTAATATAAGAATCACTTTCTTGAGCTGATAGAAAATCAAGTTACTATCTGAGGATTTTCTTTCATATATATATATATATATTTTTTTTTTTCTAAATGGGGAATCTGAAATGTTAAAAAAAAATTATTCATTGATCTCACTGAACAATCAAAGCTGAAGTAGGGTTTACTCTAATTGCAATGATGTGAACTTTGGATTTAATTTTAAAGAGGCTAATTGGTTTGGTGTAGTTATTTCACTAACAGAAAAAGAGCACCCAAGAGACAAAACCACATATTTCAAGGGAAGGATGTCTTTATGGAAAGACTGCTTGAACAAAGAGCAACGTGGGCCAGATGCTAAGGTTCCCTCTTACACTTGGGGCCTTGCTACACCTTGGCTGGGATGATTTAGTCAAGGATGATTTTGCCTTGAGCAGGGGGCTGGACAAGATGATCTGACAAGGTCCTTCCCAGACTTACTATCACCTTACTATGTTCATAACTGCAAAGTCCTGCACTTAGGGTGGAACAATCAAATGCACTATTACAAATTGGGGAATGAATGTTCAGGCTGCAGTGCTACAGAAAAGGCCCAGGGATTATGGTGGACTCCCAGATCAAGGCAATATGTATAAATAAGGACATTGCTTGAAAGTCAAGGGAAGTGATACTCTATTAATTTTGTCGCTAGGGGGGCTTCACCTGGGTTACTGTGCCCAATTTTGGGTACTACACTTCAAGAAGGAAAGATGTAGACAATACTAAAAAGAGCCCAGTGGAAAGTGACAAAAATAATTGGAGATCTCAGAAACATGATTTATAAAGAAAGTTTGGAAGAACTAGAATTATTTAGTTTGAGGAAGACCAATGGGGGATTTAATAATGATCTTCAAGTACCTGAAGAATGGTTATACAAGGGATGGCTCTAGACTTTTCTGCAACTGCAGGGGAAAGGACTAGAAGTTATGGTATAACTACAACTAAGGAAGTGATGTTTGATTAAGTATTTGAATAGGTTTAGGACCTTGTTACACCTTATGCAGTAAGCCACAAAATGTTAATGGACTTAGTGTTGTTCAGCTTCATGAAGCAATCACACATTATGGCAAAAAAGCCTCCCTTGGCTGCCCCACATCTGCACAGCTGTGATTTGCCAATAGGGGTGGGCAAAATGGTGGATCTGGCTGGTGGATGGACTCTATTTCCCAGCAGCCCCTACCTGTGTTGCTGTGGCTAGTTTCCATAGAGACCCTAGCAGTGGTGGCACTGTGATAATGTGGAACCAGATTTCCATGGAGACTGGCCCCAGTGCTGGCAGGGTGTGCATCTGGGCTGGGATCTGCTTCAGGGTTGGGGCTAGGATCTTGCAGCAGTGACAGTGCAAGCAGGGGTATGCAGGCTCACAGCTCTGCCCTGGCTCTGGACCACACTGTTACCACCTGCAAGATCCCAGCCACAAAGCAGCTCATCACCCAGCCTCATGCCCTGCCAGCATTGCTGAGGTTGGTCTCCATGGAAACCCTGGCCCCACACTGTCACAGTACCACTGCTACTGGGGTCTCCATGGAAACTGGCCACAGTGATGCAGGCAGAGGCTCCTGTGAATTGGAGTCCACCATGGGCATGATCAAGCCTATCAGCTGGACTTTGCCCACCCCTCCCATAGAGGCCTGGTGAGCAAAGGCAGAACTTGGAGCTAGAGGAAGGACAGGCTCACTGCTCCCACTGGGCAGAGTGACTGCTGCAGCCCTGAAGCACCTGGAGAACAGATAGTCCCAGCAGGGGTGGGGAAGTAGTGCCCCCTACTAAGACCAGCTCACTCTGCCCCTCCCCCCCCCCCAGTTATGGCCAGTTCACTGCCAGATGTGTCCAGAGGGGTGAGATGTTATGCCTGGTCCTCCTGTCCTGCTGTGCCCCTGCATGCCCGCTTACCCTAACCTGAGAGCCCACTACCTCCTGGGATGATGGAAGACTTCAATTTGGGCAGAAAAACCATGGAGAGTAGCCACAAATTAAAGGAACAGGAGCAATATTAGGTGCATTAGAGATAATCCTGTACTGGAGTGTCATAATGCTAAGCCAAATAATAAGTGCCTTAAGCCACTTAAAAGGTGTTAACATGCATCCAGTTTAGGGTTTAAGAGCTCCAGAAACCACCTAAAGTTAACATGTAACAAAACCCTCAAAGAGGCGGTGGAATCTCCATTGCTGGCTGTTTTTAGGATTAGGCTAGACAAACATTTGACTGGAATGGTTTATACAGGGATGGAACAAAGTTAGAATACATGACCTCCTGAGGTCCTTTCAAGCCCCACATTTGCCATGATTTTGTAGAGACTTTATGTTACAGATTTTAATTATTTGCTAGAGTACCTGGGAACCCATGTCATTGATCAAGATTCTGTTGTGCTAGGTGCTATGGGTACATATAAACAAACCAAGTCCTTCCAATTTAACTATACAACAAGAGAGAGCAGATGAATGCAGATAGACTGGTGGTCTCAATATTGTATTCATTGCTCCAGAGATGTAACTGTTATAAAGATTTTTGTAGGCATCCTAGCAGCAGAGAGATTTGAACAAGGATAGAGACATAGAAGACGGCAATAATGTCCTCAAAGCTCCTGTGCATGAAGAGCATTCTGGGAGAAAGCACGATGCAATGGTTTGAAAATTTAACAAGCAGGCGAAGCAATGCCATAATGTCATTGCACTGTTGCAGCATTATATTAAACTAGAATATGAGTATCAGAATCTGTCTCTCTTTTTATCATTATTATCATTAAAAATGAATACTTCAGCAGCCTAATCCACTGTTCTATCAGCATTGTAAATGACAATGTTTTTGTACCATTATTATGATTTTAGTATAAATATTTGATGCTTTTTTTCTCTAAAGACTGGGCCACATCCTTTTAACAAGAAGTTGTTGTTTTTCTCTCCAATTGTTTTATGAAAAAGATGTGTAGCATTGACCAGAAATATAATGATTTTATTTTTGCATGCCCCTTTAGGCAAATAAAGCACTAAACCTAGCAGGCACTTTTGTCATCCTTTAAAAAAGGAAAATGACTTCTCTTTGACTATAAAATAACAGCAGCCAATTCATTCTCCCCCACCGTCCCCTAGAGAGCTGTTATGAACAAGATTATAATCACTCTAGATAGCAGCATTCATTGTTGGTATAGTCACATGGTATAAACTAAGGGTAAAGATCACCATTGTGCTGAGGCCCAGTCAAGGACTATTAAATCCTACTTAAGCTCTCAAAATAGGACTTAAATGGTTCTTAAGCCTCATGGCAGATCTCTGCTCAGGAGTGAATTTGGCTTGAAATGAAATCTGAAGTGTTCACAATCTGCTAAAGTGGAAGGCTGGGAGGCTTTTGTTCTGTATGTAGTCAAAGTGCATCCCAGCTTGCTTGATGGACTGTAACCACTGCAGCACTTTTGCAAATAGTAGCATGCATGACCCAGATGTTTAAAGAGCACTAGTGCTAAGAAGTAATACCCATAGTTTACCCTCAAATGGAATCCTAGATTATATGGACCAAAGAGGCTATTATGATCATCTTATCTGACTACCTGTGTGAAAAACCATGACATTTCAAACCATAATTCCTGTGCTCAGCACAAAATCCTCTGTTTGGCCTACAGCATTTTTTTTTTTTTCAGAAAGCCAGCCAGTCTTGATTTAAAGACTCCACGTGATGGAGAATCTCTCAGATTTCTTGGTAATTTGTTCCGTGGAAGGTATTAGTCTTATTTCCAGATTGAACTTTGGTGACCTCAACCTATAGTCAGTAGATTTTATTACATCTTTGTCAGTAAGAAGAAAGAACCCTCTGCTAGGCAAGAAGTCCCCATGTAGAGACTTATAGTCTGTGATTAAGTTGTCTTTCACTCACAAAAAGTTTGAGAAAATGATTATGACTGATTTAACACATGTAGGAAATAAGCAAGTATATCTGTTCCATACCACTGGCGGGTCGGGGGAATAGATGTGGGGATGGAGAAGGGATGAGCAATTATTTTAGGTGGAGGGCCGCTTAATGAGTATTGGTGAGCTGTTGAGGGCCACAAAGGTATCCCCACTCCTTGACAGGTGCCATCCTGGGACCAGAAGTCCTGCCCCAAAACCCCTGACCTCTGCCACCTGTGGGTGTGGGGGATATGTGTCTGGGGTTTGTGGCTGGGGTGGTATGTGTGTGTGTATGTGTGTGGGTACGGTGGAGGGTGGAGTGTGTGTGGGGATATGGTGGGGAGTGGGGTGTGCGGGGTCATGGTGGTGAGGTGGGGTGGGTGTGTGTGTGTTTGGGGGGGGGTCTCTGGAATATGCAAGTCCCAGAGCCACACATGGTGGCAGTTATTGGGACCAGTCTGTCCAGCCCCATAGCACAGAGCTTCAACACTCCTGCCCAAGTTATCAGCTGCATGTGGTGGCAGCATGTGGGGCCAGCTAGCCCCATAACATGGAGCTCCTGCTTCAGTCCCTGGAGCTGCATGTGGGTGCAGCATACAGGGCCATCCCCATCTGGCCCCATAGCATTTACACCCAATTCCCTGACTGCATGTGGTGGAAGGGTGTGCGGTCAGCCCAATCCAGTCCTATAGCATGCAGCTCCCATGCCTCTGCAGCATTCAGGTCCAGCTCAGACAGGTCACATATGTAATCTGGGTGTACCAGAGTGTGTACTTCCCTCTCCAATAGAAGGGAAGGGTCCGCAGGGTGTACGTGCTGTAGATGGAAACTGTAGCTTGCTCACCGCTTCCCCTTCTCCAATGTCTCTATAGAGGAAGACCAGAACACAATATCTTAACTATATACATGGTTTATTCAATTGCAAAATAAAAGAGGAGGGGATAGAATAAACTGGATAGGTGATAAAGATAAATATTTACAAGTAATATATTAAAATCAGCAAATAACAGAACAGGTAAGTATAACAGTTCTCTAGGACCCATGAGAGAAACCTCACCCACGGATTTCCAGGGGTAAGTATGTCCCAACAATTGATGGGTAAGCACACCAAAATATAAAGCACAATAAACAGTTAACACTCCAAAAAATAAGATGCACCAGGCAATTAATAAACAGTCCAAAATATAAGGTGTAGTGATCTCAAATATCCCCCTCCTCTAGAGGAGTCTTTCTCTCTATCTAGCCTAAATCCCCTCTGATGGGGCAATCCACTGTGTTTTTCCCTGATGGGAAACCCCTTGCCTGAGAACTCACGCTTCCCTGTGAGTAGGGTCCAGCAATCATTTCTGCTGTTTCATCCCCAACTAAGCAAGCGGCTCCCACACCAGATTCTCTGTCTCAGTCCCTGTGTTGGGTGTGTGGCTTATTCACATGCCCAGATGGCTCAGCCTTCTCAACAGGTTGCAGACTTGGGCTGCCTCATGTGTGCCCAGGGCAAGCCTGTCACACAGTGGAGCCTGCATTGCCCATGAGCCCTTGCACCTGGCAGTGGGGAATGGGACCTGAACCTTTCCTGCCCTCTTCAAGGGCCCTCAGCCTGACAATGACTCAACATGCAGAAGCATTTGCACTGGTGCTGGCCTCATGTTGGGGTTGGAGAGCTGAGCTGCCTTGGGCAGCTCCCAACATCCCGGTCCATCTCAGATGCTTGCACCATCCAGCCTAGTGCTGGGGTTGGAGACCTGAGGCACTTTGAGCATCTTCCAAGTTCCCGGTCTTTAGCGGACCCTCCATACAGCGACACCTGCACCGGCTCGCTGTGCTCTCTCATGGTGAGGGGTTGGGAAAGCAGCCACCTGCCACTCCCATTTGATAGAGGAGTCTTCAGGCTTTTCAGGGCAACTAGAAGTGCCCCCTGGGTAGCTCTTCCCCAGCTCTTCCTCATTCCCAGCTTCTTCTTTCTTCTCCATCCCTCGTTGTCTCTCCTGCATGCTGTGCATGCAGCTCCTTATATATCTTTTAGGGGCTACACCCCAAATTGAAGATGGGCCAATTAGGAGGAGGTGGAGCACAGTCTTCAATCAGGTCCACTCCTTGCCTTGCCTCAATGTAGGGGCAGGGTGGACTCCTCCTGAGGCTGTTCCCTTACTGATCTCTGATTGTTGGGCTTGCCCCATCAATCGCTTTGGCAATTCTCTAAGCCCAAGGAACCAGGCGAAGATAGGCAAGTCTGCCACACATAGCATATGGCTCCATGAACTCCCAGCACCTTTCCCCCCCAATGGTAGTCCTTGGCTCCTGGCCTGGTGACGCCTTTACCTGAATTTCCACCCTCACAGAGAGGGAGGGCTGGGAAACAGCCACAGAATCACCAGGCAAAAATCTCTGCCAGAGAGAAGCTTCTTGTCTCTAGCACCCCCTAGCTTGGGGCTGGGAGCTGGTCAGGCCAGGCTGGGGTGTGGCTTGGTTGCTTGGCACCTCCTGCATGGAGGTGCTAGCTTTCAGAGAGGTAGTGAGAGCTAGGGCCCATGATAATTATTGTGGTTTATAGAGGGACCCCACAGGCTATATGGAATTGCATGGTAGTCCAGATCCAGCCTGCAGGCTGTATTTTGCTGGCTCATGGAAAGTCTTACTAATAGCTTGAAGCCCTTTTGAGCCAGCAAGCTGGGCTGCTATCAGCATGCCCGCCGCATAAGTAATAATGACACTTATGTAAATACTTTTTTTTTGCAAATAACTCAAACACACCTAGGACTAAATACTGGAAATCTGGGCTGTATTCTTACATTTGTTCCATTGTATGTCTGATCTTTAGCAAGTTATTTAGATGCCAATGTTCAAATATCCATTGTTTTTGTATTACCTTAGTGCCTGAATACTCATTTGGGGCCTGATTCTCATTTTTTTCAACTTTGATAGTTATTTGCACCTGTGAAAAGTGATGCATTACCCTAGCAGATTAGAGCTCTGTAATCTCTATTACCATTATTGAACTTTGTTTTATAATTATTTTGTAAAGGATTAATATGACTACATTGGTTAATAATACCATACATCGGATTATGAACAAAAATGCTAAGTGCCCACATTTCAACAGAAGGTAAAGGATCTTTAAGTAGTGAGTAACTTGGAAAAATTAAGCCACATGTGTCTCCAGGTAGATACCTGAAAACCAAGGTACTCCACTCAACATTAGTAGAGAATGATGAACATTTGACCTCCAAATTCTCTAAGTCAGGATCTTTCTTGAGGGATGGAATCTGCTAAGTGGTAGAAAGAGATATTCTGGAATTAGGAAACAGGATGAATGAGGTGTCCTTTATTTCTCATTTTGTAGGAATTCTTAGTGGTAGTCCTTTTATGAATGTGAATCTGGGGCAAAACATTATATGTGTATGGTCATCTGGGCTAGGGAAAGATATTATACATAAAATCGGTATAAGCAATTGGAAAGTGGTTCAAATCTAACACACCAGAAGTTAATTGCACATAAACCACTTTCAAAATGGCTGAAGCTGGTTTAAGATAAACCTGGATAGGTATAATACCAGACTTACCTGATTAAATTAGGTTAAATCAGTTTATTGGACTTCTGACCCAGATCTCCTCCAGATTCAAGTTAGGTCTCAGTCCCCCAGCATCAAAGGATACTTTGCACCTCCCCTACAATCCCCTCCCCCCCAGGGTGAGTGGGCTAACCTTGGCCCAAGATGTCTGCTCCAGCTTAGCACGGAGGTGTGCTCTTGCCCCCACCCCCTCCTCCCTCCAGCTTCTGGCCAGGGCCACTGCAGGCATGTGGCTGCATTTCCAGAAACAAAAGTGAAGGTCTGTTCACTTCCTGCGCAGTTTAGACCAACCTGCACAGATTGAATTGATTCAGCCTTAGGTTTTTAAATCTCTGTACCTTGCCCTGAAGATCTTGGGCAGCATTTGCTAAACTGAAAGAAATAAATAGACTTTATGTTGTCAGAATGAAAGGGGAAACCACAGGCATCAGATACATTTATGAGATTATGAAACACAAGCAATTAAGGGGGACTAATGTTATAAAGTAACCTAACCAACAAAAAATGTATAGATGAATAGCAGAACTGTCAGAAAAGATTGAAGGATAGTTAGCTGTGAATGCCCCCATAAATTTTTAGTCAAAGGACTCCAGTTGTAGCTACCCACAGTATGTTCAGAAATACTGAT
>NW_017728992.1:32367170-32375194 GCF_001723915.1 Gavialis gangeticus
GGGGGGGGGGGGGGGGGAGTTATTTTTAAATCCAATTCACAGTTTATATATGGTGAGATGCATCTCATCCTGTGAACTTCCAGAGTGCTGTGCTGAGCAAAACTAGTGCAAACTCTCTGTAAGAAGGTTTATATAGCTCCTTCACAATCATATCAAGAGAAAACATTCCTTTAGTTCCACTTTCACATCTCCACAGTTCCCAGCACTCCTAACAGCTCCTGTCTGCCTGCTCACAGTACTAGTAGTAATCCCGAATGCAAAGAAAATGTCCAATAAAACCAGCATTTATACTTTGATGTCAAATGGAAAATATATCTAAGCTAAAATATTTGCTTAAATCATATCCTCTCAAACCCCCTTTTGCACAGTGAAATGTATTGCCTGTACTTACTATCTGTATCTGTTCTTGCTTGGGGGTGGGGGAGAGGTATGTGTGTGTGTGTTTAAATGACAATAAGGTTTGAAAGAAAATATTACTGAGATAGTTTACATTAGGAACAGCTAAAAATCCTGAAAAATTTTAAGGCTCTTGAAGTGTTGCTGTTCTTATGGTTGTGTCCAAAATGAAATGAGTAAAAAATGTTCCTTCCCCCCACTTCCCAAAGAAACTGCCTACAAATCACACTGTACTACTTTAAATTACACCCATAATGATTAGGGGGAAAGTTGGGGAACATGTGTGATATTAGATATTGTAAATGTAACCACCTTAAGTGTTCCATGTTCCTTGCTTTTATTCCTGCAGCTATTACCATTAATTAAAAAAAAATCTTAAAGTAACTGCACATCCAGATGCCTTCATGGAGTCCTCTCATTGGGGGTACACCTGGCAGAATCAGTGGCTACAGTTGCTAGACTCTGATGTAAAGTGTTATAAGAGAATTCTACACCTTTATACATATGAGTATATAATAAAGAAGTTAGCCATTAATAAAACAGGTGCTCATAGATGGTGCTCAAGAATATTTAGCATTGTTCTTGTTTTTTGTCATCCCAAGAAGATGGTTTTTGCTGGCATACATTTACATTAACTATTGAAAGACAATTATTATACAATTTCCAATTTTTATATTTTTACCATCCCTGTTACTGTTAAATTCCCAGTTTCCAGTGATACATTAAATGCATTAATGCTTTCTGTATTATTTTTCTGAGTAGTATAAATGGAGGTTCTTCATAATATTCTTGAATTTCAAGTAAGCTTAAATGATTTTTCTCTTTAATATGATTGTTAAAATCAATAAAATTATAATAGAAATATATTTGTAGCAAAAAATTATGCCATTATGAGCAGTAAATTAGATGTGAATGTATAAACTAACATGGCAGCTAATAGGACAAACAAATTTTCAACTGGATACTATACACAGAGACATGTTATGAACCAATATGGTTTTATGTTAAATAAGTCTTGTCAAACACACAATTTCTTTCTTGTAGGATATTATACGTTTGATTATAAAGGTAACTGAATACACTTCTGAGGAATTGGACTTAGCAACACAGGACTTCTGATTTTTAAAATTAGCACTATCCAGTATCTATATAAATAAAACACATGCTGTGTGGATTAAAGAGCATCTCAAGAAGTTATAAAAAGTAGTTGTAATGAGGAATTTTCATGAAATACAAGTATTTTTAGTGGGTTCCATAGTCATTGGTACAAGGTGTGTGCATCTCTATATGTACTATGGCAACGTAGCATTCACAGGCAAGAACCTTGACACTGCGGCTGTGTTGCTGTAAAGACATGTTACCTCATTATAGCACGTCACTTCAGTGACATATTGCCAAAAAATAACCATGCATGGTGCGCACAGTGCAGCGCAGTGCAGTACACAGTGCAGTACTAAATGATGGCACAGTAACAATGGCACCGTAGCGACTTGTGTAGATGCACATTACTAATTATTTACTAATTAAATCTGTGGATGACAAAGTCTGGTAGAACACTCAGCAAGCACAAGAAGACAGTCACAGAGAATGATATGAATCCCTTAATTATCTAAGTCATTTTAAACAAAGCTTCTGCAAAATAAGCTCAAAAATAGAGACATAGGCTTCATAGTGAATAAATAATTTCACAGGAAGTCCCAGTTGCAGGCCATGGCAAAAATAGGCTTGGATGTAAAGGATGGATGCATCTACTCAAGATGCCACTTTACTCAAGATTAGAGCTAATTACTGCGCAGTAAGCATCACTGTCAACACGTGCAGCTGCTTACTGCCCAATAATTTGTTTTAATCATGAGTAAAGTTGCTACAAATAACAAATTTACTCCCACTAATTTACTGCACAGTATGACACGTACATGGCTGACAGGAAGCAAATGCGCTCCTGGTCAGGCAAGCAGCAGGGAGGAGATTGTTTCCTGCCTCCAGAAGCTGCCGGCTGCCGAGGCAGGCTCTGCCACTGAAGCCCGGGCACAGACAATGTCCCCCTTCCCCAGCAGCAAGGAGCTCCAAGCCCCTGCTTTGTGATTGTGATCAGGTAGCAGGAGCTGGAAGACTCTTATTTTCCGGCCCTAGCTCCATGGTAATGGAGCCTGGGCTGGGAGATTCTTTTTGTGATTGCAGAGTGGGGGCTGGGATCTCCCTGCTGCCAGGGTACGGAGACATTGTCTTTGCCTGGGTTCCAGTGGTGGAGCCCATAGAGCAGCAGGCAGTTCCCTGGGGCAGGAAGCAGTGTGCCAGCCCCTGCCAGGAGACAGCTGTCTCATGGCCCTGTGCTCCCTGCGAGTTCCTAGGCTAGCACCCAGGGGGAGTCTAGAGCTCCCTGTGGCTGCTGCAGGGGGCTGATGCAGGACCAGCAGGGGCAGGAACAGACTGCTGCTATAAACAGCAAATCTGTTCCCATGTGCATTTGCATATGTAGCATTTGCATGTGTAGACACACATGGTGTTTCAGAAACTAATGGCAAAATGGCTGCCCTCACTGTACTTTTGTGACAAAGTGGAGAACTATACAGTGGCAGGAAATAATGATGGCAGTATTGTTGAACACACCCATTATTTTATGCTGAATACAGGTATGGTGCCAGGGAGTAAGAAAACAATGTGATTGCACAGCTGTCAGCCTGCAGCAAAGAACAGCATTCTGTTGTTCGTTTTTTGTGGGGTGATGGTGTGCTACCTGGTGAAATTCACTGTATGAATGTGACACAGTATAGTGAGAAATAAAAGGAAAGTCCATGAGTAGGTGGAAACATTAAAAAATGGCATTGCTGATTCTGTGGTCTAGAAACATGTGGCCTATTGTTAGAGGATTGTGCTGTGGACTTGAGTTGACCAGCAGTGCATTTAGAAGCTGGGGCCCATCCCTAGTTGGAAACACCCAACCTCTGTCCCATTAGCTTTCCATAAGTCACTGACCGGTTCAACACGGACAGGTTGACTTTTGGGTTTGGAGCTATGTAAATACAATCACAAAGGTAATATTATTGTGTATTGTAAGTCTTGCCACCCATGCTGTGCTACATTAGCGCAACTGAAGAATTTACAGAGTTATTCTTAAACTTGCTCACCAGGCTTTGAATTTCAAAAATAGAAAGAGGTATTTTGCTGCTATGCTGCATGGCATGCTGGACACCTTACCAACTTAACAATTGTATCAATATCAAACGATACCAATATAAACTACTGCAATATAACTATTACATATGGATGCTTCTTGAGTCATACTAGTAGTGTACCAAAACTATTGAAACCTTAAACCTGTTTTATTTAGGAGCAGAGACATAATTATATCATAACTGCTTGTGCACGCTCCTAAATGGCAACTCCCCTTCCTCTTTTAAAGTGGTTAAAAGGTATGTTTGTCCGTAGTCTAAGTTTACAAATGTTAATACAAGTGGATCTGGGAAGGTTCATAATTTTTTTCTGTTTTCTCTATTTAAAATTATGAAAAATAACATGGGTATTAATCTTTTCATTGTCCCCTCTCATCTTGGAAACACTGAAATAGTATGGCTGATGAAGTCATTTCATAGTTTCATAGTTTCTAGGGTCGGAAGGGACCTGAGCAGATCATCTAGTCCGACCCCCTGCCATGGCAGGAAAGAGTACTGGGGTCAAATGACCCCAGCAAAGTGTTCATCTAATTTCCTCTTAAAACCCCCCAGGGTAGGAGCCTGCACCACTTCTCTTGGAAGTTGGTTCCAGACCCTAGCCGCCCTGACCGTGAAGTAGTGCCTCCTGATATCTAACCTAAACCTACCTTCTGCCAGCTTGTGACCGTTATTCCTTGTCACTCCTGGCGGTGCTCGGGGGAACAGTGACTCCCCCAATGCCTGCTGATCCCCCCTGACTACCTTATAACAGGCCACAAGATTCCCCCTCAGCCTTCTCTTTTGGAGGCTGAACAGGTTCAGGTCCCGTAGTCTCTCCTCATAGGGCCTGCCCTACTGTCCCCTGATCATGCGAGTGGCCCTCCTCTGGACCCTCTCCATGCTGTTCACATCCCTCTTGAAGTGTGGTGCCCAGAACTGGACACAGTACTCCAACTGCGGCCTGACCAGTGTCGCATAGAGGGGGAGGATCACCTCTTTGGACCTGCTCGAGATGCATCTGTGGATTTTACCAGCCATTTGGATCACAAGGGGGTAGGTGGGGATGGTTTGACTATTATCTAAGAATCTGCAAGATGGCAGTGCAGTGTTTGTTCCATTTGAAAACTAGAAAGTAGGGGGTGCAAAGCAGAAGACATGAGGCAACCTTAAATTATTATTGAATGTAGTGTTCTGTACAACACTTGTAGTTACAAAGGAGTGGGCCTTGATGAGGACTGGGAAACAGATTTTTATGAGGAGGTTTGAGGAGTTTACCTCAATGACAAATGCTGCGGCCTGTAATCTGGAGTGCAGCACACACTGTATTCTGGCAGTTTGGGGAATTAGTACAGAAAGTCAGCGGAAGTTAGGTTTACAGCCTGATCAATAATATATCATGGCCCTTTTCTTCATAGTAAAATCTTCATAAAGATTTTTATATCAACAAATCCAATAAAGTCTCTCTCATTTATCTCAATATTACTTGTAATATTATAACTTTTTATATGAAAATAACTCTTAAAAGATGTTTTACCTGTGGATCCCTTACTAAATTTATAATGAGTCATATAATGGTAATGTCTACAGTACAGGCAGATAGCATGGTGAAAAACATGAATTGCAGGATACAAATACTGGCACTCCCCCAAATACCTGAAACTCATTGAAACAGAGTACTAATGGTGCAGCATACTTTGACCATGGCTACAAGGGATATGAAATGGAATGGGGCTAGAGAGAGCTCTACTAGGGCCTTAACATTATAGAACAGGGCTACTGTTTTCCTGGTGGGTGTACCTAACTATGTTCTTCCAGTCATACGCACAATACAGGATGCACTATTCCAAATGCATAACAGCAGCACACATCTTTCAGGATTATCCTTTATCTTCACAATTTTCTTCTCTCATACAAATAAGGGACACATTCTTCTGCCTGTCGATGTACAAACATACTAATTTTGCCCGAGCATGACCTCTTCTACACCTTCCCACAGCCCCTGTGATGTCTCGCTAATACTGTCAAAGAGACATATGGAGACATGCAAAACTATCAGTGATAAATTCAGTACAATGACAGCAGCAAATCAGCATGCAACTTAGTGAGCAAAACACAAAATATAAAGTCTGCAAGTCAGGAAGATTGAATATATTGGCATACTAGGGATCAATAAAGGGCTTAACATCTCTGGGGTCTCCCAAGATGGAAATCACCCCTGGATATGAAATTCCCAAATTGTGGGTTAAAAAAAGGATACACTTTCTTTACTACCAAGGAAACTAAATGATAACAAACCAGAACAGTGAATGATAGCAATAGACAGGAGTAAGACACAGACTAGGAGGCCAAAGAGGGCACTTAGGAACTGGCTTTGTGATACAAGGATGTTAGTGAGGAAAATACAAATGGACATGGACATGTAGTCACAGCTTATGGACTCTTAGAACAAGCAAACATCGCTATTAGGGGGTATGCTTGAGAGCTGCTGCAGCCTTCTTCCTTTTCCCCCTCAATGCCGTAGGTACTTACTTTGCTTTTTGCCAGTGAATGTTGCAGATGTAAAAAAAAAAAAAAAAAGAAACATAAAACAAAAACAAAAAATGGTGCTTTACATTTAACTGGTCATGTTCCCATGCTGAGCCCCACATTGCCCATAAGAGGCAGCACGTTACTTCAGCCCAGCTCTGAGGAATCTGTAAAGATTGGGAACATTAGTGGGGCTGTTTTGGCACTTTTATCTAATAGCTGATTGACACAGCTTTAGCTAAAAGTGCCAAAAAGCCCCACTGAAGCATCCAGTCTTTACAGATGCTGTTGAGCTGAGTTGAGTGTAGGTTGTTTCATTTTATGTCTGTAAGTGTGGCTCCATGGGTCCTTGAAGGAGTTTTTGTTTGCTGTACCCCAAGTTCCTCCCAGTCTTGGGTTATGAGCTGAGGAGGGAGAGTAGGATTGAAGTAGTAAACCAAAGCCCTGGAATGAGCTGTGGGCAAGACAAGAGCCCCTAAAGGGACTCTTGCCTGCCTGTACACAAATGCTAGGAGCTTGAGGAATAAAGAGGAGGAATTTGTCCTCCTGCTTGACTCAAATAATTATGACATGATAGGGATAACGGAGGCCTGGTGGGACTACACCCATGACTGGACTACAGGTATAGATGGCTATACCCTGTACAAGAGAGATCAAGTGGACAAAAGGGGCAGGGGTGTAGAACTCTATGTCAAGGGAAGCTATGCATCCCTGCAAGCCAACATTGGCACCCAGGGTGGACAATTGAGGACTCTCTGGGTTAAAATCTGTGAGGAACACAGCACAGGGGACACAATGGTGGGAGTCTATTATAGACCTCCCACCCAGGATCAAGAGCTTAACCAGGAGTTCACCAGGGAATTGGCTGAAGCGGCACACTCCTGGTACATGGTTGTCATGGGAGACTTCAACTACCCTGACATCTCATGGGAAGAGCGCTTGGCCAAATCAGAGCAGTTGCAAAGCTTTCTCTTGTGTGTGGATGAGCTCTACCTGATGCAAGAAGTCAAAGGGCTGATGAGAGGTAAAGTGCTGCTTTACCTGGTACTGGCTATGGGAGATGACCTAATCAGTGACCTAACAATTGAAGAGAAGCTGGGTGACAGTGACCATGAGCTGATCACATTCACCTTGCACCGTAAAGCTGGCAAGTCAGTCAGCAATACAGGACAGGAACGCCTGGGTGAGGATGATTCCTTACCCTCCATCAATGCTAACCTTGTGAAGGAACACCTTGAGAGGCTGGACACCTTCAAGTCAGCCAGCCCCGACAGCTTACACCCCAGGGTACTCAAGGAGCTGGCAATCATCATAGCTCAGCCACTGGCATGGATCTTCAAGAACTCCTGGTGCTCTGGTGAAGTGCCCAAAGACTAGAAGAAGGCCAATGTGGTGCCTATCTTCAAGAAGGGAAGTGGATCTGGCAAACTACAGGCCCATCAGCCTGACCTCTATTCTTGGGAAGGTCTTAGAAAAGATTATCAAAGAGGCCATTCTTAACAGACTGGCCAATGGCAGCATCCTGAGGGATAGCCAGCATGGGTTTGTTGCAGGTTGGTCTTGCTTGACCAATCTTATTTCTTTTTATGACCAAGTGACCTATCACTTGGACAAGGGAGAAGACTTTGATTTTGAATATCTTGACTTTAAAAAAGCCATCAATCTAGTATCCCATGATCACCTCTTGGCAAGATTGGCCAACTATGGCCTTGACTTCACCACGATCTGCTGGCTGGGGAATTGGCTCCATGGTCGGGCTCAGAGGATGGTGGTTGTTGGAAGTCAATCATCGTGGTGCCCTGTGACCAGTGGAGTCCCTCACGGCTCTGTCTTTGTGCCAACACTATTCAACATCTTCAGTAATAATGTGGACATTGGTATTAGAAGTGGACTGGCCAAATTCACCAACGACACTGAACTCTGGAGTAAAGTGTCCACACCTGAGGCTAA
>NW_017728992.1:32380194-32383557 GCF_001723915.1 Gavialis gangeticus
TTGTCCTCCTGCTTGACTCAAATAATTATGACATGATAGGGATAACGGAGGCCTGGTGGGACTACACCCATGACTGGACTACAGGTATAGATGGCTATACCCTGTACAAGAGAGATCAAGTGGACAAAAGGGGCAGGGGTGTAGAACTCTATGTCAAGGGAAGCTATGCATCCCTGCAAGCCAACATTGGCACCCAGGGTGGACAATTGAGGACTCTCTGGGTTAAAATCTGTGAGGAACACAGCACAGGGGACACAATGGTGGGAGTCTATTATAGACCTCCCACCCAGGATCAAGAGCTTAACCAGGAGTTCACCAGGGAATTGGCTGAAGCGGCACACTCCTGGTACATGGTTGTCATGGGAGACTTCAACTACCCTGACATCTCATGGGAAGAGCGCTTGGCCAAATCAGAGCAGTTGCAAAGCTTTCTCTTGTGTGTGGATGAGCTCTACCTGATGCAAGAAGTCAAAGGGCTGATGAGAGGTAAAGTGCTGCTTTACCTGGTACTGGCTATGGGAGATGACCTAATCAGTGACCTAACAATTGAAGAGAAGCTGGGTGACAGTGACCATGAGCTGATCACATTCACCTTGCACCGTAAAGCTGGCAAGTCAGTCAGCAATACAGGACAGGAACGCCTGGGTGAGGATGATTCCTTACCCTCCATCAATGCTAACCTTGTGAAGGAACACCTTGAGAGGCTGGACACCTTCAAGTCAGCCAGCCCCGACAGCTTACACCCCAGGGTACTCAAGGAGCTGGCAATCATCATAGCTCAGCCACTGGCATGGATCTTCAAGAACTCCTGGTGCTCTGGTGAAGTGCCCAAAGACTAGAAGAAGGCCAATGTGGTGCCTATCTTCAAGAAGGGAAGTGGATCTGGCAAACTACAGGCCCATCAGCCTGACCTCTATTCTTGGGAAGGTCTTAGAAAAGATTATCAAAGAGGCCATTCTTAACAGACTGGCCAATGGCAGCATCCTGAGGGATAGCCAGCATGGGTTTGTTGCAGGTTGGTCTTGCTTGACCAATCTTATTTCTTTTTATGACCAAGTGACCTATCACTTGGACAAGGGAGAAGACTTTGATTTTGAATATCTTGACTTTAAAAAAGCCATCAATCTAGTATCCCATGATCACCTCTTGGCAAGATTGGCCAACTATGGCCTTGACTTCACCACGATCTGCTGGCTGGGGAATTGGCTCCATGGTCGGGCTCAGAGGATGGTGGTTGTTGGAAGTCAATCATCGTGGTGCCCTGTGACCAGTGGAGTCCCTCACGGCTCTGTCTTTGTGCCAACACTATTCAACATCTTCAGTAATAATGTGGACATTGGTATTAGAAGTGGACTGGCCAAATTCACCAACGACACTGAACTCTGGAGTAAAGTGTCCACACCTGAGGCTAAGAGGGTGATCCAGGCTGACCTTGACAGGCTCAGGAAATGGGCGGAAGAGAACCTGATGGTGTTTAACACCAAAAAATGCAAGGTCCTCCACCTTGGGAGGAAAAACCTGCACCGTGCTTATAGGCTCAGTAGTGCTACCCTGGCTAGGACTATGGACAAAAAGGACTTGGGGGTCATGACTGACCACAAGATGAACATGAGCCTTCAATGTGATGCTGCAGCTATTAAAGTGAGCAAAATGCTGGCTTGCATCTGTTGATTGTTCTCAAGCAAATCCCAGAATGTCATTTTTCCATTGTACTCAGCCTTGGTGAGGCAGCAACTGGAGTACTGCATCCAGTTTTGGGCTCCGCAGTTCAAAAAGGATGTGGGGAAGTTTGAGAGAGTGCAGAGGAGAGCCACATGCATGATCAGAGGTCAGGAGAACAGACCTTATGATGAGAGGCTAAGAGCTATGGGACTCTTCAGCTTGGAAAAGTGCAGGCTCAGGGGTGATCTGGTGGCTGCCTAGAAGTTTATCAAGGGTGCTCACCAGGATCTTGGGGAACGTCTGTTCATCAGAGCACCCCAGGGGATGACAAGGTCAAATGGTCACAAACTCCTTCAGTACCGTTTCAGGCTGGATATAAGAAAGAACTTCTTTATAGTCTGAGCCCCCAAGGTCTGGAATAGACTGCCACTGGAGGTTGTTCAAGCACCTACTTTGAACACCTTCAAGAGAAATTTGGATGTTTATCTTGCTGGGATCCTATGACCCCAGCTGACTTCCTGCCCCTGGGGCAGGGGGCTGGACTTGATGATCTTCTGAGGTCCCTTCCAGCCCTAATGTCCATGAAATCTATGAAATCTAAGTTATTTAAGATGCATTACACCACCAAATTTCCTACAGAGGCTGGAATTAATGCGCAATATGCTGCCAAGGCATGCAAACACCAACACCATTAAAGTGGTGCAAGAGCATTTAGCCTACTTTAAAGTGTCGTGCACACATGCCTCTCATTTTGGCTACACACAGCCATTGTTCCTACATTACTTTCTCCAAAGCAAATTTTCTTCTGGTCCAAATAGGAATAACATTTCCAAATGTAGTCAAATGTCAATTTTAGCTAATGCTGTGCTTTCCTCAGGCATGTATTATCCTTGTAGACAGATTCTTATCATATTGGACAAAACCTCTGTCAATGTAAATTTGTGCATCTTTAGTGAGGTTTGTGTAGCTATCCTGATTTATGAGAGTTGAATAAAGTGTTCAGAAACAGGAACAACTAAATAATGAGGAAGTATTTCTACAGTCTGAAGTGGCAAAGGATAGGAGACTCTAACCTATTCCTATATGCCACTGGAGCTGCCAGCTATTTGTAAGACACTACAGATTTCTTTAAAAAACTGGCCACATTGATGAGCTTCCAGAAAACACAATACTAACTGCCATGGATGTGGATCTCTGTACACTAACATCCCCCAGAAGGATACATTAGAAGCCATAAAGAAAATTATCTCTGACAAGGACACTGCTTCTGGTTCCGTGACACTCTGTAATGAACCCAGATGCCAGCTGTGCCCCCTTATCAACTCAGGCTACACTACCACTGGACTAAAAACATGGTTCATTCATCTGCACCTCTACCAACATCATATATGCCATCACCTACTTACATTGCTCCTCTGCTGTCTATATTGGACAGACAGGGCATAAGCTCTGAGTACATGGGGGCCCAAGGACCCTGGCCCTGCTTGGGAAGAGGGTTGTTGGGGCCCAAACCTGAGGAAAACTTATGTAACTTTTCTTAGGAACAATGACTGATGCCAGGGATCTGAGTTTTTTGGTCACTGTGGAAAAACACAGATTATCTCCTTTAACAGTGAAAAATGAGGGAAACTGCAAGTTTCCCCTTGCAGGCTCGCAGAGTTCCAGACTGCAAGGGGCTAGGGGGAGCAAGGAGGGTGATTG
>NW_017728992.1:32406885-32414729 GCF_001723915.1 Gavialis gangeticus
AGATTTTTGGGGAGAAACCAAGGTGGCATTCTGCCACAGCTTGGTTCAGGGACAAGACAGATTCAGGGAAGGTGAGAGCCTGGTACTTACCCTCCTACTTCTGCACAGCCCAGATCCCCTCAGGATGAAGGATGTTTCTTTTTCACTGCACAGGCTCTGGCAACTCCCACACTCCAGTCTCCTGTGTACTCCACCTCTCTCCCAGCAATGTCTTCCAGATGTGAATCCTTCATGGACCAGCACACAGCAACAAGTATCAAATCTCTCAGGATTGTCAGGAAGATCCTTTTTGTGACTGCCTATCTCACATTTTTCTGATCTTTGGACAAGATGAACCATGGGTTTGCCATGTCTGGATCCAGAGTCCTATTTGCTGCAGGGGCAAACAGAGAATCAGAGTCCTGGGGTCAGAGCCAGGCTCTTGGGAAGGATTTGATTGTTTCAGTGACAGAGTCTGTGTCAGATGGAGGATGAATCAGGGAGTCTCCCTCCTCTAAGGCTTACCTGGATCTGGATGAGGAACAGCTCTGGAGATCTCAGCAAAGTACAGGGGACAGTCACACCCTTGGCAGGGCTCACTGAAGAATGAAAGGACTGGGTGGACTAGGCCCAAGACTCAGGATCTTTTCCATCGTGTACCCACCATTCTTCAGGGTTGACAGAGACTGGAGGGCTTGATCTCATCAGAGTGCCCCAGCAGATTGTTGTGGAAAGTATCTGCTCAGTGAATGCTGAAACTGGGCAGTTTTCTGCTGTCCCCCTGACAATTGTGAAGTTCCTTATGTCCCAGCTACTTCTTCTTGATTGCTGTTACACTTCTCCCCCTTTGCAATATTTCTTTAAAAACTTAACATCTGAAAACAGTGTCTTGATGTTAGTATATCTGGAAGCAGTGCATTTGGGTCCTCAGATAAATTTACTGAGTGCATTTTTGGAACCCTTTTATCTCGCTGTCTGTCTCCCTCTTCTACTCAGTGTCCATATAGACTTAGTTCTACCCAGTTTCTACCCAATCATTTCTTTTTCAGTGTTTTCCACTCTGTTCCTTTAATCCTACTTTTCTCCATTTCTTTGTGCCCATTCAGCTACTATGTTCTTCTCATGCTCCCTCCTTCTGCACACCCCATCATTCCTTACAATCTCTATGCTCCTCTACCTAGAGCCAAACTTCAGGAAGCCAAGCTGCCTGGACTCATGTTTCAGCTGGAAGCCACAGAGAGAGGCAAGCTCTTGGGGTGTTGGGTTAAGAGGGTCTGCAGATCTGTGGGAGTGTCTGCACAAGACGCTGACTGAGCAGTAGCTCATTACTAGCGCACAGTAGCATTGCATGGCAGGAGACATGATACGACACCAGTGTGCAGTGGTAATGAGCTACTGCACTGTCAGTTAGTGTTTGTACATGTACAAATGACTGTGCAGTCAACATCTCATGTAGACAGAGCCTGTGTGTGAGAATTCCTCCCGTGTCTGGCAACACTAGGGATCTCTGCAGGATAGATATAAGGGAGGACCTTTAAAGCTGCTCCTGACAGCTTCCAAATAAATGAGAGAAAACTGCTTTTCCGTTCAGTCCTTCTCTTCACTGTTCCACCCCACCGACTCTTCCCCACCACACATTTGCATTTTCACAGACTTGCATTTTGCATGTGGGCTCAAGCTTCTAGTCCACCCAGGAGAGCACAGAAACAGCAGCAGGCTCTCCCTATGACTCAGGAAAGGTGTTTGTGCCTGAAAGCTTGTAAAAAAAACCTCCAACTTTTCCAACTATTTAGTTAGTCTAATGAAAGGTATCACATTTACCCAGAGAACCTTGTCACCCCACAGACTGCAAGGGGCTAGGGGGAGCAAGGAGGGTGATTGAAGGCATGTGACAGCCAAGCAGTGGTGGGGAGCAGCTCCTGCAGCTCCCTCTCTGTAAGCCTATGAGAAGTTGGTGGGCACAGGTGATATGATGGAGAGGGGTAGGGGGGCAAGGTGACATGGAAGGGTACAGGTGCACCCTCGATATTTCTGCACCCACAATGGGGTGCAGGACTGCAGCCAGGCTGGATCAGCTCTTTGCAAAAGCTGCCTCTGCAGCCCACTGGACAGGACCTGGCACAGTAAGGAGCACTGCAGCACTGTGGCTGCCAAGGTAAAGTGACCCTTGCCCACCCAGCAGCAGCGGGGGCATAACTTCATACCACCTTGATGGCCATGGTGGCACAGTGCTTCTTACCATGTGGGGTCTCACTGCCTGGGCTACAGTGGTAGCTTTCTCAGCTGTGTGAAGCTTTGGGTGCTGATTCAATTTGAAGGAGACTTGGCCCGATTCTGTGGCCAAATCTCATAATCTGAATCAAATAAGGGACCAATTAAAAGGTCCAAATCAATTCAAAGCTCTCCAAATCAATTTGGAAAATATTCATGGAGCTTTGGTGATTCAGGCAGTTCCAGCTCGCTGCAGCACGGAGCTGGACCCAGACTCCAAGGTGGTAAGTAGGGGGCAGGGGGGGTTTGGAGGAGGGAAGAGAGTTTGATACTGGGGCCAATGTACTCCTCTCATGGGAGGCAGGGTTAATGGGGTCATGCTACATCAAGTTACAGCCATTGTAGCCATTTCCTCAGGTTGCTAGTGAAGCACTATGCACCCAAACTGACAATTCTTCCGCTGAAGGACAAACCACTGTCCTCTTAGTACATTAAGTCCCAGTATGCATGGTCCCCTTTAAGTATTACTGCTGCCGCCGTCACCTTAGAGCCATTAGGTAATACAAAGTTTGCTCAGACCAGATGTCCTGGTCGTCTAGTGCCTCTGACTCCAATTACTTGATAAGGGGATCCTTTCTCCCCCTTCCAATCCACAGAATCTAAAATGCAAATGACCCATGTCTAATAGCATATTGATTGACTTTTCACTTTTACCAAATTGAATCTGTACAGGTATCTGAATTAAGGGGCCAATATTAACTTTAGATACCAGTCCCCAGCCCGCTACTGCCCCCGTTGTAGCCCCTTTCTTTGGCGGTTGGGCCAGCTGGACTCCCTAGGCCATGCGATCAGGGGGGTAAAGGCTGGTAGCCCTGCATATGCCTGAGAAAATGTCAACAGTTCTGCCCTCAGGGCAGAGAATCCCTCCGGTGACACTGCTGGTGGTGCAGAAAGCTCCACTTTCGGGCTTGCCCATTTGCTACAGTGTTTAGCCCACAGCCCTTGCAAGACATTGGTGGGCAGTCCATCAATGTGCACCTTATTGAAACCGGCAGCTAACAAGTCTTCCCACATTTTTGCTCGTGGAGTCTTGGGCCGGCCTTCCTTGGCTTTTCCCAACAATTTGGGGGGGTCAGGGGGTTTGTCTTTCGCTGAGGCCACCATCATGGCCTTGGCAGTTTTCGTCAGCTTGGCAAGTCCTGGCTTCTGCAAAATGGGTAAAAGCTTCACTAATCGCCGAATCACATTTCTTACCGGGTGATTTACCTTCTCTGGCTCCAAGGCCAACAGGGCTGAGGTGCACTCTGTTGGTGCTCTTTGGCAAAACCTCCTCCACAACGTTGCTGTCATGACTTCTGCATCTGGTGTGTGAGTCCAAACTGCTGCATGTATGATTTCAGTTAATGCTAACTAATACAAGCAGCAGACAGCCTCCTCTAAACTGGCCCACACCCAAGGGGTAGGGTTAAGTTCTTCCTCCATATTACCATAACTGGCTGCAGTTGCCTGCAGCGCAGCAGAAAACAAAGTAACATTTTCATCGCTTCCTGCACACTGATTCAACTGGAGCTTTGGGTGCAGGACCAGTTGAGCAGCTTCCACTTGACTTACTGAAATTGCAGAGGCCCCTTCACTATACATTCAAACTAGCCAGTCTATCATTGGCTCTCCCGGCTTGGACTTATGCTGCTCCTGTATATCTCGAATCTCTGCATGGGTAAAGGAATGCAGCTCTGTTCGAGGATTTCTCCCTTGTGGCCCTGAGTGAGTTACTATTACTGGAAAGACCTGGCTGAGTTCTTTTCTCCAGGCAGGGACATATGGGGGTGGTTTGGCACTAGGCTTGTCATCAATCTCTTCCTCCTCCTCTGTCCCTACCCCATGATCTTCCCAGAGCTCAGCTTCCAGTTTCTCTTCATACAGACACTGTTGCACCTCATTGAATGAGGGCTCCACAGCCTGTTAACTGTGCCCTCTTCTGGAGGGAAGCGGCCACACGCGCAATCATAATTTTTCCTTCCCTCTGTTCTAATGTCTCCAAGTGACTCTGAGCAGTTCGTGCAGCCTCACATGCCACACTGTTGGAATCCCTCATGTCCTCCTATTCCTTACTCAGCTGGGTGACCTTTTTCCAGAGCTGGGCATTCTCTTTGGCCCCTAACTGCAGGCATGTGGCCAGCAGCCATGACAGGCACCCCTTCTTGGGTTTACCCCGGGCAGCAGCAGCAAACCTAGCCCAATAATTGGGTATGGTTCCCGGGTCACTCCAGGCAGGTCTCAACCTATCCTTATCCCACCCGGGATTCTCCGTCCCTGTCACTTCCTTAAGCAAAGCCACCAATGTGGCCCACCCAACTCCCTCCACTTTCTCTCTGGACCAGAGCCTCTCAATCCTGTTCATGATGCCAATTTATGTCCCAGCCACCTGTGAAGGGTTCGGGATTGAGAATGTGGTCAGGAGTAAAAGGCAAGAATGCTTTACTGACTTAACAAAAATACGACTACACGTAGTATAATAAGACAGACAATGACAGACAATAATAATTCACATCAGCAATTTATCAGCAGTCCCCTTTGATGCCTGATGTACGACAAGTTCTTTTTCCACAAAGCTCTGCGAAGTCGGGCATCCCTGATCAGCACTGTCCAAGGGGTACTGGGAAGGACCCTGGTATTCAGTCCTCAGGATACTCCAGATCCACAGGCCCATCGAATCCAGATCAGCAGTTAATCTTAAATCAGTAGCTTCTTTTACAGAGCTGCATCTTCTTTCTAATGAATTCCGGATGTGCCAGCCAATTTATAACTTCTGAGCTATGCTGATAACTTACAGCCATCCAGATTCTCTGATTTTAATTATTTTAGTACTGCTCAATAGCAGTACAAGCCTTGCATTCTTCTGATAAGGTTAATTTTTACTACGCCACAGGGCCTACTACTACATACAAGGCCTCACTAATCTTTGATTTTAATTAGGCTCTTAACAGCAACATACAGCTTAATATCTGAAGAAATGACAGAAAAACACTTGGTTTAATTTTCACAGAGTTTTCAGCAAGCAATTTTATCACACAGACATAATTTCAGCTGTCACACACCCCCACTATTACCCCACAACAGAACCATCACCATTCCTAGATCTTACAGTTGCACCTCCAGAAATGTCGTACATCTCATCCAGTGCACGAAATGCCCTGATGGAAAATATGTAGGAGAGACTGAACAACTATGTACCACAATGAATGCACACTGGAAATCTATCAAAGACAATAATTACCTTTGGGAGCACATTTATCACAAGAAAACCGCTCTCTCTTCAATCTCTCAGTTCTAATACTCAAAGGGAATTTACAAAACACCTTTCACAAATGAGCCTGTAAACTTCACTTCATCAGTGAAAGATACAAAAAACCATGGACTAAATATAGACATTGGATTTATGACACGTTACAACCTGCCTGACATCTGAACCCCCAGGTATGCCTCCACTATTTACCAGCTACATTCATTCCCCTCTGCCATCCCCACCCCACCAACCTGTCTCTCACCCACTGACTCCTTAATTTACATCTTCACCAACTAGCTTTCTCTCATGCATACCAGCCTCTGGCTTCTTTACTATTGATTCCATCCAAGAAGAGCACACACCAACTGCAGGTGCTTCCTCAGCCTGACTAAAGGTATTTGTATCCAAAACCTTGCGAAGAAGAATTTGTCCAACTATATCAGATTTACCCAAAGAACCTTGTGTGCCTCTGTCCATTTGATATACTGCTGATACACAGCATCTGATAAAGTAAACTTGGGCTGTAACAGGGAGCCAAAGAGGGGAAAACAGCAGATGAGAGCTGTATTCTGTTGAAGTCAGCTGAGCTAGGGTCAACTGCACTAAAATACGCAGCCATGAGAAAGCCCAGAGAAGGGTTATAGGGCTTCCCATAACAATTTGGGAGCTAGCCAGACAATAGGCAAACAGGGAAGAGCTCCAGGAAGATAGAAAGGGCTGTAGCTCAGTTGAACCAACTGCAGATGAGAAGAACGTGCTTCTAACTGAATAGGTGGGCCATACCTGGGTCTGGTCAAGGGCATGTGATTGGAAGGATTGGAGCCCACAGAGATATTAGCTTAGTTCTGAGAAATGGGGTGATGGGGGGGGAGGAGGAGTTTGGCTGAGGCTGAGGCTGAGGCTGTGGCTGTGCTAGTGAAAGGAGCTCTTGACAAAGACCTGAGAGGCAGTAGCAGCTGTGAGTAGGCCCAAGAAGCCTAGAGCTACCAGAGTCCAGCTCAACAGAGCAAGGGCCTGGGGAAAGCCTGGAAAGAAGCACTTAGCAGCAATTGAAGGAGAAAGAGATGATGGCACAGACTGTAGGTACAGGGAAAAAGGTTGCCAAGAAAGCTTCCCTAAAAGCAAGGGTAGAAGCCATAGATAGCACAGAGGGCTAGCCTTATCCCTAGCCCTCAAGGGGCATGCAGCAGAACAGAGTGGTAATGGACAGACAACTATGGTGGTAAGAGGGACACCAGTCTGAGAGTTGCAAAGCCAGTTAAGGAATATGCCCTGATAGGAACAAAAGAAACTCTGAAATAAGAGGCAGGCCTCACTTCCAAAGTTGAGTGTGAGCTCACCCTTGAAGAGAAGATGGAATATCTGGACAAAGCAGAGGAAAAGAGACAATGTGGAGATGAGCAGCCTGATCCCAGAGAGAGGCCAATCAAAGATAGCAGGAATGATGGATCTAAATATGGGAGTACTTATGGGTGAGAAAATGGACTCCTCCCAAAGGGAGTTAATTCCCTTCCCTTGAGCAGAAATAAGAGAGACAGGATTTCCAGAAGGGAAAATAATAGACTACTCTTAAGGAATATCCAAATAGGGGAAAGGCCAGGAAAGAGCCTTACTTGGTAGTGAGGAAAAATGCCAAAACCTTAAAAAGTTTTGTTTGTAACTACAGTCAAAGAGGGATTGCAACAAGAACCAAATGGGGTGGTGGCATTAAGAACACTCACTGTATCTATGAGAAAGAAGGAGATAGAAGCCTTTAGATCAGTGTCATGGGAAGAGGTGGAAAAAGAGGCTACAGCCACAGACAGCCAGTCTCAGCAGCTACAGCAACTGAAGAACCAGCAGGGCAAGGAGAGTGTGATGAGGGCAAGGGTACCCTAGGTGGTACTCAGAGTAGTAGAAAAGTGAATACACTTGCAGAGGGGAAAAATGCAGGCAATCTGTTAAGGACAAGGATTGCATGAAAAAGGCACTTGAGGTTATGAGACAAACTGATTTTGTAGCAGAACCCCAAGTTTCTTTCTTTCTTTCTTTCTTTTTTATTGCATTCCCTCCCCTTCCCCAGCCATTTCTGACTTTTTCTCTCCCTCTCTATTCCCTGTAGATAAGTGAGCTCAAACTTAGGATAAGCTTTAAACATTTTTATTTTGGTAGTACGTTTTTGGTTTTGGATATTCACTGTTTTATATTGTATATTTTATTAGGTTTGTATTAATTTTTACTATTGTATATTGTATTATTATCATTTTTGTATTGATTTTTTATTGTTTCATATGGATATTGTATGGTTTAGGTCTGTGTTTGTAAGTGAACCAAAGTCATGTCAAGTTTCCATTTTATATGTCAAGCCTCCATCTTCTGTCCTCTGCCT
>NW_017728992.1:32414790-32425038 GCF_001723915.1 Gavialis gangeticus
GTACCCCTCCTATGTAAGTTGGTTCCCCATGAATGAGTGTGATTGGGAATGATTGAAATACAATGGTAGCAGGCCTCTACTGAATGGCCTGTAATGACCAGGCCATCACCTCACACTGATTCTTTCAGGAACCATGTAACTGACCCAGGAACAGAGACAAGAACCTAGCATTTGAAAGACAAACAGACCCTGCAGAGCCTTCTAGTCTACCAGTTCTAATCCCAGTTCTGGTAACTTTCACTCCCTACACTTCTACTTCCTTACCTTGACCTTTCCCCAGGTATCCCAAGCACATACATACATATCAATACCTAACTTAGGAACTCACTTGTGTGTAGGTGGCTGGTATGTGTGTAAATTAGTGAATATATATATATACACACACACATATATAAAAAATATATATACACACACATATATAACTATCATTGTGTGTGTGATATATAAATTAGCAATCCACATATGTGTATTAGACGTGCAAGTGTTGGTAACTGATTCTGTCTAAATTTGGTGTGTGTAGCATGTATGGGCTTAAACTGGTGATAGGTATGCATGAACCTAGACTAATTATTTTGAACATGTGTGTATCTGAGCTGCTATTGTGAATGTGTATGCCTAGTAGGGGTGTATGCACCTAGTGAGTGTATGTGTGCTTAACTGATTTGTATGTGTGCATGGGCAATTGTACAGCACACCTTCCTGTCTAACAGTGCAATATTGAGATAGTGAGCGTTGGCCTGACTCCTCAGGGCAACAATCTCAGGAGGGAGTCTCTGAACAATAAAGACAACAAAAATGCCAAAGAATTTATAGCGAATCCCACCCTACCAAAGGAGTTAGCAGGGTAGCTAGAATGCAGAAGTAACCATCTGATACTTTGAAGACTTTAGATATTCCTTCCCAAGATAATAAGAATTTGAAGACCAACAGTAGAAGGCTATGGTTATAGCACACAATCTTGACTTTAAGGTTTGCTGGAGGATATTAAAAGAGATATTTGGCACAGGCCAAATATTAGAAGTGGTGAAGTGGGCAGGCATTCAAAGGGACAAAGACAACAAGAGCTAAGGCTTGGGTATTGTCATATCTGAACAAGTCAGAGAGCCCATGCAGGTTGAGTGAACAGTCCGGTAAAGGAGTTGGGCATAAGTGGCCTGCAATCAAACAGGGCCATGGGACACAAAACCAGAGAGAACAGGATCAGGAAGGGCACCACAGCCATCCTCAGAGACTGGTCCTCCTACAGGGCTAATGAAAGCTTATTATACATCTCTGGTCTAGTTAATCTATTAGGCCCTAGCTACGTGTTACATATATTATGCAATTACCTGGTTAATTGTGCAATAAATATACTGTCCACAAGTACAAAGTAACTATCACATCATAAAACTGACTAGCAAGCTATAAAAAGAACCAACCGGTGACATAGTTAGTGCTTGAAAATGTGTAACAACTCTGGTCTGTTGTTTATGGCTTCTATTTGGCTATAATTAGAACATGTACCAGGACCCTAAGGACCCTATTTTATGCTTGACTTCAGACTAACATGGCTAACTACCTGTCTCTACTAAAGGATATCAAAGACATAGTATCTATTTACAAATATTTTATAGGTATCAACCCTAAGGATGGATCATTGTGGCTGTGCCAAAATAAGATCCTGCAAGAAATGGAAAGAATTAAAGGGATAAAATCAGAAAGGTGAGGGAAAACTTCCTGACAGTGTCATGTATTAAGCAGTGCAATTTTATTTAGTCTATCCTGTCCCCTTGTTTGCATCATTTAAAACTACAGAAGACTAAAGAACCTAAAAATGAACTTTAATGAACAGTTCTGTATTGTCAAGGAAATGGAGTGGGCAACCTAGTAAGTGTTTCCCATTTCAGACTTTTCCATAGTCTATCATTTCATGAGCAAACAACAACAAATTTATAGAAAACACTTCTACAAATACATTGTAGTAATGTTTCCCTTTAATCCACCTGAGTTTTGCCTGCAGGATGTGTGCACTAATTTTCTACTCTCATGTGCTTTTGAATGCAAATTAGTTAGGTGGTAGTGTAAGTACTGGATTTGGAAGGCAAATTGAAAAAAACAAAAATGTGTCCCTACAATAAAGGAAAAGGCTTCAGCCTGGAAATATATTCTACAAAGCCTGTCCAAAAGAAGATAATCAAGACCTGTAGAGGATCGGACCAAATTATTTCATCTGTATCTTGTCTACATCTCCAGTAAAAAGCTATGAAGATATCAGTTTAAAAAACCCAATTCAAATCAATATGCTTCCAGGTTTTCATGCCTTACAAAATAAGCCAATGACCTTGACTGTCTGAAGAAGTGGGTAGATGATAACAGCTAACCTAAAAATTGTGGAGGTTTTCTATTCATTCATAGTTTGGGGGGCTTAATGTTGTTAATGGAATAGAATTTTTTTATAGAAATTATTTCATTGAAAAAATGTTACCTCTCACATTGATCTTGATGAAATTTTGTTGATCTTGTTGAAATTTTGGATAGAACAGACTAAGCAATTGGAAATCAGAATAAAAAATTTTTACTTTTATATTTTATTGTAAAATACAAATTTTAATATTATACATATTGCATTTAATGTTTTGTACTAAGCTATATATTTTCCTGTTTTTTAAATGAAACATTTTAACAAAATAATTCCAAAGTTTCCAAATAAAAATATTTTAGAATTTCATGAAAAATTAATTTCTGTTTCAAGATCCCAGACTGCCCCTGCACTGACAAATAAAGTGGGATAGGGATCTAGTTTCCAATCCCAAAATTGCACTACATGTGCATGGCAGGAGGTATTGATTGTTGGGACTTCAACTAGATCCCATGAAGCTTTAAACTGAATGTCTATGACTCACAGACCTTTATGACCTTTATGACTCATAATGAAGGCCGGCTACCTGTATAAATTGTTACTGTATTTGAATAAATTTTCAAAAATAGAGTTAGTTGACACATTTTTGAACAAATCTTATATGGTATCAGATTGCCTATTTAGCTCCATTATTCCAGAATGGTATAATTATGGTTAACTGACATAATGACCAACATGATTTGTCTTGATATCCACCAATTCCTAAATAAAGTGCAGTTTAATGTTATCTAACTCAGGCATTCAAAACTGTGATCAAGGATGGTATAATTTTGTAGCATACACAAGGTCTAACATAAAATTCCTCAGGTCCTGAAGTGTGATGGTGAATAATATAGATGCTAGAAGCTGTTTGCAGAGAGACATTATCTGGGAATACTCTTTGCAGAACTCAGTACAGAGACTGAAGGAGAAATGAAACAGGAAACAGGAAGATGGAGCTGAAACAGCTAGCACTGGAGCAGAAGAACTGTAATCAAGATGAGACCCAGAGAATAATGTGAATATAGGAAATGAAGATTGACTGGAAAAGTGAAATGCTGAAAGAACTAGAGTGAGAATTCCTTATGGAATACAGGTGCCACTGGAATAATCCAATGAAAAGAAACATGAGCTATAATAATTAAGGTCATAAACATAATTGCCAACTCCTGGACCAGATGACAGTTACAACCTTCCCTAGCATCTTGTCAGCCAGGGACCTCTGAGGACTGCGGGGCTGTTTTCTTGTCCTTCTGAGCAGAGTTTCACTGGGCAGTGTCCACTTGCTCCTGGCATTCATTTAAGGGCCAGTGGGCACTGTCTGGTCTGCTCTGCTTGGTCTCTTCCTTGGGTGCACTTGTTTTGAACCTCTGACCTTCACTCCCATTCTTGTTTTGTCTTTTTGTTGTCCCAAGTGATTACCGGTATGCCTTTAGTGGTCCCCCCTCATCAAGGAGAGTTTATAGCTCTACTTGTAGGCCTTTGGCCCATGTTCCAGAATGGCACATTAAAAGGCCTATGTTTGCCAGGTGGTACCACCACTTATCCACGGCTGCTGGAGCTGCTGGGCCAGAGAGTATCAGGATTATCACTGAGCTGCTGTAGGCTTCTGCTCCCCACTACTTTTACCACCACCTTTACCTGGACCTCCTGCTTCACCCACCACATACCACCTGCTGTTGTGCCCACCTACAGTGAGAGGGGAGCCCAGACAGCCATGAGTGGGGCACCTCCACCAGCAAACAATACCTCTGCTGTCCTGCCAGCTGCTTCAGAAGCACCCCTGTGTCTATCCCTCCTATGGGGAGTCTTGTGGTCCACACCCCCATCTTAAATATTTGTTTTTCAGCTGAGTCAGCCACCATCATAATTCTCCTTTCCCTCTTGTGTGTTCCCTTGTGTGCCTTTTTCTGTTTTACCCCCTCAACAGCCCCAGCCCCAGCCCTTCACATACACATACCATCATCCCACACAGCCCCCAACCTGGTTCAGTCAGAGGAGGCACCCTGAATACCCCAGCCCTGTAGCAAGCTCCACATTCTCTTCCAGGTGGAGGGGGAGCCCACAGCCCCCACCTCCATCCCACCCAACCCCTTCCCATCTGGCTCCAAATGGCAGGTTACAAGCCCCTTAAGGGGCTTGCCAAATCAGCAGCCCCAATAAGGGGGCAGTCAATGAGACAAGGGAGACCCAGCAGAGCCAGGGGGTTCTTCCTGGCCAGTCTCCCCCAGAGGAGATCACAGAACCTCACCAAACCCAAGTAAAGCAGGGGACAAGACAAGGGCTCCTTGTCGTCCTCCTCCACAGGAGGTGAGAAGGGGAAAGGGCTTGCAAGAAACAACACCTGCATGGACTAGTGCTGCCTCATTAGTAGGTGCCCTACCCACACAGTATTCTCCTAGGTCTTCAAGCCTGACTGCTCAGCCTATCAGCCAGAGCTATACCCAGATGGCTGCAAGGAAACCTGCAGTCTCAGAACCTGGGCCCTGCATTGAAATTTCTCTCGTTCCCTTGGGTAATCAGGACCTCCACCCTGCCATCAGCCAGTGACATGAGGTACCCTGTTTCCTGCCCAAGACAGTGGCACCTTTCAACACCTATGTGAAAATGCTTGCTTAGGCAGTGGAGGCCCTGAAATTAATGGTGGCCTTTAGACACTATGGCAATGGAGTGTTCTCCCTTGCCATGGAGGTAACCATGCAGGAGGTGATGGAGAAGTGGGGAGGTAAGCATTTCCCCCTGAAGTCCCTGGAACACCTAAGGACCTGGGTGGTCCTCAGCCCTGGCTCCATCCCCCACACCTCCCTAACTGGACCTTCATATGCTCCTTCAAGACCTGGGGAGAGTTCTGTCCCTGGACCACCCTCCTGCTAGAATGGTGGGACCCTAGCCTCCACCACATCTAGCAATTCTATCTCCAGGTCCCCATCCAGCTGGCAGCAGGGCAGAGGTCAGGGGCTGGGGGCAAAGCATTGTAAGCAGTGGCAGTCCTTTCCCTTGGCCTGGGGATGGTGGGGTATGGGAAAGCTGCATGTCAGGCAGTACTGTCACCGCTACAACCAGGGACATACCTGACAGCAGGAGATGGCCAGAAAGCAGCTCAAGAGGGAAGTGCTGGAGTTGGCTGGACACTGACTCAGAGAATCTGTCCCTCTGCAGAGATTATTAGGAGGGGCAGGAAAAGCTCTGACCTCTGGATGACTGCCTTGTTCATAGAACATTTATCCGCCTATGTGTCCAGCTCCTCTGGGAGGTCCACCACAGCTCTCACTTATTCTATAACCTGGAGAAGAGGAGGGGTGCCAAGAAGTACATTGCTTGCCTCCTAGTGGAGAATAGAACTCCCTCATTGGTACTGGTGAGGTACAAGAATGGGCAGGGGCTTTCTATGCAATGCTGGATCTGACTGATGCTGGCACCATCCAGGTCTTGTAAGAAGGACTGTCACAGGTCAGCATGGGTGATCGGTACTAGCTAGAGGGTTCTCTCACCCTAGATGAGCTCACAGATGCCCTCCACTTGACTTCTACTGACAAAGTCATTGACAGACCATGGAGCTCTGCTGCACCTTCTGAGACTTCCTTTACCTGGACTTTCCCATGGTCTGGTTATATCCGAACAGGACAGGCAGCTTCACCTGTCATGCAGGAGGCATTTTGACCCTTCTGTCCAAAAAGGGGGACCCCTGTCACCTGTGGAACTTGTTCCAGTCATAGTGAAAGCCATCTTGCTGCACCTGAAGTCCATGAAGGCAGACGTGATTCATCATGATCACAAGTACGTAGTTCCAAAGTGTTCCATGTTTTAAAACCTGTACCTGGTCTGGGACTTCTTTGAGATTGCTCACGGGGCTGGCCTGTCATTTGCCCTCCTATCCCTAAACCAGGAGAAGGCATTTAATAGGGTACCTCACAGGCATTCTGAGGACATTTGGTCCCTGCTTTGTGCAGTTTTTTCCAGGTGCTATACACCTCTGTAGAGTTCATGGTCAAGCTTAACTGGATACTGACAAAACCCATCCCATTCAGGCCAGGATTGTATCAAGACTGCCCGCTCTCAGGCCAGCTCTATGCTGTCATTCTCAAGCCCTTCCTGTTTTCTGTGCAAGGGGTTGATTCTCAAGGAGCAGGCCATGAGAGTGCTGCCAGTGTATGCTGGTGACATGCTTCTCACCATCCAGGACCTGGGTGACCTGGCACAAGTGGGGGTCTGCCAATCTACCTCCTCTTCCCAAGTCAGCTGAGTCAAGAGCTCTGGCCTGATGGTCAGTGACAAGTGCAGGTGGGCTCACACATGTGCTCCAAAACATCCAATGGAGTGCAGACTCACTGCTCTATCTGGGGATTTTACTTGTACCCTAGTCACCCCTCTGGGGAGCAGGTACCAGCTAGAGGTCAGGATTTCTAAGTGGTGGCAGGTATGGGAAGACCTCTCTTATATCTATCCCTTCACAGGAGGATACTGGTCATCAACCAGCTGGTCCTGTGCATGCTTTGGCACTATTTCAACACCTTGGCCAGGAGCTCTTAGCTGGTCTCCAGAGATCAGTGGCACTGTGGTTCTTCTGACTGAGATGGCATGGAGTCTCTGCAGGTGTCCTGACCCTCCCCTTCTGAGAAGGCAGGCAAGGCCTGGTCTGCCTCCACAGCCATGTTCATACTTCCTGCCTTCATGCCCTGTAGAGTCTCCTATACAGTGCCAGTAGCCAGGTGCCCTGGTGCCTGATGGTTCACACCTTCCTCCACCAGTTCCAATATGACTGGCAGCCCTTTTACCTATAAGGTGTCCACAGGCAAGATGTGAAGTAAATGCTGAATTTTTCCCAGGACCTTTTCAGGGCCTGGAGCCCGGTCTCTACCTCCAGGGCCCATGATCCCTTGAAGGTAGCTAATAGGCATGTGTCACATAGTGGTAGAGAGTGGATGCTGAGTGGAAGGGAAAGTGAACTGGGTGTGACCAGGGATGTTTTTTTCACTGTTTCTCTCTCATTTGAAGCCCCTAGCATTTAAGGTCTAAGAAGTTCTAATTCAGAGGCTGTATCCCTAGCTTCCATGCCCAATAGCTACTGATACACCTTTTCTTCAAGAATTTATCCAATTCCCTTTTGAATCTGGCTCAACTGTCAGCTTCCACAGCGTCTGGCGGCAATGAGTTCCACACTTTAATTACACACCAGATGAAAAATATCTTTCTTTTGTTAGTTTAAAATGTACTAACTACTAGTTTCATTATGTTACCCATAGTACATTACATAGCAGGTCATGATTAAGGGAAGATTGTGCTGAATTATCTTGTCTTGGTGTTATAGTATGCACACACATTACTGGACAAAAATGTACCCAAACCTATAAAAATATTCACAGTAGTAATATGATTATTGAATACATTATATGTAGTTGCTGTTCTGCAATGAAACGATGTTGAAACACCACATGGGTGAGAGAACCTGAGATTTTGGACAAATTTGCAGGAGAACTGAGTTTTTCACATTCCTGAAGTGTAGATTTTAAGAACGCCAAAAATCATGACAGTTGGCAATATTGGAACTGTCATATACTGGGTCAGACCATAGGCCCATCTTGCCGAGTGGCAGAGAGAACTGTAAACATTTTTTCGAACAAACAGACAGTTTCTTTCTATAAGCATGTAGTTCCTTTATGTTATTATCTAGCGTGCAGTATGTGAAACATGATGGCTGCAATGAGTTTAGTGCGACCCACAGAAAAGCAAGGAATATGATTAAAAACCAAACAAAGCAGCATTTAGAAACAGAACAGACAGCACAGAGGGAAACACCACTGTGAAAGCTAGATTTCCAGATAAAAACACCCTAAGAAGCAATGAGCAAGCGTCAGGTCTGCATACAAAGCTGACTTTAGGGGATAATGATGAGAAAATGACTTTAAAGCTGGTTTCTGTTTCATCTTGAGGAAGCAGAATGAGAAGTGAGGTAGGCACTGTTGATAAGAATAATCTCTGAAACACTGGGGCAGGTGATAACGGTGCTGGATGAATGCTGTGACCCAAAAAAGAATAAGATTGTAAAGAGATGTATTTTTTACCCCAACTGAGAAGCAAAAAAAGAATAAAAACAATAGAGTACAATAACACTAGCATTCAAATATACCATATTTACTTGAATATAAGATGATTCTCACAATAATTAGATTTTATATATGGAAAACTTATAGATTTGTTATAAATTTCCAGGTATAAAATCTAATTATCGTAGGTTTGCTTTGAATTTGCCACCCCGCCCCCCAGCTGCTACAGCAGAGAAGATAAATCTGGGGGATCAGGTGGCTCTCTTGCCCTCTGCCCCCAGCAACTTCTTTCCCCTCCCCCCAGCCCTGTACTGTCAGACACTGCTCTCCCTGAACATATGCAAGTGAGGGGCAAATTTGAAAACATTGACCTTGAAATAAGTATGCCTGTATGCAGAATATTTGGGGGACCCATAGTTAATCCAGAACCAATGTATTTTACCTTTTTAGAAACTGCTTCAAATTTTATCATAGGTACTCCAAAAACCCACTTTTAAGCAGTACTTTTGTACGTATTTATAGTACAAACTAAGCATGATATTAGCTCAAAGCCAAGAGGCTTATGAGTTACTGTAGAGTTCATTGGGCTGGTCCTTAGCAGAATCAACAGCATTTCAAGCCATGGTGACCTTGTAGCTCAGCACTGCTTTGTACATGGGTGTACTCCAGATACCGCATTCCTCCGCTCCCCGCCCCCCCCCCAACACACACAAAGATCCATGTGCTAATTAGCTCCCACTCATGGCTGGAACCAGGTGTTCTTGTCATGAGTGCTGGGATCCTCCAAAGATTTATATCCAAATGAGGCACAGGGCTACCTAGTCTGGCTCTACCTTATGGAGGGCAGGGCCACACAAATCATATGTGACAGCTGAGAGAGGGAGGAACACTGAGATGAACTATTCAGGGCCCTGTTTGGTGATGTTTGCCAGATGTTTAAGGAAATATGATTCATTAGAAAAGGGAAAGAAAGGCACAGTCAGTGCTGAGGGAGTCTGAATGCAATGGGCACTACCATGTATTTTGTTTAGATAGGCTGCCCTAATCTATCCTTGTGGTAGGTTCCCATCAATAATTTTGCCCTATATGTGCCATATGTTTTATAATCATGCTCAGTGGGGGGGCAGTGCATTTAATCAACTTCATAGATGGTTTCCATTACTGTGCACATGCTGCTTTTGGCAGCAGTTTAATGATAAACAATATATTTAATGAGGTTTCTTTGTATGCAAATGTCGGGTGAGGTGCTTCTTTGCTCATGCTGATTGGGGTAGAAAATCTTGTCTTATATTTGAGTAAATATGGTAAGCCCAGAGATCTGAAAGACTTTAATTAAAGCATCATTTATGGCACAGGTGATATTGGATTAGAGGAGTGATTATTAAAATAAACATGTCCAACTCTAGGAACTGCCTCCAAGGAGCAAGGATACCTGAAATATCTAGGTCAGGGGTGTCAAGCTCACCTGTCCCTGCAAGCTGAATCTTGAATGTGAGACCAGTCTATCGGCTGGATCTGGCCCACAGAGCTGTATCATCTTGCTAGCAGAGCTGCCCAAAAACCTGGAAATTTGGTGTCAGAGCAAGTGGTAATTGCTGTGGCAGCCAGGTCACACTGTGACAGCCACAGGTCATCCCACCACCACATTTCTGAACTGCAGGCAGCCCTGAAGGCCAGACGACACCTCTTCACAGGGCCATATCTGTAACATGCAGGACTAGAGGAAGAATCAAAATAATGTGCATATTTGGTCTAGTCCCAGTTATGACAGCAGCTAATAGATACATGCCTGGACTAGCATTAGACTAGCTGGGTCTGTTATGGGAA
>NW_017728992.1:32430038-32433928 GCF_001723915.1 Gavialis gangeticus
CACCACAGGTGGTGTGAGGCTGGGGTGTAGGGGTGGCGGAGCCCTGCGAGCAACTGGTGGGCCAGGCCCGGGCCACTGAGGGACCCCGTGAACTAGCCCCGCCCACTAGGGAACATCAAGTCGTGGTAGGTGAGAGTGGGGTTGGCGGCACAGGAGGAAACTACCCTAGCAACAAACAGGTCAGGAAGAAGTGTAGCTACATCAGCATATATCTCAGTGAGAGTTGCAAAACCCACCAGAGAAGCTGGCCAAAAATGCAGGTGATTAGTCCTTGCTGAACTCAGTGCTACCATGGATACCCTGCTTTCAGTATCTGAGCTAGCAGGTATTTTATTCTTTTCTATTTAGTGCTCTGGCTCTCTATGGGACTATTCATAGCATCCAATAAAATAATCCATAGCCTACAAAAGCTTATGTCTTTAAGGTGCCACTCTGCTCTGCTTTCTGCGTGAACTAGCTCATATAATGCTAGCTTGGATATGAGCTACACAAGCTACAGCCACAGCAGTGACTGCAGCATAAGCATACTTATTGACTATTACAAAGCAAGTACATTGACTCAACCTCATAGACACAGGCAGACCAAGAATATGAAAATCTACATATTTCAAAACTGAAAGAAATAAAAATATTCAGGCTAGAAGTAATTCTATAATTGCTTGAGAAACCAGTTACCCCAGGAGAAAAGGAAAAGAGAAAAAGGCAGAAGCACATCATGATTAAGAACATAGAGAATTCCAGTTTAAAAAAGGCTATTTGAAGCAGGCCATTGCACAGATTTTGGTGCTTGGATTTGCTAATGTAGAAGATGGTTGCCAGTCATTCAATCACCGTATTTGTAATAGTGCCATTAGAACAACCACCAATTCAATTCCTGCTGGACTGTGGACCCAGCTGCAATGTGATCCCAGCAATACTGAGAAGCAGCAATATGAGATTTTAGTAATGTGTCCCAATGCTGCTTATGTATAATTAAACCAGTCTGAGATCAATTGGCAAACACAAGCCGTAAGTAAAAAAGCCATGAACTAAGATACAATATTACTTAAAGTTTATAATAACTGGCATACAGGAATAGCATATCCTGCTGAACAAACTGGCAGTGCAAGCCATGGATTTGATTGCAATACAACACTGGACAGAACACTCTCAGCATGATACAGCAAAGAGAACAGACATCTTGGGTTGTTTTCAACATTCAACAGAAATAAGGACATATTTTGAAGATGTGAACACCTATCAGGCAAGTTGAAGTTAGAAAGAGACCTTTATGTGCAGCATGCAATACTACCAAAACTCAGAGTTGAAGCCACATTGAGGGAAGAAGTAAGGAGAGATTCATTATGCCCACCACAGTGGATGAGCAACAAAGGAGTGGTGAGAAATCTTTCAGGCAATCTGCACTGAATCAAACCAACTTGAAGACAAAGACAATGAAGATGACAACAATGAAAGATGAGTGTGGGAAATTGTTGGCAGCTCCCATAGGGTATGAATGCCTGTGGGATTCAGTCTAGCCCCAGGATTCTTTTGGTATAAATGAACTAGTGACTTGTGGGACCCTTAGGCATAAAAGCTAGAACTTGACAACATCTGAAACTGAGAACAGTGGTCCCTTTTATCAGACTTATTGACTTTAGAATAAGTGTTATGGGATCTGAAAAACTAAAAGCTATAACGGAAATATTGCCAAACCACAGGATGTGAAGGAAGTCCAAAGATTTACTGAGGTGGTTAACTATCCAGATTCTGTGCATGACAATTGGCATCCTACTAGAATCCCTTCAGGTAACTGACACATTATGATGCAGTGGCCCAAGCCCATATATTTGGAAGACTATAGAAAATCCCAAGTAAGGCAGCAGCCCCAAGATGCCTAGGAGTTAAATACCTCCATGCACCTCTTGGTGCTTGCTTGCATTTTTAGGAAAGAGGTTCCAAATGACTTGCTCAAGGTCACAGGGGAACTCTGTTGCAGAGCAGGGAATTAAATGAATAGGTAGAATTATCAGTGTTAAAGTCAGGCAGGAATGATAAGGTTAACACCCATCATATGAGAAGACGTTTCATAGGCTCCAATAACCACAGCTGTAAATCTGTTAAATCTTTAAGGTGACTCTCCCTCTAGTAATTTCCCCTGGAAATGTCTTACAGGTGTAAAATACTTGACTGTCCCTAGAAACATCCATGAAGTAAGGTTTATCTAGGGAGCAATGTTCTTACAAAGTACTCTTTCTCCAGAAAGAAAGGATGTGAAACTTTTGTCTTTCCTGCAGTGTTTTAACTAAGACAAAGCAGCCTGAAAGTTTACAGTGACAAAGAATAAATTATATCTATGGCTGTTTCAGATGATTTGATAAGTCCTGACAAAGGAAAAAGGCCAGAAATATTGCTTCTCTGTTAACTAATAAGTACGTATCTGGAAACTTTATTCGATCTAAAAATGATGAATGTGTATAACATTTACCAACTACAGTGTATGACCTTTACCAAATACTTACCTATATAATAAGATGGCTAGTGAACTAGAGAATGGAAAAAGGTGATTCTTAATAAAAATCATGTTATTGCAACAATTATATTTTTTCCCCTTGGACAGGGAAGTGTGAACTTATACAGACATGGCATTGTCTGTGTAATCAGTATTTTTATGTATACCCTATACTTACTGCTTCGTCACTTGTGCTGTTGTTCGTTGCTAGCTAACTGATCCTGTGAAGATCAAGTACAAGAATAGAAGTATTTTAGAATGGCAGTATTCCTGCACAGAATCATAGTTTTGAGGGATGGTCTTATCTTTGAACTTGATGCCAATGCATACAAGAGTTGAAATAATAATAATAGAAAAACCTGGTCTGTCTGTTATATACCCTTTTCCATTGATATGATGCTTGTAGAGACCAGATCTTTTTGAGTAACAGAAGCAGAAAAAAAGACACTGGGATATTTCCATTGCTGATTCTCTGAGCCACTGACATCCAAAAAATCTGGATGTTTGCAACTCATGAGCATGTTGACAGGACATACTAGCCATGTTCTAAAAAGAGTAAATATATCAAATAATAATAATAGATAGATCCTCAGTATCTATTTGAGGGTAATTTGTTTAGTGTAGGCTCAATCTTTCTATTAAATATAATAATAGGCAACTGTCAATACACACACACACACATCTCTCTCTCTCTGTATGTGTGTATGTATGTGTGTGTGGTCTGATACTTTTGCTCATATTTGAATATGAGTACATGAATACGACAGCAGATGAGGCATGAAATTATGATGAAGGAACTATTATCATGAAAACAATCTACTCTGAGTGGAGCTGGCATCAAGAGGTCCTGTGCATAGAAAAAAGGATATTCAAAATAGACCAATAGTCATGGCCCCCAAATCCCACAATGATATGCATGGTATAAGAAAAGAGATCAGTAATTACAAAATGCAACTTAGCATTGTTTAGGAAAATAGCATATTAGAATGAGCTTGAACCAATTTAATCATTACTTTAATGTCACAGAGCCATGTTAAAGCTTGTCATGCAAGATTTTGCAAGTTGAGTAGGGGAGATACACCACAGAGTCTGGGAACATGGAGTACAGGTACAGCATTAATCAAATATCTTTTCTGACAACAGTTTATTCACAGGAGAAGTAGGAGATAAGATCAGGGAGTTAATTGTCCAAAATTGTGTTCAAGACAGTCCTCACTGTGCCAGTCTCCTTCTGTACCTTCTTACTGTTGTATATTGTATTATTACCATTTTCGTATTGATTTTTATGGATATTGTATGATTTAGGCCGGTGTTTGTAAGTGAACCAAAGTAATGTCAAGTTTCAATCTGGACCAGCGTCATGCCACACCACCTATCCACCCAGAGGCCCTGCCAGCGA
>NW_017728992.1:32434529-32434795 GCF_001723915.1 Gavialis gangeticus
TAAGTAAACCCAAGCCTCAGTTTCTCAGCCAGCTTCTCTGTTGTCCACCAGTTCTAATCCTGGTTCTGGCAACTCACACTGCATCTCTCTCTCTCTCTCTCACCTGAACCTTCCCCCCAGTAGCCCAGGTACCCCAAGAATACACATACACACTGTACCGTCCAAGTTAGGAACTTGCCTGTGTGTATGTGTAGGTGGTTGTATGTGTTCGAACTGGTGTGTGTGTGTGTGTGTATATATATATATGTCATTGTGTGCCTGATACA
>NW_017728992.1:32439795-32444750 GCF_001723915.1 Gavialis gangeticus
GTGTGTGTGTGTGTATATATATATATGTCATTGTGTGCCTGATACATGAATTAGTGATCTGTGTTTAACTTTTGGGGTGTATAGTGTATGTGCTTGAATTGGTGATAGGTATGCATGTGTCTCAGCGGGTTTGGATGTGTATATGCCTGGTAGTGTGTGTGTGTATGCACCTAATTGATTTGTGTATTTGTATATGTGCAATTGTGTCATACCCTCCTCTCTAATGGCGCAATATTGAGGTCCTGAGAGTTGGCCTGACCCCACAGGGCTACATAAGCACAATGGGACTTAACTTATTGAAGTACAAACTATGTATATAATTGTGGGCAGGTGTGATAGGGATTGCAGTTCTCATCCTTTAAAAGGGTTATAAAATTCACCTTGCAGTACACAGGCCATGATAACTCCAGGAGAAATTCTGGCTCACTTGAAACAAAACAACCTCTGATGGGGCACACACACACTTATACTCCTTATTACAGGACTTTATTTTAAAGGTAACATTTCACTCCTGGGCTTTAGTGAGATAAATTATATATACCAGGGACAAACAGGGTCTTAGAGAAGATTTAGTACTAGAGATAAAATTAAATATTTTGTGAATATCCTTGTTTGGGTTCCCTTAAGTTTCTAGCCATTTCCTTGCCCTGGCCAAAATACATATTATTACACTCTCCATCACATTCACATATCTAACTGCCCCAACCAATCATAAGCCACTGATCAATAATCAGTTATAGAAAGGCTGTCTCCTTAATTATAACACCATTGGCAACTGCTATGACTGTCTATAGAATGGGCCAGCCCTTGCTGTTTTCATGTTTTTGTAAGTTGATGTCTAATTCAGCGTTATTTATTTTGTAGATTCTTTTTACCAGTTCATTAGTTTTAATATGTAAATCCATCTAATATGTAATTATCCAGTTCTGAGACATAATTCTTATCTGGTCTGCATTAAAGTTGTCATTTCACAATTTTTATTGCTGCAAATTTAGATCCATAAATTACACACTGGGGGTTAACTCTTGAAATAATGCAGTTGTATCATGGTGGCAATGGCAGTTAATATCTATGTTAGTTAAAGTTGTCATTCTGCTAGCGTTGAAAGGAATGGCATCTTCCAATTGCTGTTTTTTATTAGGCAGTCTTACTGTCCCTTAGATTTTTAATTTATTTGGAATTGTACTGATGTCAGTTTTTAGAACTTTTGTTTGTCAGCAGCCAGCTCTGTCTGTAATAAATGAATGATTGATAATTTTTCCTCTGCTTCAAAAATCTTGTATAGCAATGCTCTATTGGACAGCTAACAGGCAAATCAAAAGTACTAGCCAATGAGTGGTTGATTACCAACAATGAGGAAAATACTAATAAGAAATAGGGGTGTGTGAAATGGACCATATTAGATTTGGATTTGGCCTGAGTCAGGGACAGTGATTTGATTCGTTGATTCGGATCACTGTCCCTGATTCAATTTGGCCAAATCTGAATATGAAGATTTGACCCTATTCGGTGGCCACATTTCCAAATCCAAATTGAATCAAGAGACTCTTTAATCTTTGTGAATTGAATTGGAACCCTGCAAATCAATTCAGAGGGATTTGGAAAGATTTGGTGATTTGGACATAGACACAACTTTAAATGTTTTTTTCACCCAGGGTCTGGCATTATTCGATGCTGATTTGGAGAATCAGAGATTTGGCCGTAGACACAGCTTTAAATGTTTTTTTCTAAAAAACCTCAAGGTATCAGGTGCAGCTTGTGAACGTTGTGATGGTGGGGCAGATGGAATGTCCCACAGGAGCACGGGGGGACCTTGCATGCTCATGCTCAGCTGTGAACCTGGAAATGGACTGGAAGTACTTCCAGTCCACTTATGGGTCCGCTGGGGAGCATGCTGCGCCCCACCCCCCTGCAGCCAGGCTGCCCCCCCCCAGCCTGGCTGCAGGGGGACCCTGGGTGACCCAGGAGTTACCAGTCACCAAGCTGGGAGGGATGCAGGGGGGGTCTCCAGAAGTGGGTTGGAAGTGCGTCTGGTCCACTTCTGGACATGCTGCTGTGTATGCTGGGGAGCCCCCCATGCTGCTGTTGGATGCTCCATCTGCCCCAGCATCTCAGCATTCATGAGCCACCTGCTACCTTGAGGTATGCAGAAAAAAACATTTAAAGCTGTGTCTATGTCCAAATCACCAAACCTTTCCAAATCTCTGAATTGATTCACAGGGTTCCAATTCAATTCACAAAGCTTAAAGGGTCTCTTGATTCAATTTGGATTTGGAAATGTGGCCACCAAATAGGGTCAAATCTCCACCGAATTGATTCAGGGACCAAAGCTTTGCACTGCCTTAATAAGAAACCAATGTAGTTTTGAGGTAGTTATTCTTCAGAAAATGGTCAGAGAGATGAAACCTCAGGGAGTTTTTTCTTGATTACTGTTTAATATGAAATTGCTGTATTCCTTCTAGTTACTAGTTTCTGTCTTACTGTATGGCAATATTTTGAACCTCTTTGGAATGTAGTTGCAGTCAGAAATCTGTGAAGTATGTGCAACTCATTCCACAGGAGATTCCTAATTTTACTTGTTCTGTGTTTGCCCTTGTGACCTAGAGGGGAAGGATTTGATAAATAATCATCATCACTCCCCTTCCACTACTCAGCCCATTTCAAGAAGCTCCAAATCTACCTTGTCAAATAGTTATAAAATCCAAATTCAAAGAGGAATTGTGTGCATAAGTACAACCCATTGCCATGACTTCATCTGGAAGAAAGGAAGAAAAAAATAACAAACAAAATATAGGGTCCTACCATTCTAATGCACATACTTTTCAGTACACCACTCACATTGAGATCAATGGACACACCACTAGTCCAAATGTATAAGGCTAAATTATAGCGTTTATGGTTTTACTGAGAAAAGCAGATCTGCCCAAAGAAAAGAGTGTGGACATGTACATTTGGAGCAGTTTCAAGAGGGGAACAATTCAGAAGTACAGCAGCTGGGGAGTTCTAATTGTTATGTGTGAATGAGCTGAGATCCAGGGTTAAAGTTGGAGTAGTTTTGCTACTTTTGAATCATTCTCAGTTTGTTCATGCATAACAATTACAATGTACCAGATGCTGCTTTTTGAACCTTTCCCCTTCTGAAACTGTTCCAAATATACGTGTGTCCATGCTCTCAGTGAATACATGGCAATGGAGAGAGCTCTGCAGGATGATGCTAAAGGATGTCACTCTGTTTTGGCTTCTTCCTCTTTGGCTGGGCAGGACAAAAAGTCAAGAATTAAGAGCCTCTGTAGCTCTTGAAGATTTGGTTATTTTATTTTTATTACAGAATATATGCTACATGTTCCAGCATTGAAAACAACCGATCCTGGATCAGATTATAGTCAAACTATTTGAGGTGTTTAAAACATGAAACTAAAATGAAAGTATTCTTACCTGAAGTAATTTCTATAAAAAAAAAAAATAAGAGTAAGGATTTTTTTCAAGCTCTTTTGCATTGGCTAAAATTTGTATATAGAACAAAATATAAGTAGAGGAAATATTTGGGAACAGAGAATCAGCAAAAAAAATGAAATTAATCTTAATCGTTGTACAACATATTTGCTGTTTTGATGAATATTACAGGGTATAAATACATTTTTCAAAATGTTATCATTGGTACAATACATTTGATTTGTCTCTGTGTGACAGTTACATTAGTTACTATTTGTAGAAACTTGAATGCTGTAAGTCAAAATTTAATGAAAAATGGGTTTTGTAAATTTGATTGGAGGAGCTCTCAGGATTATCCCAATTTAAAAACAATGATGAATCATTCCTTTCAACTGGAATTATACAAGATTATATATTGTTTTAAGACACATGAATACGGTAGTAGGTGCTAATCAGGAAAGTTTTACCATGTGATTTTTTTTTCAATCACAGGGTATCAGATGTCCATCAAGCAGCATCACTAGCATCAGCTACCATACAGATAGTGACAAATGGCCTGCAAAGCATTCATAAGAGGTCTTTTGTCTACACTTTCTTGCTATTGTAGCATTTTAAAATGTACATTTCCAGACTCTAAATCTGGTTCCTCTGCCTTTTCTAACTACATATTGGTTCTGTCTGAATTTTAAAGTAATTTTATGACCTCACTTACACTCTGGTAAATTCAAATACCTCTGAAGTCATGAGGACATCTGGCCTCAGTTATACTTGTAGCAAATACACGTGCAATTAATGTGAAGCAATAAAATCTGGTGCATATCATACCAGAGTTTATTGCTTCCAGGCCCCCCATTTACATGTGCACCCAGCAGCGTGCCCTCTAAGGTGTGCAGCATGCACATCTGCGCAGGCACACCTGGCAGCATGGCACGACCATGCCTGCTTGGTCATGCACACCACACAGCATAGAGGGAACACTGACACCCAGGATTGCAGCATGTTGAGCAGGGTCAGAGCAGCCTTGGCTGGCAGGAAGCCCAGGGAGTCAGCCTGCCAGTCCGGGGCTGCTCCAACCCAGCTCAAAGTGCTGTGGAAGGTCTGGCTAGGGCACAAGGGTGTTTCAGTGTGGGGCTAGCTGTAAGTCAGTCCCCACACTGAAGCACATTGTGGCCCAGCCAGCCCCATCAGCATCTACAAATGTGTTGCTACACAGTAAATAATGCTGCCCCAGGACTAACCTATGGCAGTATTTATTAATTTACTACAATCTAACAGGGCCACATGTGGAAATTTTACCTCAGAGCTAATTAGGCAGCTCTGTAGTGTGTGTCTCATATAGACATGCCCACAGAGTAACTCCTCTTTGTCAAGCATAGCTGAGATCACAATCTGGTCTTTGATACCGACTGCCTCACAGATGCTTGGAGTCACTTGCAATGCTTGATACCCCTAATTCTACTTTTATTTTAATTTCCTCAAGTTAAAAATAAAGCACACAAAAAACTTCAACCCCCCCCCCCCCC
>NW_017728992.1:32449750-32466690 GCF_001723915.1 Gavialis gangeticus
CAAAGATTGTATTTCGTTCATTTACAAAGTACTAAGCTACTAAGGGGCTTTGTGTACTTTATACCTACATTGCTTCAAGTAGACACATGCTACAATGTAGGAGATTCAAGGTAGTCAGACTTGTAACTAAGGATCAGTAGGAAGACTGCTTCTACTAGGACTCCCGATGCGCACACACCTTAAAACCCCCCCAAAGAAGCAAGAATCCCTAAAAAAAAAAAAAGTATTATTTTACCAATGAATATATAAAAAAGGAAAGATACTATATGAAGAATGTGAAATATATCTTGAATGTAATACATCAAAGTACAATTTTCTAAAACTTTAGGTGCTATATACAGTAACAAAAGTCCTAGTTGCTAATAGATCTCTGAAGGTTTCTATAATATGTGGGTAATCTCCAATGTATAACAGGACTGATTGTGATATTTCCAACTGAGAATGCATTCAACACATCACTGTCCCAGAAAAAGCTACAGCTGCCCTCTTATGGTAGTTTTATAGTCCCCTTGCACTGCTATTTCATCACAAATGGGAATGCACATGAGCTAAGTTCTGCCTTACAATTAGTTATTTACCCAGGGCTTTATATGTCCCAACAGCTGTATTAACATTTCTCTTATATTTTCATAGATCATCCCCGAAGTCTATGTGGAATAATATCTCAATTTTACAGATGCTAAAACAGAGAGGTTAACTGACCTGCAGAGTCATTCACCAAATGTCAGCCCCAAGTGTAGGCTTCAATTATTTTGGTTTATGGGTCAAGTTTTAACTTACTGTTCAAATGCAACACCAGATATCTCTCAGTTTTTATAGGGCTATGGATACACGCTCATTTGTAGTGCCTCAGCACTTCCTAGTACTACAAAAACAAAATGTTGCAAGACCATACACACATTCACAATCCCCCTTCTGGAACCTCCATACAAAGTCATTATAAAGTTACATTTTTGGTGATATTAAATATGAACTTTTGCTTTTAATAAAAAAAAATGTTTTTTTTTTTTTAATAAGTTGACTTTTCCAAAATATTTCTTTCAGTTAAAACATTTAAAATGTCAATCAATCTGAAGTTTTTTTTCAAAGAAGGGCACACATGAAAATCAGCTTCACAGCTAGGATAACTGATGCAACTAGAGCAGTTATATGATCTGTACAAGATCAAACAGCAAATAAGCATACAAACTTGGTAGATGATTAATTTTCTGGCTCATGGGCTAAGATCCAACTGCCAGTGCCACCTGTATCCTTTCTTTTTCCCACTTTTTCCACTATGGAACTGGCTTAATAAGACATATATAATTTTAAATTTTTAACTGCTGAACCACAGTGGACACACAGAATTTATTCCTTTTTACAGATGATATAGCTAAGCACATTTGACCCACTTTCTCAGAGAGGCCTTGGCATCTGGATACCTCACTGACCTTAAGTTCTGTTTCCAGTTCTATCATTGACTTCATTTGCCTGTGACCTCAGGCAAAGTATAAATGAAGCCAGTTTCAGCACTGCCAGTGTCCAAAAAGAAATGCTAAGAATTTTTTTTATTCATTTATTTGAAAGAAATAGTTATCTTGCCTAGTGCTGCTATCACGAAAAAGAATTTCTAAAATATTTTTTTCTTCTAAATTAAAAAAAATACCCATCTCTGAGCAGAATTTAAAATGAAAAAAATGAAATAAAGGAATGAGCTTAAAAAGATCACAGGAAACTGAAAATGAAGGAAACACTATGCATCCTTACCTATCAAGGTTCATAATCAGCTCTGCTTTATGATGCTTATATTACGTACTATGAATCTGAGGGTAAGACAGGGATTTTTCCCAAAATTGGAGTTCCTAGAATTCACCCTAATGATCAGATAACTAAATTATATTTGCATTTCTTATACACGTGATGCATATCTTTATAAGGGTCTTGAGCATGGGTGTGGGTTTACATGCAGACCCGTAGGTATTTAAGCATGTACATAAATACATAAACACACATATGGGCATATACAGTCTACTGTAGGCATATAATGCTTCAGTTTCACATTAAAAAACAACAACTCAGAATGAAAGTATCTGGTTAAACCATGTATTTGGTTAAATAATGTATTTTGCAATCCCAAAACAAGACTGTGTCCTTGTAGTTAAAAAAAAAATTGTTACAATAAAATCATTACTGTTTTATTATTGATTCCTCTTGCCAGTTAGTATAAAAGCAAATTTAAATTTTTCCCTGAGGGAAGCAAGGGATAAAAAATGGAGTTATAAGGAGATGTTATTCTTTTCGTGTTATCATTCTGCTAGCAATATTTGTCTTCTCCCCTCCTATCCCCCATCTCCCTTTTTACACCATCTTTTGGTTCTTGGGCAAGCTGTTTTCATACCTGTGAAACAAATCTCTCCCCCTTCATTCCATTAACGTTACAGGTGGCAATTGCATCTATTCTAAGTGGCTTTAATGTACATAATTTGCTTCTTTTTGTCTCTCCCTATTACACTGCTATGTAGGTGGCCTTTAGTTAGGCATACAACTATCATTTCAAGGGCAGTGACATGTGTAAGTAAGTACCTGGATTCCTTACTGGGTTTTTAAATGTATTAAATGGCTCTTTGGCTTCAGACAAACAATTCTGGAACAGTTTGAAAGTTTCAGCATTGGATGAGTCACCCCATTTCATTATACTACAGAATGACAAACACCTGATAAATGATAACCTGTCTAGAAATGAGGATGCTACTAAAATAAACATTCCAGTCACCCAGGAGAAACAGCCGGACTACAACATAAGATTTTTTTTCTTAAATATATTGGCTACTGAATAATGCAAAAGGGCAAGGAGGTGCTCAGCTGCTCTGTTTTATATAGAAGTGGAGGTATTGAGTATCTTTGTAGCTCTAAGAACAATTTATGTACTTTCTCTGATTACCCTTCTAATATAAAGTTGTAAGAAAAATCATTACATTGTTACAATATAAATGGCAGCACTAGGCAATTATAAGAAACAAAAACACAGGATATGTATTTATTACTTTTAATTGCTGTGGTTTCTTTTATAGTTAAAAATAAAAAAGAGCACAAGCAGAATTCAGAGGGATAACTTATTCAGGAGGCATTAGGGCTTCTAGGCCTCTGAAACAGATGGGGCTTTTTATCAAAGGTGGGCAAATCAAATAACAAATTTACTTGAGAACAAACAGATTAGTTGTAGCAATTAGCTAAATGGGTTCCTATTTTCTTCTTACTTGCACCAGTTTGTGAGCAATACAACTTCACTGGTTTTAGAATAAATTTTAATTTACACCTTCTACGTGAGGCTCATGTGAGTGCTGGATATCAAAAGCCCCTACCTCAAAGTCACTGCTGCAACAGTTGTCTTGTGTATCATGCATATGCAGAATGCAAACAGCAACTAAAACCCCTCTTAATCCTTTTCTTGGCCTTCTTATATGTCATTGCTGATGCCATGATACATCCAGATCTTGCAAACATTTTGCCAGCTGGAGCAACTGTTGTGAATAATCCCACTGAAGTCATGGGGCTGGATTCTATTGCACCTATTAGAAACTCAAGCACTATCCTATTGTACCCTGCCAGTCTAAGGGCATTAGTCACATAAGTCAAGTAACTAAAGTACATGTAAAATCAGACCCATAATTAATAACCAACTCCGATGTTCACAATAAGTTTTTATCAAAATTAATACAATAGTTTTTGTGTATACAAACTTTTGAAAATTTATATTATAATTGCATTTGTCTAGTTCTACTAATGGATAAAGGATACAATAAAAAAGACTAATGGGCTTAGAATCATAGAATCATGGAATCATGGAATATTGGGGTTAAAAGGGACCTCAGGAGATCATCCATTTCAGACCCCTGCTCAAAGCATGACCACCCCCAACTAGATGATCCCAGACAATGCTTTGTCTATCTGGGTCTTAAAAATCACTGAGGATGGAAATTCCACAAATTCTCTGGATGGCCTGTTCCAGTGCTATACTAGCTTCTCAGTGAGAAAGTGTTTCCTAATATCTAACCTAAACTTCTCTTGTTGCACTTGAGACCACTTCTCCTCATTCTGTTATCTGCCACCACTGAGAACAGTTTAGCTCCATACACTTTCAAACCACCCTTCAGATAGTTAAAGGCTGCTATTATAGCCCCTGCTGTGTCTTCTCTTCTCCAAACTAAATAAGCATAGTTCCATCAGCTTTTCATAAGTCATGCACCCCAGCCTCCTAATTATTATCATTGCTCTCCACTAAATTCTCTCCAATTTGTCTGTCTCCTTTCTGTAGTGAGGGCCCAACACTGGACTCAGTATTCCAGATGTAGCCTCACCAGTGCTGGATAGAAGAGAATAATCACTTCCCTCAATTGGCTGGCAATGCTCCTAGTAATGCAGTCCAGTATGCTGTGGGCCTTTTTCACAACCAGGACACACTGCTGGTCCATATTCAGCTTATTCTCCACTGTAACCCCCAGGTCCATTTCTGCAGAGCTGTTGCTTAGACAGTCAGTTCCTAGACTCTTCCAGTGCATAGGATTGTTCCATCCTAAGTGCAGGACTTTCTACTTGTCTGTATTGAACCTCATTAGTTTTCCTTTGGTCCAATCCTCCAATTTGTCTAGGTTTCTCTGCATCCTACTCCTACCATCCAGTATATCTACCACTCCCCCCCCCAGCTTGGTGTCATCTGGCAACTTGTTCAGGGTTTACTACATCCCATCTTACAGAACATTTATGAAGATACTAGCACATAGCCTATCAAGAAAGATGGGGGGGGAGGGTTGGGGGGGCGGCAAACCCAGTGCCATGCTGATAATCCATCCAGTTTTCCATTCACCTTACAGTCTATTTATTGAACCTGTACTTCCATAGCTTGACTGCAAGAATATTGCAGGAGACTGTGACAGGGGCCAAGGTTGGGGCCAAGGCTCAAGGCAGTCTGCCCACCTCTCTACGTAGGGCAGTCCACCCAGTCTCGTCCTGCCATTACTTTGCTGTAACAATGAACTAGTGGTAAATGCGGAAGGCTGCCCATTACATGCCCCCTGCCAAGAGGCACTATCCATGGCTCTGTACTGCCCCTACACTGTGGCCCATGCCTCACAGATGGCATTAAAGATGTAATCATATCCCAGTCCCTAATTCCAAGATCTCTCATTGAGCTCTGTGCCCCTCACTTATACTGGGCTTCTTGCCCCACACATACAGTCAGGGCCCCTAGCCTCTGGGCTCCCTGCTTCTTCACTAGGTTCCATTCACCCTGCTAGGCTCCATGCCCTTTTCTAAATTCTGGGCTCCTTGCCCCTCATTCAACCTGGGCTCCTCACCCCACTCGGGACTCTCTTGGTCCTGCTGACCTCCTTGCTGGGGTTACCCACTGAGATGTGGGGGCTAGGGTTATAAGGCACCCTTCCCTGCCTTTCACCAGGGGGGTAACTGGCCTGGCATTTCTTGAAGACTTCCTTGCTACAGGAAGTCCCACCAGGCCACCTTTCCCTAGTAAGATGCATTTTCGAGTCATGCCCAGGATCGATGAGACCTTCTCCTTCCCCATAACCTCACCCTTACCTCCAAGGTGTTCCAGGAGCGGCTCAGTCCAATGTTGTCTCCTTGGGTGCTCAACAAAGATTGCTGCATCTCTGGCCTATGTTTGGAAATTGGCTGCTGTCATCAGCCACCTGGTGGTGCCTGCTCCTGCCCTAAAAGTAGCAGTCACAAAAGGTTCACTGCCACAGAGACCATATCAAAAGTCAAGGTATATCTCGTCCACTGCTCTCCCCACATTCACTTAACCAGTCATCTCTTCATAGAAGGCAATCAGATTGGTTAGGCAGGACTTGCCCTTCATGAATATATGCTAAATGTTCTTAATTACCTTCTTCTCTAAGTGCTTAGAAGTGGATTCCTTGAGGACCTGCTCCATGGTTGTTTCAGGGACTAAGGTGAGGCTAACCGGTCCATAGTTCCCCAGATCCTCCTTCTTCCTTTTCTGAAAGATAGACACTTATATTTGCCTTATTTCAATCATGTAGGATCTCTCCAATCACCATGAGTTTTCAAAGATAATGGCCAGTGGCTCACATTGCCAGTGGCTCACATAATTGCCAGTGCAATCACATTGGCCAACTCCCTCATGTACATTGCATCTGGCCTCATGGACTTGTACACATCTAGCTTTTCTAAATAGTCTCTAACTGATTCTTTAGCCACTGTGAGATTTCTCACCTCCTCCCCAAACTGTGCTGCCAGATGCAGTAGTGTGGGAGCTGACCTTCCCTGTAAGACTGAAGTAAAAAAGGCATTGAGTTCTTCTGTCAATAGGTAGCCCCCCATTCAGTAAGGGACCCATGCTTTCTCTGATCTTCTTGTTGCTGACACACTTGTAGAAATCCTTCATGTCCCTTGCTAGCTGTAACTCCAATTGTGCTTTGGCCTTCCTGATTTAATCCCCACATGCCCTAACAATATTCTTCTACTCCTCCCTAGCTTTGTCCAAGTTTTCACTTCTTGTAAACTTCCTTTTTTGCACCTGACCTCGCTGAAAAGTTTCATGCTAAGCCAAGCTGGTCTTCTGCCATACTTACTAATCTTCCTGCATATTGGGATGGTTCATTCCTGCACCCTCAGTAAAGTTTCTTTAAAGAACAGCCAGCTGTCCTGGACCCCACCACCCTCAGACTAGCCTCCCATGGGATCCTACCCATCAGTTCCCAGAGCAAATCAAAGTCTACTTTTCTGAATATCTGTGACTCTCCTTCCTTCTATCCTCAGGATCCTGAACTCAATTATCTTGTGGTTGTTGCTGCCCAAGTTGCCATCGATGTCTGCATTCCCCACCAACTGTTCCTAGTTTGTCAACAGCGGATCATGAAGAGCATGGCCCCTAGTTGGCCTCTCCAACACTTGCACCAGGAAGTTGTCCCCAGCATGCTCCAAAACCTTCCTGGATTACTTGTGCACTGGTGTATTGCTCTCCCAGAATATATCAGAATGACTGAAGCCCCACATGACAAACAGGGCCTGTGATCTGGAAACTTCTGCTAGCTTTCTGAAGAAAGCCTCATCCACCTCATCTCTCTGGCCTGGTGTCCTATAGCAGAAGTCCCTATCCCTTTACTTTAGGCATTTTGACTAAATTTACTTTGAATGAGATATAAGTTCCTAAGTGCTTAAGGGTAGGTCTAAATTGCTTTGCTGGAACTCTCAAACGTGCATGCCTACCTGCTTCTGCTCTTCATGATCCTAACTTGAAAATAAGGCCATAAAACTGCAATGATATACCATGCAGGAGCCTCCCTTGGGCATGCTGGAGGCAGAGGTCTGAAGAGTATTAAGTAGGGGTGCTTCAGCATGGCTAAGGGAAGACTCAGAGCCTATTTGAGGATAGGATGCCAAAAGCAACCAGGAAGTAGTCATACCCTAAGTCAATGCTGAATGTGGGATTGAGGTGACTGTGAGGTACTCCAAATCCTTAATAGAGTCAATGGCACCACTTGCAAACTAAGGAACTACGTGACATGAAAGAAGGGTATCACTCAGAAGCTAGGAAGGTGAAAGTTGGAAAATCTCCAAATTAAACTTTCCTGGACAAATTTAATGTAGACCCCATTTACACCTTCACGGTGGTACACTTTTAGCTTCTAAATCAACATACCTTATTTGTTTTACAAAACCCTTGCTTAGAGTCCTGGAAAGGACCTTGAGAGGTTACCCAGATCAGCCCTTACCTGAGGCAATATCCAAACCATCCTATACAAATCTGTTGTCTAACTTCTTAGCAAAAGAAGTTGTGATATAAACACAGGACATAACATCCTAACCTGAAACAGGTAAATCAGGGTCACCATGGTATCCAGTGTCCTGCTGCTGCAAAGGTTGTTAAAGTACCTTTAAGAGATCCCAGGAAGAGGGACACATGCCCCGCTACACAGAAATGCAAAAATGCCCACAGTCTAGACCAATCTGATCATGGGGTACAATTCCTTTCTGACCCCAAATACAACAATCAGTCTGACCCTGCGCAGTGGGTCAAGACACTCTGGCATGGAACCTCCAGGCTTAAGGCTCAGTGGGAGCACTGGCCGACCCCAGTCCCAATCCCTAGCCTTGGCTGCAGTCAACACCCAATGCCTCTGAGAAAGGCTTAAAAAATCCTAAAAATTAGCAGTGGTGGGAGGCAAAACAGGGCAGAATTCTCTCCTGGCCCCATGTGGCAACCAATAAAGTCAAGAAGCATGGGAAACACTCATAGTAAAATATGCCAAGATCATCCCTGACAAGTGGCTGTCCAACCTCTTCCTGAACACCTCAAGCAATGGAGAGTCCACAACTTCCCTACGCTTTGTTCTAACCATGAAGTATTTTTTCCTGATACCCAATCTAATCCTACTTTACATCAAATTTAAGTCATTGGTCCATGTCCTAGTCTCTGCAGCAAAAGAGAAAAGGTATTTTTCCTCCTTTCTATGAGAGCCATTCAAGTATTTTGACGTCTGCTATCATGTCCCTTCTTAAGTGCCTTTTCCATAACCTGAACATGCCTAGCTCCTTCAGTCTCTTCCTGTATGACTTGCCTTCCAAACCTTTTATATTTGTTACCCACTTCTGGACCCTCGCTAACCTTAATTCAGTGTATGGGTTAGACACTAAATAAGGTAAATGACCACAAGACAAAAAAATCCTTGTTTTGTTTTTTGTAGTATTGGTTATAAGAAGCAGTGTTCTATGTCTAGCTAACTACAAAATTCTAAAGTGACAGTGGTCAAGACTATTATATTGCAGACAGATATAAAGGTCAATGCAACTGAAATGATCTTTTGTGTAAAAAAATCATAACTACATGTTTGAGACAATTTGGTGAACTTTGCTGTGTATGAAGGTAATAGGACATTAAGCACTGATTAGCATTGTGAATCTAATGATGATGGATGGTAATTCAGTTGTGCAGGTTAAAACATTTTCCTCTTTGAGTTTGCATCTCATGCAGAACAAGAAACAGAATGCTCAGATTGATGAGATGAAAAAGAGAGCAAATAAATCAATGCAGGTTATTCTGCATTTTAATGGGGATTTTGAGGGTACAGCAGTTCTGCTGTCATCTGATGCAGGTCCCAGTTCTACTCTCATTTAGGTCACTGGGAGTTTTGTTACTGACTTCAATAGTGAGCTGGGCTGGATGCATAGCAATATCATCTTTATTCCCTTGAACATTTTGCAGCTCTTTACACCTGTTCAGCTGCTGCAAGATGCCATATTCAGGTATAGTATCATTTCAGAGCCTATTTCAAAAAGGATTAATTGACTCTACAAAACATTAAGCAATGGGTCCATGCCATAGCTTGTACAGTTGAAGGTATCCCAGTTAATGTATAGTTGTGTTCACTGGAGTCCAACAGATCACAACATATTGGAACCAAGTATAATGTTTCTTAAAAGGAAACATTTAGTTCTTGAATGTTATATTCTACAGCAGACCTAAATATTGAATCTCCTACTGGTGTGCTTGAAAAAAGCCATATACTGAAATTACAATTTAATATTACTGGGGTTTTTAGTCTCCCCAAGCAGGGTCTTGAATAGCCAATGCTACTTTTAGGCCAGTTAGACTGCAACATTTAAAATAGCTTCTTCCTTCATTAAAAGGGACTTAATGAAGCTGAGGTAACTGAGTTTTTCTGTAAATGACTCCAGATATAGTGGGCCAAATTTATTGTGAGCATAGCTCACTTTAACCCCTAGAGTTATGATTGGAAGGAATTTGGTCTGATACAGCAACAAAAAAAGATAATATACATACATGTTTCTTGTCAAACTGTCTGGAAGTATAACTCCTGATTAGGGAATATCTCCATTCTAAAAGAGCTACATAATAATTTTTAAAAAATGAAAAATTCTCTTCACCAATTATTTATTTTCTACAAAATTAAGGTTTCAAACCATGAAGATACTGCACTGAAAAATCAAGGTTATTCTACTATACATTTTACTTATGTCTATAGAAAGAAAATATGTTTTTTATGGACTGGGGATTCAAGAGTTTTGAGTTCTAATTCCTGGTGCCATCACAGGCGTCTCCTTTGACACCAAGTCATTTTTTCTCTCTTTCATACAGAAAATGAGGAGAGTATTTTGATTCTTTCTCCCTTTATCTCTCTCATTCACTAAAATGCAATCTGTTTAGTAAACTGATTGACTTTTATGAAGCATATATAGATTACCTAGCAGGCAGAGTGGAGCTCTCATAAGAATTGGATCCCTTAGATACTAGTATAGTAAAAAAATAATGAAAATAGGAACTCATGTGCCTTAAAGGAGGGTTAAGGTTATGGAACCAACTTCTCAAAAGCTTGGGAATTCCAAAATTAAATTTAGGAAATACAACCTTAACCCATTCCCTTTGTGATCCTTTTTTTTCTGATCAGGTGTTTATGTACACAGTCCCAGAACACTTTTCTACAGGGTCTTACATTATTCAGTATATAGAATAGGTCTGCTTTGGAAGTGAGCCAGGACTTTATAATGAAGGGAACTGTTTTTATAAGGATGCCTTTTTCATTTGTTGCAGAAGCTGGAAAATATATAATGACTAAGGCAAGGGATTTTGGAAGAAAAGCAATGCCTACTGGATAAGGAAGCTAAACTCTGCTTTGTAGTATTGGATTCTCTCCTTGTCTCTGCCTAATATTTTCTACATGATGTTGTGCAAGTCAATTAGGCCCCGTATCTCAAATTATTCTGGAGTGTCACTCTCATTTATAAGTGGGCTAATGCCCCTTGATCTTAAAAGCAACTTAGACTCCCAAATACTTTAGAGAAGCTGTCCTGTAAAGCAAATTTTCAGAGGGAGTCACTACTTGTCCCTCATTCTCTTGACATCCAGCTTGGCATACATGGGGCGGGTTTATAGAAATACTGCACACTCATAACTTCAGCTTCAGTCAGTAGGACTTCTTAAGAACCAGGGTACTAAGTTGTTGTAGTTTCTCCTTTTTCCTCTTCCTCTTCTTTTTTTTCTTCTACCTCCTCCTCTTCTTCCTGAGGAGGTCATCTAGTCCAAACCCCTGCTCAAAGTAGGACCATCCCCAACTAGATCATTCCAGCTAAGGTTTTGTTGAGCCAAGCCTTAACAACCTCCAAGGATGGAGATTCCACCATCTCTCTAGGTAACCTGTACCAGCACTTCACCACCCTCCTAGTGAGAAAGTTTTTCCTAATATCCAACCTATATTTACCTTGATGCAAATTGAGACCATTGCTCCTTATTTTGTCATCTCTTCTGTCATTCTTCTTTTTCTTCCTTCTTTTCATGTCTCTACACCACATTTGACCATTTTGTTAAGCACACTTGAGATCATTTATTGTACTTTGTGAGATCTTTCATTGTACATGTGCCTTCAGACATGAGGCACTGCAGCAGATGCTGCATATTCTGAGGCTCTGTGCCACAGTCACAGGTGGTTGAACCAATGGTATAACCCCACTTCTTCATTAGTTCCTTGGACCATCCAATTCTGGACATAGGCAGTTGAGATGTTGCTACTTTTGCCATGGTCCATCAGCCCCTGGTGGCAAAGACTCAGCCACTGGAACATCCACTTTTTTTTCAATTTCAGGTATTTTTTTCAGCCTCTCATTCCACACCTGTCATTGATGCTCTTTGGGTATAGCTTCAAGAGGTTGGGTACCATAGATGAAGCTCCTGTGTGACTTCAGGTGTTTGCGTGCTCCAGGATGGTCATACAGCAGGTGTTTCACATCTTCAGTTTCTCTCGATCATTCTATCATGCTGGCCACTGTTTTTCTAAAGTCACGCAGAGTGATGCAAGCCAGCAGGTGCACACTGTTTAGACTGTTAGGTTTCAGATATCCTGTGATGCACTGGCAGCTATCATTCAGAATGGGGTCATGGCTCTTAGCATGTATGTATCTCTCCCATACAAGACATGCATAGATGGCAGAAGAGAAGTTGAGAAACAGAGCAGTGGTTGAGGGGCTAGCTCCCCATTTTGAGTTGGTGAAATTATATAAAATATTGTTATGAACAGTCACCTTTGCTTTTGTCTTCATGATATGTGACAGGGTTCAATCTATGATGACTCCAAGGTAAACTGGGTTTGAATAGTGGGATTCTGGACCATGTAATTTTGAGCTGGCAGTTGGCCTCATGGTTTTTCAGATGGAAGGTACATACTTGTGTTTTTTCTGTTGTATAATTGGTTTTCAGTGTAGTATGAAGATAGGGCAATTTGTGCCTCACTTAGGGATTTTTCAACATGATCAAAGCCAGTGTTTTGAGCTGTTATGCACTGGTCATCTGCAAAGATGAAACATTGTGTTTCCAGATCAATTAGTCGGTCATTCCTATAGATGTTATATAACAGTGGTGCAAGTATGCTTACTTGGAGGAGGCAATTTATCTGTTGTATGCAGAATTCATGAGCACACAAGTAGAGTAATCAGAGGTGGGTGACTGGAAGACTAGCCTGGAGTGTCCACTTAGAGGAGCAGAAGAATGGCTGCCACCACCATTACTACAGTTGGGCCAGGCACCACCATTGCTGTGGGCCTCTGTGAGTATTTTATTAGCCTTAATATTGGGAATATTGGGAATATTAGCCTTAATATTGGGATACCTGTCCCCATAGCTTTAAAATGGGAACACTGATGTCACCTAATCCCACAGCAATGTGACAGGGGTAGTAGGTAGGCATTAATGCTTAGGAATTTTTCAAATATTATACAGCAAGAACAGCAAAGACATGCCCCTGACAACAGTGGGAATTTTGTGTCCAGGGCACGGTTTGACTGGTATGCAGAAAATAAGACTTGGGGCCACACACTGAATGAGGATAACAAAATTACGTCTTTCATAATTATTCATCCACTGAATGAGGCCAAGGACATGTGGGAAAAAATAATACCAAATCCTCTAATTAAAGACTGATCATAATGAATATACCCAAGAGGTTGGGATTATTTAGGCATGCACAAATAACCTTATATCTGGCGTTCCTTAATTTTTGAGTACTTGATGTTGAAATCTGAGCATTCTTTAATGAGGCATGTTGGAAATAATACAGAGCTAGTGAAACAAAATAGTTAGCAAGTAAATCAGACAAAATATTAGTTCCCTTCTCAAAGAAATACAAAGGAATTCTGTACTTTACTGGATGACCAGATTGGGGAAATATCTCCTGTTTAAGAACTGCACCACTGTCATGCACCAACAGCTTAATAGTCTACCCACTTAACCATCTGTCCTGTTTAATAGAAAATATTTTAGCTGTTTAACTTCAGAAATAAAAATTCTAATTGGTGGACACGTAATTTTTCTTGTTAATGTGTGAATATTACTTATGAGCAAAAAGATAAATGTCTTCATCAATTGAAAGTACACCACTTAGTTCTAATATTATATAAAGAATAATTCTTACAACAAAGCAAAATAATAATAGGGATTGGTGATTATCAGAAAGAACAGTAGCTATATTTTCTTTCCATTTGCAGTCACACCTGCTTAGAGACTAAATTGTATTTTTATGCTACATTAAAACAGCATTTTCTACAGGAATGCATTATGTTTCTGTAAAGGAATTGTGAATGCCTTTGTGAACTCAGCAATATTTTGCATTCTGCATTGAACATTTGTGTGAGTGTCAATTAATCTTTAATTCTGCTTCAGAGAGGAAAAAAGGGAAGTAATGTCAGTCAGGACAATCATCATGTACTCTTGCTCTTTTGAACACATTTGTACAATTTTTACTATCCAGAACAGCTTCCCAATTCAGGCAGATAGAACTTTGATTTAAGCTCAATCCTGATACAATCTACTACCATTGTCATTCACATTTAACACTGATACTCATTTTAGCACCCCATCTCCCCATCTAGATGCTAATACGTCCCCCAAGGCATGGTAGCATTCACAATCTAGTTGTGATTACAACCTTTGTCCCATTCACCTTTAATACATTAAAAAAAGAAACAGAGATGTAACAAGAGTTATCATTTAGCTGCCATGTTTTTCCCTGTAAGTGCTACTGAGAGATAGAAGCAGAACTAGTTCATACAACATCTCTTAAGATCAAAATATCATATAATATCTCAAAAGAAAATCTACGTTATCACAGGGGCTATGATAAACGTGGGGGCTAGGGACAGAAGTTACACATAAACCAGTTTAAATGATCAGAAACTAGTTTAAACCTGTAACATAACAGAAGTTTAGTGCACACAAACCAGTTTCAAAATGGTCAAAACCAGTATGAGATGAACCTGGTTGAAAATAGTATCAGACTTAACTGATTTATGTCAAACCGGTTTATGAAACTTCTGTATCAGACCCCTTCCTGCTCCAAGTTAGATGAGAGTTCCCAGAATCCCAGAATACTTTGAATCCCTGGGCTGGGATGGGCTGTCCGCTCCAGCAGAGAAGGGTTGGACGGGCATGGAGGGTCTGAGGGGAGAGGCAGGAACTGCCCCCCTCTCCCACCAAGCAAACCCTGGCTGATGTCTGGGACTGGGGAGGGGAGTTAAACCCCTGAGTACAGAGTTGACCTGCCTTGCTAAACTGATTGAAAGTTATTGCTGGCTGTGATTGTGGACTACAAATCCCAGAGGCACCTAGAAACAGGAAGAGGAAGCGATGAGCAACCCTGCAGAGTCCTGCATCTGTAAAGCTGGATTGCAAATCCCAAAGACCTCAGGGGCAGCAGAAAGAGAAAGTGCCAGAGAGCTGTGCCCCACCCCCACCCCTCCAGCTTCTGGTCTGGGCCACTGCAGGCATATGGCTCAATTTCCTGAATCAAAGGTAAATGTGTGTCTAGTTGTTTCTCAGTTTAATCGTTCCAGCTTAGTCTAACTTGCGAAGACTGAATCAATTCAGCCTCTGGCTTTTTGACTGTCTGTACTTAGCCAGGAAGACATTGATTGTATGGGTAGCATGAGGGGTAGATGTTGCTGTTTTGGAAAGCTACAGGTGAAGTTCTAGAGACCAAAAGTCAAACTCTAAATTGGAAATGGGGTTCTAATCTGTCGGAGCACAACAGATTGATGCCTATAGTGGTCTCTCGATGCTCTTTTGTGTAATTCTTAAATGAAATAAATTAACATTTAATTACATTGTTAGTGCCTAGGGGTCCAGTCGTGGATAAGGGCCACACTGAGTTACTCAGTACCCTATAATCCTTGCTCCTATGTATTTCTCCAGCAAAGTGATCAGATGCCTACTTTTTTTTGGCCTTTTTAAAACTGATGGGTACTCACAGACTATTTTGTCTTTACATGCTCATGTTGGAAGCAGCCCACACTATCAGATAAATAAATTATAAATGTTAATTTTAGATTTGGGACTTCCCTTATGCAAGATGGAAATATGTCTGTATCCAATAGATGCTTTGATTTTGGGATGGGAATCCATTGTTTGGCCAATTTAGGATGAAATGTTTATACTCTTTTCTTTCAAATGCTTTTAAAAAAATTACTGCTTAGCTATACCACCTATAATTTTATTTCTGGAACAGCAAATGCGTTAGCCCTACTTTACTCCACTCTACAGTGAAATGAGGGATTTCCTGCATATGGTTGACCATATGCTGAGAGCCCCATTATGAGACTTGTGGCACAGTTCAATAGGGACCATATGTAGATGGGGCAGAAGAGAGGTGAAGACATCCTTCTGTCATTCCTTCTGCCAGTTCTGGACCCTCTGGTTCACCACAGACAGCAGCAGCACTCAACCCAGGCTCTTGGGATGAGTTGTGGGAATAGCAGTTAATGGAGCATAGGTGAGTACAGTTCTCAAAACCATCCTGAAAAGCTGCTGTTTATCTTGTTACTTCCTTTGTCTTTTCCAAAAGTTATCCACTTTTTCATATTTGCGTTATTAGAAGTATATGCATTAGTACCTTTTTTGGTCCTTTTTCTTTTAAAGGAGAACTGGAGGGAAGGGAAACAGATACAGTTACAGATACCAATACTCAGACATAATTTCAGAGCAACAAACTTGTGAGCATTCACAAGATGCTGGCTAATATGTTCCTGTCTATGAAACTGAATCATATACTTTATATAAATGATATAAAGAAGGAAATATGTACATGGATAATTGGGGTTTGGCAACCTGAATCTTATATTATTGATCACCTCTTTTTTTCAGATATATAAACATCTCCCTTTGGCCAAATTATTTTGCTTCATTACAGAGGAAAGATTTCTTTTCCATCCCAAGATATCATTTAGAAGCTAGAATGAGAAGCTTACATTCATGAGTTTGGATAATCAAAGCAATGTTGCAGAGTCTGCATGAAAATTTGTATTTTGTGTTTTGCAAGAGTACCCATTTTACACTAGATTTTACAGCTGAGAAACTGAAAAGATGGAATTAATGAGGAAAAATACACATCCACTTTTCATTTGTACATGCCATAAAATGTTTTGTATGTGAAAACAGAAGTATAAAAATCCTAATATTGAAAATATTGTGCCTGTCATAGGAAAGTTCACAAGAGGCTGAATTTGCCACTGCATTACCTCAGTGTTACACTAATACAACTCCATGGGTGAATCTACACATTCATTGCTAAAGCTACTGTACATTAGTATAGATTAACACTTTTTGTGTGACACTTAATGACTATTGGACTAATCTACTGTGCACTAGCGCATTAGCATGGTTTTTGCCAGCTATGCTAATGTGCAGTAGAATTAGTCCAATGGGTATTAAGCATCTCATGTAGACAAACCCCATGAATAACAAATAAGGCCCAACTGAGCTTAAGTATTTTTTATTTCCTTAAAAAAATACCTTTCTTATTTTCTCCACATGCTATATTCATCTGATTTTAATATGTCTGGAATCAGTATTGAAGTTTCCAAGTCTGAATTAAACTACAAACTAAATAAAAAGGGAGTTCTTGGCAGGGCTGCCGGGGGGG
>NW_017728992.1:32466777-32478312 GCF_001723915.1 Gavialis gangeticus
GGGGGGGGGGGAGGGAGGCAACTGGGGCAATTTGCCCTGGGCCCCTGCAAAGCACGGGCCCTCTGCCTCAGCTCCTGTGTGTACCATTGGCCTCTGCCCTGTGACATTGCTCAACAGAATTCTTGGTATTTTGTCTTCATGAAAAAGAGGAAATTGATGCATTAGTCTAAGATGACACTGAATCATTCTCAACATGTAATTGTGACATTATGGGACCCGTCCCCAACCATGAAATAAATAATATATATAGCTGTGTGTGAAACAGATGCTAATTTGAGGCATAAGTGATTGTTACATTGATGTCCAGGGAGGAATCTAAACCAATCATGGTAACGTAACATCTTTCTTTATCTCTGGGCAGCAATAGAAACGAGATTGACCAGGCAGGCTTATGACTGGCCTAGGCTAGGGCCTAGGACAAGTATTCCTGGTTATAGAGTCTGTTGTGAGGAGAGAAGGAACAGGGAAGGCTTTAAGGAGGGATCTGTGGCAGAGCAGGCCTGCTGTCACAGAAAGACCTCCAGGGGAAAGAGTTCAAATCATGAGTGAATGTCAGCTCTGTGGGTTCTTCAGGGACAAAGTCAGAAAAGAATTTGCCAGAATATAATAATTAAATGATATATATTGTTTTCCTTATATTTGCCAGTGAAAATAACAAGATTAGATATAACACATATCCAGGTTCACATATTTTCCCTCTTCAAAAAGTATTTAAATGCAAAATGCTATATAACTCTTGGGAGAGAAAAAAATTAAAGAAGCCTGTGCTCCAAACTTCAGATCTTACTTTCAATATTGCAGAGATGACTTGCTCTCTTCTGGCCCTTCAAATAGCAGCAGTTGCTTACTAAGGTCTAAGAATATGAACAGTCTCACAATGCCTTTAATCAAGGGGTTAAAGGCTAAATATACACATTTATTCTCCAGCAACAGTACAAAGATAATCCTCCTTCCACTGTCTACTCTCTCTGCAGCTACTTTATTTTTTTTTAAATAGGGGCAGGGCCTGCTTATTCTCTGCCACATCCACAAGCCTGAACCACGTACAACCCAGTTTATAGGGATCACATGAGCACCAGCCAAGGTCCCACTGGAGAGTAGTTTTCTGTGTCAGGTACCACAGGGAAAAGGCCTAGGAGTGGTGTGAGGCCAGGCCTTAAGGGAGGAATCCTTCCTTCCTGAGTAGTGGAGGTGGCCAGCCAGCAGCCTGCAACCAGAAGACCTGTGAAACTGAGCCGGGCCCCAGGAAACTGGTAGAAGGGAGAAGGTCTGCCAGAAAGGGTTTGGAATTTGGAGGTACTCAGGAGAAGTACAACCCTATTCCTATCCCCTTATCCCTGTGTAAGAAAAAATGAAGTGCACCTATCAATCTGGGGCATCAAAAAGAAAGGAGACAAAGGAGAAAAAAGATCCAGATGAAAAGGGAGGGAGACACTGGATCAGTTTGTACGAGTAGTGAACGGAAATAAGGACGTTGGAAGTGAAACAGGTGATTCATGTGGCATATCACTTGCAGGGGATGAAAAATATTCTGATCATGAAAATATCACAAAGGAAGCAAGCAGTAATGTAGCAAGAGAATGTGAAAATGAGTCAGGTTTGGTGGTGCATGCTGAAGACATAACATCAAATGAGAAAAACAAGACAATTGATCTGGTTTCCAGATCTGGGCCTGAGCTTCACCAGGAAATATGCTCTAATTACCCAGCCACCTGGGGGCATGTTGATAGGTTGCAAAGGGATCTAATTGTGTCCAAGGGCCCACCACCCAAACCTGCAAGCTTCCCACGTGATTCCTCCAAACGGTCATTCCCTACATCTGTTTTCTGCAAGACATTGTCCAATGATGAGTGTGTGAAAAGGGACAGGCTCATTTGAAGCCACAAAGCAGCTGGTCTGTTCTGCTTTCCATGCTGTCCATGCTGTCCCTTCCAAATTCAGAACAACAATCAACCATTCCAGATTCTGCCATGGGGGTGTGAAACATAACTAGAGAAAACTGTATGACAAAGTAAAGAGTCAAAAGGCCAGCTCTGGTCATCTTCATCATTATTTACAGTGGAAAGATCTTGAAAATGCTCTTAGTGGAAAAGGAGCCATTGATAATGCTCTTGAAAAGCATATACATTCAGAGAAGGAAAAGTGTCATAAAGCATTGCAACTTCTGGTTGACATTACCTTGTTTTTGGCAGAGTGAAATTTGCCATTCCAAGGATCACATTTTACTCTAAAGCACAGCTGCAGGTTGTTCCTTTCTACTAAACTGTTCATCAGCAAATACAATCAAGATCTGAACCGCCACCTTGAAACTGTTAGAGGCTGGGGAGAGAATGTAAGCACAGTACATGTCCTGGCATAGTCAGAATGAGTATTTGGAGATGTGTGTCAAGAAAGTACTAAATATGATTCTTGAGGAGGTGAGAAATGCTCACTACTATGGAATAACCATAGATGGGATGCCTGATGTCTCGCAGTTGGTATTTATCATGAGATATGTACATGAAAAAGATGGAAAATGGGATGTGCAGGAATGATTTCTGAAAATGGTGGACTGCGATAAAAAGAAAGGAGTAGACATCGTGGAGCAGATACAATACTGGTGGAGTGTAAGGTAGAGTTGCAGAACTATAGAGGACAAGGGTACAACAGTCCTTCAAATATGTCTGGGAAATACCAGGGCGTGAAATCTTGGAAACAGGATGATAATCCTCAGGCACTGCTTTGCCCTGCAGTGCACACTCTCTAAACCTATGTAGTACCCATGCCATGGAGAAGAGCCCTAAATTGAAAACATATTTCAGAAATGTACAGAAGCTGTACATTGTATTTTCATGCAGTCCTGCAAGATGGAAAATTCTTCAGAACACTGCAGGACTCTCTCTTCACTCCATGTCAACAACTAGATGGAGGTTGAGAATTGATGCTGTTTGCCCCCTCATGAAAAGTCCTAATGAGATGCTGGATTCTCTCTTCAAAATTGAGGAAGAATTGGACTTGACAGCAGAAATCCAGGCTGAAGTTGCAGGCCTCATTGAGTGGATGCAATCCTTGGAGTTCATCCCTCTGACTACAGTGTGGTACAAGATATTGCAGTCCATCAACATCTGAAGAAGCTTGTCCAAAGATCCAAGCTCACCATGGAAGAAGGGGTGCAATAAGCTAAGAGCCTTCTGGAAGAAATTCAACAGTTGAATGATTCCTGGCCAAGTGTAGCAGGGCACTAAGGTGCCTGCTACTGACAATAGTAGTATGAGCTCAGCTGCCAGTCACCAGGACAGCACAGGTGTGGGTTGCCAGGGCAATCAGTCTGGTCAGCTGACCAGAAGGGGGCAGGGCCTGGCCTTTATAAACAGCCAGGCTGAGGCTGGAAGGCAGTTCCCCTCTGGCAGTGAAGGAGGCTTGGAGCTCTGCTGAAGCAAGCACGGCAGGCATAGCAGGCAAGGCTGATGGCCTGAGCAACGTTGGCATGATGGTACGGGGGGAGAAAACCCTGATAGGGATATGGATTAAGGATAGCCAGGTTGGCTTGGGATTTACGTTATAGCCCAAAGCCCGTTATGGGCTTTGGGTTTTCTGTTTTGTGGTTGTATAACACTGGAGGACCGGGTGAGGCTGTAGGGGTTGGAGGAGGCCTCATGGGAGCTCCCCAGTAGTGGGGGGGTTCATGGCACTGGAGAGGGTGCTGTGTTTTGGGGTGTCCTGACCCCGGTCCCAATGTGGGCAGCATTAGGAGGAGCCCAGTGTGGGCACAGGCAAGAAGCCCCACTGGGGCGTAGGACCTGAGAAGGGGGTCTGGGGGCCAGGTAAGGCCGAGGCCGATTGAGACAAGCCCCAGTGGGGTGTAAGACCTGAAAAGGGGTCCAGAGCCAGGCACAGCTACGGCCACCTGAGCACCGACTGCGGGAATCGCGAGGCGAGACAGGCCCTGGTGCGGGCTGCGGGAATCGCGAGAGCACGGGAGACAGGCCCCAGTGTGGGCTGCGAGAGCAGGCCCCGGAGGTTAGGGTGCACCGTGTCACCGAAGGCAGGGCATGGACTGGGACATCTCCAGGCACTGTGCCAAGGAGGGTTAGAACGGCAGCCTCCCTTCAATATTACCATCAAAGACGTGGCGGGCGAGATAGCGAGGGTGCATTTAGACCTGATCTGGCACGGTAGGTAGGGGGTGCTAGGGGAGTTCATGGCACCCCCAGGCCCCGTCCTGCCACACCAAGTCTTCTCATGAAAGCTAAGGTTATCACTGAGGGGATAGGTATTACCACCGAATTTAAGAGAACACAAAGAAGAGGGATGTGGACAACATGGAGAGGGTCCAGAGGAGGGCCACTTGCATGATCAGGGGGCAGCAGGGCAGGCCCTACGAGGAGACGCTAAGGGACCTGAACCTGTTCAGCCTCCAGAAGAGAAGGCTGAGGGGGGATCTAGTGGCCTATTACAAACTAGTCAGAGGGGACCAGCAGGCATTGGGGGAGTCGCTGTTCCCCCGAGCTCTACCAGGTGTGACTAGAAATAACGGTCACAAGCTGGCAGAGGGTAGAATCAGGTTAGACATCAGGAGGCGCTACTTCACTTTCAGGGCAGCTAGGATCTGGGACCAACTTCCAAAGGAAGTGGTGCTGGCTCCTACCCTGGGGGTCTTTAAGAGAAGGCTAGATGAACACCTTGCTGGGGTCGTTTGACCCCAGTACTTTTTCCTGCCATGGCAGGGAGTCAGACTTGATGATCTGCTCAGGTCCCTGCCGACCCTACTAACTATAAAACTATGAAGAATCCAAAGGAGGAAGTGTTTCCATGATGAGCCAGCCAATACAGAACACACAATGTCTTCCCCTGAAGATAAATTCAGGGTTGAAGTGTTCATCACAGCCATGGATATGCTCCTCTCAGATCTCCAAAGCCTAGCTGAGATCATGGGGAAACTCTCAAGTTTGTTCTCACCCACACTTGACCTACCAGCTGTGACAGAGGATGAAGAAATTGCAAAGTTTGCAGGGTTGCTGTCCACCACATATCCACGAGATGTGAACAAGGATGAATTGCAAGAACTTTGCCTGCTTTACAAAATCAGGAAAGACTGAGATTTGTGCAACTCTGAAGAAGCCATGGGCACTGCAGTTGAGCTTCTCAACTGGATTTATTGCAAAGGTGTAGAATTTCCCTCAGATATGCATTAGCTTGAACATGTTCATTGCCTTGCCAGTCTCTGTTGCATCCAGGGAACACACTTTTAGTAAGCTTAAGATTATTAAGAACCACCTGCGGTCAGTGATCAGGGAGGATAGGCTGAACCATTTGATCACGCTCTCAGTGGAGAATGCACTTGCAAAGCAAATAAATTATAATGATGTAATGGATGATTTTGCATACAGGATGGCAAGAATGAAATACTTTACTTATATTTTCCTCTTCTCATTTTGTTCTTAAGTTCCTAATTTTGTATCATAAGTTTAATAAATATTTCACTTGCAAACTGTTAATGTCATTTTGATTTAGTAACCTGTCTCCAGGGTAAATTCTCTCTACTTAGCCCTCCTTGCCATGGGAACAAGTGGGGAAAGTCGGCTTGTTCCCACTTCCCAGGGCAAGAGAAGGAGGAGCCGCATGTGAGAATTCCCACGTGATACATGCGTGTGAGAATTCTTGCATGTGGTCCCCCAGCTTTGTACACGCACATGGGTCCTTGCCAAGGGCAGTGGTGGGACCCTAACATCACACCTTCCCTAGGCCCCATAAACCCTCTGGGTGGCCCTGGTTCTTGGGCTCTAAATAAATATCGCATGTGTCCCAGAGGAAAGCCTTTTGTCTTGGGATCCTACAAATGTACACGTGCATTGTCCTGCTTCGTGGGCCTGTGAAGCATGTGGGATAAAACATCCTAATGCTTTTTTTTCTAGGACATGGATGTATACATCTGTCAGGTTATAGAAGGTCATTTCATAGACAAGCTAGCCATTCTGTGTGGTCTTGCTTGGCACCTACAGGCAGAGTAGCAGCAATGCAAGTCAGGAGAGTGACAATATAAGGAACTGAGTAACACCTAATTGGATACAGGCCAAACCCCAAAACAATCAGGCCTGCCTCAAGTGCAATGTTTATTTACAGCTTTGGAAAAGAGTGTAATAGAAGTATTATTTTATACAGTTCACATTTTGTTGGATATACATCAAAAATAATTTTAAAATAAAAGTGTATTAGTTTGTATTCCTAACCCTAAGTAAAATGGACATTGGGCCGCATACTTTCCTGCACTGAGAACCACTTGGGAAAGAAAGTGGAGAGTCAGCACCAGAAAGCTAGTTTTCACTTCCTGGTTCTATAAGCTTAATGTCAGACCCACTGGGGTAATGGGAGAAGGGCTAAATTCATAGGGCTAGATCTTTCAGTTTTATCAGCATCACTTAAAGTGCAGTCAGTGAAATCACTAAAATTAATGGAGCTAGGGTGACTTTTAGCAGTGTAGAAGTTGACCTTTTAGGTCTGATTTTAAAGATGTGGCAAGCACTGACAGTTCATATTGACTTCACTAGCAGCTCTGGGTCCTCAGTACCTCTAAAAATCTGACACTTAAAGACAAGGATGATATTCAGTGGAAAATCTACTGTCCAAGGGCAGCCAGGCCACTTCTCATCTGAACAATCATAACAGCAATAGCTTTGTTCCTAGAACAGCTGCTTCTATGCATACTGTAGGGAGGTTATAGTCTGGCCTTTAAAATTGCTCAGGACGATTCCCTGGAGTTTTCATGGATTCTAACTACCAAGTGTTTAGTGTTTCAATTACAAATAGTTTAACACTGCTATAAAAACTGTCACCAGTAAAATGTTACTCTTAATTCAATAAGAGATTGGTATTCACAAGCCTCATTACAACAATTTAACAGGTGAAAATAGTTTCAATGCCCCAAATAGAGACTACAAAAATTCTGTCTTACTGTCTTTCTCTGATTTTTGATAGATGCTTCAGGGTCTAGAAGTTTGCATCATACCACTAGAAGTCTAATACTATGTTAATAACCATACCAACACATTGGTCTACTGTCAGCTCTCAAAAAAGCAACATACAACTCAACAAGAGGTACCTTCCTATCTATCATTAATTCTGTTAAGAATTTTATTTGTATTTATTGGAGGTAGTACATCTCAGAGATAGATGGGGGACAAAAGCATTTTGTGGATACTTTGGAGAGTGTTTATGGCTCAGGAAATGAGGACCCTTAAAAGAAGCCAACTTGACTGTTCAGCTGGAACACTGTTGGAATGTGCCCAGCTTAACAAGAAAATTAATAAATACCAGAGATGTATTGAATTTGCAATATCTGCCACCCAATTCTATTTATACATGTAATGAGAAAAGAGAGGATATAGTAATTACCCAAGCACATTTATGTAGTGATCATTGAGACTACTGTATAGTTCTCACAGGATATTTTTAAATGAAAGAAGCAAGCTATAGAATGGTGTGCCAGGTACATAAATTTTTAGCAGGCAGCTAAAAGAGCAGAATGAAAAAATAAAGCACATAATGATTAATCTTACCACGGGACAATCCAACAGAGTGCTGAGCATCATATCAAAGATGCTGAGACTCTTCAACTCCTATGTTATGAGAGCAAACAAAACTTCTCAGAAGGGGTTTGGCATCTTGCAGAATTAGGTCTTAAAACATCAAATAGATGTTTTTAATTATGTTGCCACAGTTAATGTTCATTTCATTTACAGTAGAATTTTCAATAGCAATGAATCATGGCGCCTTGAATACCTAAAAAGACTGCATTATGCAATAATATGACATGTTTATAATTTGTAAGAATTATTTTTTGCTATTTATAATTACTGTGAGTATGGCAAACCTCTGTAAAAGAACAGAATAATGTATATTTGAAAGCACGGGAGGGGTAACTGGTAACCCAGTTATCTGCAAGAGATGAAGGGCAAAATGATCAAATTGCTATGGGTCAAATCTTATTTCACTGTGTTACACTGTTTTATGGCATGTTTACTTTTATTAATTGAGTTCCGTGGCAAGAGATTAAGTTAAATCCCTACCAGATTTCATGGACTGTGGGGAGCATATGTAAGGAACTTTACACGATAAGTGAGTGTATATATTAAAAATAATAGTGCATCAGCATTTCTTACACATTGATTCAAATGTATTTCTGTAATCTGAAGAGAACAGTTATCCTTCCCCTCTATTTGAGAGACTTAACTGATTCAAACACAGAATGTATCTGAAAAATATCAAATACCTCAAAACTGTAATGGGGGAATGGCTCTTTCTTTCTGGCTGCTGACAGGAGTGTTTGGTCAGAGCTCCGAAAGCTTCTCCCTATTTTGTGAGACTTTCTCCATGTACTGTTTTGTTTTCCCTCCTCTAGAGAGTCTGACCCCTTTCCCAGCATAGTCCCCCATTTTTCATTACTTTTTCCTGCCTTTTTTCCTTTTTTCTTGGGCCTTTCTCTTGCAGTCACCTGTCTCTCCTTGCAGCTTTCTGCTGCTTATTGTTTTCCCTTCCTTTCCCTGCTACATTGCTTACATTTCTGCTTTCACCTGGGGTTAGTTAGTTAGTTTGTTTCCAGCTTCTTTGTTCCCTGTTGGCAAAGGGCTGTCCATCCCCCACTCCTCTGGTTCCTTGCAGGGTTAACCCTTTTTTTTGCTGGAATGGCTGAAGGCAGCTCCTAGCAGTGAACTGCTGGGGTTTCAGCCCCTCTGGGCCAGAGCTTTGGTCTCTGGCTTCATGCCCCTCCTTACATTGGAGTGGAGTAGTGTGCTACTGCTGTGTGGGTGCTCACAGGCTGCAACCATGTCCTGTATGCTGCCCAGGTGAGTTCAGTGCCAGTCATCTTCCTCAGCTCCTCTGCTTTAGTGCATGAGGTTGTGAAAGCAGGTGTTTCGGTCAGGGGTATTTTTTGCCTTGTAACACCTCTAGACACACCAGCTGTACATGTGGTAGCCTTGAATGTGCTTCAGTTTCTCTCGGGTGATAGCCTAACTAACTGTCTGTGCTCTTACAGAATGGTTACAGGGCCAGTCATTATACTGCTGCTTGGCAGCAAGGTCCCTGAACTCCAGCTTGTCCAGCAAGAGACGCGTGGGTTTGCAGCGAGAGATGTGCGGGTGAAAGCCCATCACTCCCCTGCTCCCCCCAGAAACCTCCCAGCAGCCTCAGAGCCCCTTGCTGACCCCCAGCACAGCTGGAGGCAAGCAGGGCCCATGGTGGGAGGGGGTTAACTCCTCACTGAGTGGGAGGAGGCAGCTGAATGGAGCCAGGCCGGGTCAAGCCCCACCCAGGCCCAGCCCCCCAGGGAGAGAGAGGTAGGAGGGAGCACTCACCAGTCCCCCTCCAGTAGGGCAGGGCCCCCCAAATCCCAGGCAGGGCCCTCCCTTGCCTGAAAGCAACTTTCCCCAATGGCGGGCCCACTGTGCATGCGCGCAGTTTAAAAGGGCCCACTAACAGCAAAAAAAGCCCCAGTTAGGCTCTGGAGCGGTGAGAGATGCATGAGTGAAAGCCGGCTGCACTCTCTCTCCCCCGAAGCCCCCCAGAGACCCCCCAGCAGCTGCAGACCCCCCCACTGATCCCCAGCACAGCTGGAAGCAAGTGGGGCCTGTGATGGGAGGGGGTTAACCCCTCACTGAGTGGGAGGAGGTGGCTGAGTGGAGCCAGGCCGGGTCAAGCCCTACCCAGGCCCCTACTTCGCCCAGCCCCCCAGGAGCCACGCAAACAGGTTGCGCAAACAGTCATGCTTGCCTGCTGGCGCATGAGTTACCGCGGAGTTCATGCAGAAAGGCATGCGGGAGGGCCTGAGACCCTGCCTGCAACCCCCCCAGGGTAGACAGACCCAGCCGTAGCCAGCCTACCAGAGGCATGACATGGATGGGCACGCATTGCACCCCAAGGGTCCCCTTGGGCTCTGTGGCCACCCCTCTGGCACCTCGGAGACCGCCACCCAGACGGAGCCCATGGTTCCAGGCTTCATGCAGACGGAGCCCCTGGCTCTCAGCTGTGTGTGCTGCCTGTCCCTTATTCAGGCTCTGACGGCTGGAAGCATAGCCACCTCCCCGTGTGGGGTCTGCTCCCTTTTGGGGTCTCTGGTGTGCCAGCTGGAGGAGTTCCAGGCCACAGTCCAGAGACTGCGTCCCATCAGGGACTGTGAGCAGGAGATTGACTTCTACTGCCAGGCCCTTCTCCTCCAGGAGCCAGAGGGTAGATCACTGTCTCCCTCCAGGACAAAGGAGGAGTCCAGGACCTCCCATTCTGTCCAGTCAGGGGCATAGACCAAGGTGGTCAAGGGCCCTAAGGCCCACTGCACCAAGGCCCCTGCCCCATCAGAGCTTAGCAACAGGTACACACCTCTTGCTGCTCCAGCAGAGCCTGCTGAGTTGCCAGCTCCTGCAGGCAACACAGGCTCAACTGCAGCTACCGCCCCCGCTCTCCCCAAGTCAAAATGTAAGGTGTTTGTTGTGGGAGACTCCATCCTGAGGGGGCAATCTGCCGCTCTGACCCCTTAGCCCGGGAAGTCTGCTGCTTCCTGGGGGCCTGCATCTGGGATGTTGCGGAGAAGATCCCTAATTTCCTTCAGCCCACAGACCACTATCCTATGCTCCTTATTCATGTGGGCACCAATGACATGGTTTGGAGTGCTCCCAGCTGAGTCATGAGTCCCAGGGTCTGGGAGCACAGGTGGTGTTCTCGTCGATCCTCCCAGTCTCGGGCTGTGGGCTGAGGAGGGAGAGGAGGATCCACGTAGTTAACCAAAGATTGCGGTGCTGGTGTCATTGGAAAGGCTCTGGCTTTCATGACCACAGCCCGCTCTTTGGTGAGAGAAGCAGTGAGCTGCTGGCAAGAGATGGCCTCCACCTCTCTTTCCTGGGGAGGAGGCTCTTCTCAGCCAGACTGGCTGACCTGCTCCACTGGGCTTTAAACTAAGCCTGTTGGGGGACAGGGGGACTACTGCCACTGCTGGCCTGCTGAGCAACTCTTGCAAAGCCAGCAAACCAATGCACTTAAGGGAGTGCACCCCTGCCCCAGCCCTGGTACAATCTGTGGACAAGGCAAGAGCCCCAAGGGAACACTTGCCTGCCTATACACAAATGCCAGGAACTTGGGGAATAAGCACGAGGAGCTCGTCCTCCTGCTCAATGCAAATAATTATGATGTCATAGGGATAGCAGAGATCTTGTGAGACTCCACCCATGACTGGACCTCGGGTATAGATGGCTATACCCTGTACAGGAGGGATTGTGTAGATAAAAGGGGCGGGGGTGTAGCTCTCTATGTTAAGGAAAGCTACATGTCCCTGCAAGCTGATATCGGTGACCAGGGTGGACAACTGGAGACCCTCTGGGTTAAAATCCATGGGGAACACGGCACAGGGGACACAACGGTGGGAGTCTACTACAGACCTCCCACCCAAAGTCAAGAACTTGACCAGGAGTTTGCCTGGGAACTGGCTGAGGCCGCATGCTCCAGGACCATGGTTGTCATGGGTGACTTCAATTACTCAGACATCTCGTGGGAGGATCACTCAGCAAAATC
>NW_017728992.1:32478396-32478668 GCF_001723915.1 Gavialis gangeticus
CCCAAAGTCCTGAGCTCGACCAGGAGTTTGCCCAGGAGCTGGCTGAGACCGCATGCTCCTGGACCATGGTTGTCATGGGTGACTTCAATTACCCGGACATCTCATGGGAGGATCACTCAGCAAAATCTGAGCGGTCACAAAGCTTCCTCTTATGCGTGGATGGCCTCTACCTGACTCAGGAAGTCTATGGGCTAACAAGAGGAAAAGTGCTGCTCAACCTGGTACTGGCTACGGGGGATGACCTAATCGGTGACCTAGTGATCGATGGGAAG
>NW_017728992.1:32478679-32480129 GCF_001723915.1 Gavialis gangeticus
CTTCCAGCCCTAATGTCTATGAAATCTATGAAATTTAAAAGGCAGCTGTTCATGCTGCTTAGCAGGGAGTGTCAGGGTTTGCCTCAGTCCATGTCCTTCATGTTTGATGGGCAGTGGGACAAGGTCTACCTCACCACTGGGGAAACCTCAAGTTTTCGTTGTGAGAGCACGTCCCTCCTGGCTACACAATGCCCAAAAAAGGAGCCGGCTGCAGTGGAGCGTCCTGCGGTTGTGCCCAATGGTGGCTCATTCACCTCTGCTGTGGCAGCTTCATTGGGTAGTGGGGAAGGGCCTTCCTCCCAATTGTTCCCCGCTTCATTGGGGTCAGTTAGCTCTGTGGTGGTGGACCTGGCTCCTCACTTTCCTCCCACCTCAGAAGAGGATTTAGCCCCTCCTGCTGGGAAGGGAAAGTTCCAGAAAAAATGAATCTTCTAAAAAGGCCCCATTATCCCCTCAAGACCTCCCCACCACTTCAAGGGGAGGTGAGGTTAATAAGAAGACCCGCCCTCTCTGCCAGCCTCCTCAGCATCCCGCCCCCCAGACCCTGTAGTGGTTGGGGGTGACCTGGGGATAGGGGAGGTGGTGGGAGAGTCCAGTGACCTCCCCCTGCCTCTCAGATCCTTGAACCTGATGAGGTTGATATGGAGATTGGACTCTCTGGGAGCCACAAGTGGTGCCAGGAGCAAGTGGTGCCTGACCCAGGAAAGCAGTACCAGTGCTTAAGCCAGTCCACCCCATGTGGCGCACACTCTATCTAAAAAGCACCCCCATATCTAAAAAGACAGGTGACCTCCAGTGGTGGTTGCTACATAGGATACTGGCCACCAGCACTCTCATCTGCCACATAGACCCAGCTGCATCAGCAGCCTGCCCCTTTTGTTCAGGGGGAGTGGAGGAGGATATTCACCATGTCTTCCTCAGATGTCCCTGGTTGTCACCACTATTTGCTGCCCTCAGCACGTTACTTGAGGCGCTAGACTTGGCCTTCTTGGAGGCCAATTACTTGTTCTCCCTCCCCTACCAGGCAGCCAATGAGGGTGTCATCTGCCTAGCCAACTTTTTACTCAGCCAGGCTAAAATGGCCATCTTCAAAAGCCGCAGGAACCAGCTTACTGGGGCCAGCTCAGATGATGCCCTGCAGCTCTTCTGGTTTTTGGTGCGGGCATAACTGTCACTGGAGTTTGAGCATGCAGTCCTTCAGTGGATGATGCCCATCTTCCAGGAACATTGGGCAGTTCAGGGGGTGCTCTGCAGTGTCAAGGGTGGCTGTTTAGTCCTTTCGCTGTGATACTGCTAGCCCTTTCCCAGGGTAGAGGCAGGAGTCTCAGTGGGCTCCAGGCTCTGTCTGTTGTATCAGAGCCCCTACATGGGCCGTATTTTGTTTTTTCCTTGTTGTGTTGTTACCCTCTTTCCCCCTGAAATAAACCTTTGTAAAAAGTGTGTCCATCTT
>NW_017728992.1:32485129-32491962 GCF_001723915.1 Gavialis gangeticus
GCAGTGTCAAGGGTGGCTGTTTAGTCCTTTCGCTGTGATACTGCTAGCCCTTTCCCAGGGTAGAGGCAGGAGTCTCAGTGGGCTCCAGGCTCTGTCTGTTGTATCAGAGCCCCTACATGGGCCGTATTTTGTTTTTTCCTTGTTGTGTTGTTACCCTCTTTCCCCCTGAAATAAACCTTTGTAAAAAGTGTGTCCATCTTTCCCTTTAAAGTTTCAGAGGAATAAAAACAACTAAACATAGGAAACAGAAAAAGAAAAAGATCTCTAGATATTTCACCTTTAGTACACTCCAGAATCAGTTAATGGTGCATGATGTGTAGCTGATATTGAATATAGCCCCAGAGGACACTGTACAGATTTGAAGCAGTGCTCAGTAGAAAGGAATCTCTCTCAAATACTTGTGTTTTCTCCAACTAGCCAATGATTTAAATCTGAATCTAAAAACAATAATTTAAAACAAGGTACCTGATGCAGGCCAGCCTAAAAAGAAGTAATTTATATAACAATATCTGCTGCATTAAACTGCTTTATGGAAACACATTTTAGGCCTGATTTTCAAAAGGATCTTAAATCCATCCCTTTCTCAAAAGCACAGATCCATGTATGTACACCGTACTATGTATATCTATAAAAACTGCAGCATTTAATAGGAGGAAGATTTACAGATTAATCAATAAAACAGGTTTTTTCCTTTGTTATGAAACATGTCTTAGTCTATACAAATCTGTACAAGCAATTATTAGGGTCTAAAAGGTGTGTGTATGTGTTGGGGAAATGGACTATAGATTTATGAGGTTCTCACAACAGCCAGTTGGAACCAGATATTTTATTGTGCAGCAGTTCTTAATACACTGAATGAAGCAGGACTCTGTTGAACTCCTTGGATTTTTATGATTCATGAACAACACATAGTACTGTCAGAAAAAAATAAAACAACTAAGAAACTTCTTTAGATGTAAGATTGAAGGAGGTAAAAATCCCCACTAGAGTTGAAATCTTCTAGAAGCATGGATAACAAATGGACATGGCTTAAATAGCACATCTCTGGGTGCATCTACACATGATGCTACATCGCCATAGCAATGTGCAAAATCCATGATGCCACAGCTACATCAGCATAGCAACGTGCTCCCCCCATTATAGTGTATTACTATGGCAAAGTAGTACCTAAAAATAACTGCGCAGCATGCATGACACAGTACCATCTGTTACTGAGCCATCTTTTAGTACTTCCAAGAGGAAGTACTAAATGACAGTGCAGTAACAATAGCACCACATGGCCATGTGTAGAAGCGCTTTCTCCATAGCAAACCTTGCATTTTTTTTTTAAGGCTTGTATTCCTTGACCTAAGTGACTAATTTCCTTGCCTTAAGCATTTCCCATCTTGTTTTCAAGTAACACCAACTCAAATGATTTTGTATCCATTACGTTCCCTAGCCCTTTCAGTACATATCATGTCGCTTTAGTCACTATTCATTTTAAAATCATATCCTCTCACATTTGGTTTACATATGAAGGTCCTATTATATTTGTGCATCACAGATTTTAGCCCTTTCGTTCTCCTGCTGCTTAGTACTGAAAACCAAATCTTCCCTCTTTTCACTTCTTACTCTCGCAGTTTCATCTTTCTGAGTAATTTATTTATTTTTGCCTTTTAAAGCATCAGGAACTATTAAAATTTATATTAAAATAATAAATAGAAACTGTTTGTAAGTGGAGAGCTATGGGCCAGTGGAAGACGTAATAACATATCACCTGCAGGAACAAGGTTGGAAATAAGTCCTGGTGCCTTACTCAGCCCCCTTGAGCTCCAGGGTTTCTGACATCACTGGCTTTCTCAGCTTTCCTGATTTCCAACATGCTCCTTCTTTCCCTTTTCCTACACTTTCTATAAGTATTCTTTAAAAAAAATCCTGTCATTGCTACTTCATGTGCAGTTCCACTGCCAGGAATAATGGTGAGAGTGCTAATATTAAAACATGGCAGTGGCCCCAGGCATTTTTACCACTATGTTGCATAGAACTGTTCTAAGCAGGTTTACATGACAGATGTGAGAACAGATTTCTCAGAAAAAAGGATTTTTCAGAACAAAGCTTATTATAAACATGTTCTCAATTTCTCTTTTTTCTATCCCCCAATTCCATCCCATTCAACTTCCTTTCCCAGTTCTAATAGTCATTCTTTTTCTCCCCTTTCTCTCCGTCTTCAAGGAATTAATGGCCCAACTCTCATGAGCTCTTTAGCTATAACTTTATAAATATTTCTAGCTTCATTCTCTGCCTCACGTATGCTTAGAGACCACAATACATAATCTTTAAGAAGTGGTCATGTGTCTGGGCTGGTTATTTCCTTTATGTGTACCCTCCTATGTCTAGCATCTATCTTCCCTGGATGGTTTTATTTTTGGATGCAAATAAGATTCACATTGACAAAGCTGAAATATTTCTTCCTCTCTCTTTCTCTCTCCTAAGTTAAGACTTCTGACCCATACATGCCTCTAATCTAATGTTATATAATTCACTTTATTAAATAGGATTTTTAAAAGAAAATAAGTCACAATATCTGATATATTCCTGGGAATTAATGAAAAGTCAGATGCATTATGGTTTTTTGGATATCCTACATCAGGGATGGCCAACCTACAGCATATCTGCCACAAGTGGCATGAGTAGCCTCTGTACATCGCATGCAATAGATCAGAGAAGGAACAAGTAGCACAGTGGCAGATAGGGCAAGAAGAAAGCAGAGCAGCGGATCAGGCAGGGGAAGAGGATCATAGTCGTACTCAGTGAGAGTACATGGCTAACTTGTAGTTTTGGCTTAGAGATGGTATTTAAAGGTCTGTTTTGGGGAACTGACTTATACATATAATTCTTAGAAATCAATTAACCCCTGCTGCCCATCTTGAACCATCCAAATGCATATATATGTATATATGCATGTATATATGCATTAGGATGGTTCAAGATGAGTGGCAGGGGTTAATTGATTTCTAAGAGCTTGGGTCTTACGCACAGTTTCACCCAGCCTTGGAAGCAGACAGGCTGTCTAACACAACAAAGCCAACAGATACACACATAGCCTAAGAATTGAGAGGGCATGCCATAACATGAGAACACAGCCTTCAAGGCAGACAGGTTGTCTAACAACAAGGGCACATAATCTGGGAAAACAGCCTGAGAACCAAGGAAGTATATACCATGCTGCCCATAACATAAGTGACACCAGCTACAAGGCTCCAGAGCAGCAAGGGGGAGCCCCCAAGCCCCAGTTTTGGGGGAACAGACCAAATTAGGAGAAGGCTTGTGAGTCTATGTGGACATGTGACCACAGAAAGACAGCCAACCAGAGAGAGACACAGATGAGGAGTCATCAGGAGTCATGAAGAGAAAAGGAGCTTACAAAAGCAGAGACTTGAGAGTAAATAGGGATCCCTCCTTCTCATTCCTCCCTTTGTCCCATCCCTTCTTTTACTCCTCAAGAGGAGTCCATGTCCCTGTTCCCTGGGAAAGGTCCCCAAGGCCAGCATAGAGAACATACAACCAGCCCATCTCATGTATCCCACTGGAGGGGGGCTGTGGGCCTCAGCATCCCACCTCCAGACTGCTGACATCTGACACCTAAGAAAATGAACCTCAGACTGTATCCTCACTAGATGTACTTGAACTCTGAAGACAGCCCTAGGCTTTGGTAGATGTACAGAATTATTTGATTGTTTGTGTTTTTTTTTCCTGTTATCACTGTTTATCAATAAATTTGCCTATTATCGAATGGAAAGGTCATGGTTGGTCTGAAGGTGGTCCCCCTGCCCCAAACAAGGTACCTGGATCCAAAATCCAGAGCTAACAGTGGCATGTCTGTCAAAAAGTTTGGCTCTTTCTGTCCTACATCTTGCTTCAGTTTGGGAGGTGGACATTCACTTGTAGTTTCTATAAGTAAAGGCTTCATTTATGGGCAATTTTATATTAGGCTCACAGTATAGCCAGTAATGTTCCCAGTATGAAAATCAAACTTACAATGTTTATGCTGCTTTGATGATCTTTTATAATCTCCATAGTCAGGAGATTTAAGTGCATAATAGTTTCTTCACCAGCCACTGGTGCATATATATATAACTATCACTGTCCTATCTATCTATATATATAAATAGATATGCATGCAGAAAGGTTCTCAAAACACTGGTAACCTAAACAGCAGTTTATACACTACCATTTTTATGGTTTAATTTGAATCAGCAGTCAATATATTAATGTCTGGACATATTAAGCATCTGTCTTTTTTCTGGTATATCTAAATATGTGCCTGGTTCCTGACATCTCTCTTTTCATTCAATTGTTTAATATAATCATGTGCTATCTGCTGAAATACCCAATATTTACATATAAGGAAAGATTGGAAGAATCAGGGTTATTTAGTCTGCTGAAGAGAAAACAAAGGGGGATTTCATGACAACCTTCAAATAGAAAAGGGTTGTTATAAAAAGGAGATGGTAGTATATAAAGGAGATGGTGATTAACTATTCTTTGTGTCTACAGAGGACAGTGTGAAGAGTAATGGCAAGAGTGTAGCTAGGGTGGGATGAATGGGGCAACTACCCCTGGCTCCAACTTGCCAGGAAGTGGCCAGTTACAATGGCTCCAACTTGCCAGGAAGTGGCCAGTTACAATTGCAAACATGGTGGTAACTGGAAGTTGCCACTGCCCCTGTGCCACAGGCATCCAGCTATGTCCCTACGTTTCTGAGTAATGGGATTAAATTACAACATGAAATGTAGTTTGGATATTAGTAGGATGTTTCTAATTATAAGGGTGATTAATTCTGGAACAGATTAATTTGAGAGACTGGGGAATCTCCATTACTGGAAATGTAAGTGTAGGTTATACAAGCACTTGGCGGGTGTGGTTTAGACAGGAATGTTCCTGCCTTGAACTAAATGATCATTTGAGGCCTCTTCTAACCCTATTTTCCTATGATGCTATTACTCAACATGTCCCGGTGATGTGTTGAGTGAATACTGAGAATCAGAAGAACCTTCAACAGATCTATGCAAGCATAAGCAGTCTTTCTACTTTGTTTCTTTTCTCTATAAAAACAACTATAACTGTGAACTGAAAATAACTATATTGAATCCCCGTTATTCAAGACTGAATATTTCAACTTCAGTTCCTCACTGCCACAACCAGCTTTTCCATCAAATTATAAATTCAGAATCAATAACTACAAATGTTACATTAAACAGCATCCTACCAAGCATACTCTTTAGCAGATCACAGCCCAATCCAATCTAAAAGTTATACTCCTCATTATGACTGAAGTGTATTGCCTGCTTCTGAACTCTGTATATATAATTACATGACTCTTTCTAAAATTAGAAGGGATTGTGGGGTGCTGATCATTGTCACAGGAGATGAAAGAAACAAGAAAACTAGTTATGCCTTTTTTTTTTCTAAAGGTGGACACCCTCTGCTCTACAGTACATTTGCAATGGATAAACAACATTGAGGGTTTCATAGTCTGGCTCATCTGTTTCATGCACTTTCAGCATTCATCCTTACACACCTCAAGACAGGAACAATACCAACATAAAAGACCAGATTAAATGAGTAGTGAGAACATACTCTCTTAGGCTTTCTTTGCAACCTTGATGACTAGAAACTTGCTTTCTCTAAAATGTAAGTTTACATTCTGGAGGCCAAGATGCAAGCATCAGAAAGGTATAAATATATACCTCCACTTAGGGTGCATATAAGTGTTCAAATCAACCAGCTGAAGTTTAGCAATTTAGTTTAACCCATTTAAAACTAAACTGGTTGACAACGGGACCAGTGTACAAAGGGTGGTCAGTGTGTTTTGTAGACAGCCTACACCCAATTCACATAAATACCATGTCAGCTGGAACCCACAAGGAAAATTCCATGTGAAGAGTCCTGCTTTCAGAACGTCCAAGCACGTAAGAGGGAGCAATGATGCAGAAGGTGCTGACAGCAGCACCAAATGAAAAGGGGAGAGGACCAAACAATTTTGAGTTCCATACCTGACATTCTCTCCTGCCTCTCCTACAACAGTAGGGTATGATGCTTCTGTAGCCCCATCAGTTATGATGATGTTAGCAGTTTAGAGAAGTTGCTTTGCCAGACTGGAATACCAAAATTACATGGGGGTTTGGGAGTAGGGGACAAGGTTCTGGGTATGTCTTCAATGTTAGCATTAGTGTGTGACGTGAGTAACAGGCAAATTTGCCCTTTGTACAGTAGTAGGATGACTGAGTGCCACCAAAGATTGTCAGTAGATGTACACACAACTTTATATAGCCACCTAAGTCTGAATTTGGCCCAATTACATTAGATTTGCTTGTATCTTTAAATGTATGGCTTAGTAAAAAGCCTAATGGAGATAGTAATTTTTCTCTAATGCCTAGGAGAATATTTTCAGATCGTCAAGCATTACTATATGTCCTAAATTCAGCATGCAAGAGATTAAACTAGACAGAAAATGCAATCCAAAACCCAGTGAAGTTAATGGAGAGAATCTCACAGACATCAACAGGGTTGGATCAGGTCCTAAGTGCTGCTCTAGTACTATGTGTGGAGAGGCGAGGACATCAATTCTCAGGTGTCATTTTGAAAATTTCTCCCTTTTGGATGAAACTGCTTGAAATGATCTCACGAATTATGGCAATTCCAATAATAAGTGCTGGCTTGGCTTCAAAAGACACAATTCTGGAGGAATATCTTTCTCCCCCAGTGTTCTTAAACTCATTTAGTTTTTAGTAGCCGGTGCCAAACAATCCATCCCACATAAATGGAAACAAAGTTCTCCAAGGAGCTTTTCT
>NW_017728992.1:32496962-32499517 GCF_001723915.1 Gavialis gangeticus
AAGTGCTGGCTTGGCTTCAAAAGACACAATTCTGGAGGAATATCTTTCTCCCCCAGTGTTCTTAAACTCATTTAGTTTTTAGTAGCCGGTGCCAAACAATCCATCCCACATAAATGGAAACAAAGTTCTCCAAGGAGCTTTTCTACTTGGCTCCAGGAGATTTCTTAGTGCCAACTCAGTGCTGAATTTACAATAAAGGAAAAGAGAGTCAGTTTAAGTATCTGCTTGGTCTCCTTAGAAACATTTTTTGGGAAACAAATTTTCTATTCAGGCTCCTAGCTACAATTAAACCTAAGAATTATGGGAATCCAGCATGGGGGTGGTGAGAGAGAAGTGTACAAGTCCCATGTCTAGCAATCACTTTAATCCCTATTCTCTTATCTCCCTATCAACTGCTTCTCTCTTCTGTAAACCCCCTCACTCTTTTCTGTCATAACTAAATATTAACCTACTGGTCACACTTTGACCTGCTTTATTGTTCTTCAACCAAGAACATCACATTCTATCATGCCTATGAACCAAGGAAATCCTCTGTCATGCATGGTTGAATTTATTAATGAATCAGGATTCATTTGCTAGTGCTTGTACAGCACTTGGAACATGTGCAGTGATATTTCCTTTAAGTGCTAAAGGAAATATCTGTTTATTATAATGAAGAGTTTTGCTGAATAGTCAAGGGAGGAGAATATTGCCTATTCTAGAACTTTGGAGAGAGTGTTATTTCATGACACTCGGGAGACCACATAAATATCAACAGACTCTCCCTACACCTGAAGAGGGTTGTTTGTGCCCAAAAGCTTGCAAACAACAATTTCCCAGCTATTTAGGTGATCTAATTAAAGATATCACATCTACCAAAAGAACCTTGTCTACCTATGTCCTTAGGCTGACACAGATACAACCAACAACCCTAATTCCATGACAGCAACACTATTTGCAAGCTGAAGCACCTGTGGGGTCTGGTCCTGACACAAAAACACAGGGGCTTAGGTTAGTAGTGCAAGCTACTTAAACACAAGGCACCGTGACAGTCTCTGTTGTAGAAGAAATAAAAATATGGTTTTTTTAATGTCTCTAGGGTGCAGAACACTCCTGAAGGACAGCAAAACAATCTCTGTCTTAATTCCACTTGCTTACTTAGTTGACTGGTTGTGCCAAGGAAGATAAACTTTACACAATACTCAGTCCATCCTTGTGAATTTCATACAATTCCATGGAGCTGGAAATAGGTTTGAGTCACAATTACTCCTTGAATACTCCATAGCACCATATACCATTGCCAGCCCATCATGGCACAACAGTTAAAAGTCCAAAGATAGCTCATAACCAAGGATCTGGGTTTTCCATTCCCTGCAGAAAATTCAGGTTTTCTCTTTTAAAGGAAACAAATAATGAAGGAGAAAAATGCAGATGGTATCAAGTGATATTCCTGAGGTATTGGTGTTGGGTGTAGTATTATTTAATATCTTAATTAATTAATCATTTTGTTTATGGGAACAAATGCATACTTAGCAAATTTGTGGATGATACCAAGTTTAATGGAATTACAGACGCTGGAAGGTAAGGTAAAGATCCAGATGATCTGGACAGACTGGATAAATGGTCCAGAATCAATTAGATGAAATTCAGCAAGAACAAGAGCAACATTCTGCACTTGGGATGAAATAATCTCATTTACATATAAAGATTAGGGTATGATTGGCTAGGCTGTATTACTGCAGAGAAGGACCTGGGGACTAGAAACTGAATGAGCCAAAAGTGTGCTCTCTTGTTGGAAAAAAAAACAAACAAAAAAACAAGACAAAACAAAAAAAACCTAGCTTGTTGTATTCACAGGAGTTTCACTTGGATGCCAAAGGAAGAGATTCTTCCACTCTATCAGGAACTGGTAAGCCCTCTCCTGAAATGGTGTGTTCAGTTTGGGCTGTGGTCTTCAAGAAAGATGTGTACAGGTTGGCAAGAGTCCAGCAGAGGCCAACAACAATTATTAGAGGCCAAGAAATGTGACATATGAAGAAAAGTGGAAAGAGCTGGGATTATTTACTCTAGAGAAAAGAAGATTGAGGGGGGGATTTGATAAAACTTCAAAACTGTATGGCTATGGGGCATTAGAATAGGCTACCTAGAGAAGCTATAAAATCTCTATCCCTGGAAATTTTCAAGAGCAGGTTAAACAGACTCTTGGCTGGGGTGGTTTAGTCAGGAATAATCTTGCAATTAGCAAAGAGGAACCTGAAGTAGTTGATTTCATTAGAAAAACCAACTTTCTTATGATGCTGTTCTTATGACCCTAGATCCTCATCCCCCAAATACCTAGATCCTCATCTGATGAAGATCGACCCAGTCTTTGAAGTATTTTTCTGATGTAAACCAGGTGAATAGCCAGCCTTAAGGCCTATTATGATTTCCCAGCTCCTTGACCCCTACCTATGTTGTCTTTTGGGCTGAAAGCTCTTTGGAACAGGTCTTGACATTTATTATGTTTGTACAGTTCCTAGTTCAGTGAGTTCCTGACTACATAGATTCATAGATTCATAGATTAAGGGTCGGAAGGG
>NW_017728992.1:32499528-32505154 GCF_001723915.1 Gavialis gangeticus
CTTGTCTTCTGACAGCCCCCTCCCCCGGCGAGTCTAGTTTACATATATCCACGGGAGAGACCCCCCCACTCAAAACGCCCTACTAAATGATGGCAGCAGGTTCCTGTCAAGTCTGGGGCCAAGGTGGCTTATATTATCGCTGTGCCTGCTCACATCCCCCTTGCAAACAGGTATGTGGCCCTAGCCACCCAGGAGGAGAGGGTAGAAGAACATATCCCCAGAGTCATTGAGGCTGCTCCACCTACATCACAGGTAGTGAAGAGGCAGCCCCTGAGGAAGAAGAGAAGCAGAGTTCTGGTCATCGGGGACTCCATCCCCGATGGAGGATCCTGGGTGGTGGGCATTCAGGAAACTGACGGCCCAATCTGTTGCTCCGGCCCCTTGTTGCGGGAGGTCTGCCGCATGCCCGGCGCAAGGATTTGGGATGTCACAGAGACCATACCAAAGATCATTAAGCCTTTGGACTATTACCCTCTAGTTGTGGTCCATGTGGGGACTAATGATGCATCTAAGGGTAAGACTGATTCCATCATGGAAGACTACAAAGCCATGGGTCATCTACTTAAGGAGATGGGAGCCTAGGTGGTATTTTCCTCCATCTTCCCAGTAAGTGTACGGAGTAGACGCCACGAGGCCTGTATCAGTGTAGTTAACCAGCATCTTCGGAGCTGGTGCTACGAGGCGGGCTTCAGATTTCTGGATAATGACCCATATTTCTGGGCTGAGACCATGCTGGGGAGGGATGGACTACATCTCTCATCCAAGGGTAAACACATTTTTTCCTCTAGGTTGGCTGATCTCGTTCGGCAGGCTTTAAACTAGCTTCATTGAGGGAAGGGTTTCTGGAAGAGGAAGGGATGTTTTGCCACCTAGGAAGGCAACAAGAGAAAGAGAAACCCAGGTAAGCAACAATGGGCACAGCAGTCCTGGGAGTAGGGGGGGAGGCACATGCACTCTCAGGAGGCCTCACATGTCTGTACACTAATGCACGTAGTATGGGGGGCAAGCAGGAGGAACTTTGCCTTCTGATAGCAGAGAAGAATCCAGACTTAGTGGGGCTCACAGAAACCTGGTGGGATCCTACCCATGACTGGGTGGTGGGCATTCAGGGATACACACTATATATTAGGGACAGAACTGGGAGGAAAGGCGGGGGGGGGAGTCACCCTCTATGTCAAAGAGCAACTCACATAGTCAAGAATTCGCGGTGGGGCAGAGGAAGGTCAGGCAGAGGCACTGTGGGTCAAACTTCAAGGGGGGCAAGGCAAAAGGGATCTTACGGTGTATGCCTACTATAGACCACCCTGCCAAGGGGTTGAGATGGACCAGGATTTCTCAGTACAGCTTATGGAGGCAGTTAGGTCTAGGGATGTCATTGTCATGGGAGACCTAAACTACCCAGATATCTGCTGGGAGGAGTAGTCAGCCAGGTCTGACTGTTTGCGTAGGTTTCTAGCTAAAATACAGGACCTCCACCCTATCCAGGAGTTGCATAGGCCCACTAGGGGAGGTGCCTTGCTGGACCTGGTCTTGGCCACTGGGGATGACCTGGTGAGAGGACTGTGAGTCCTTGACCACCTGGATGACAGTGATCATCGCCTGCTGGAATTCACCATCCAGTGCAGGGTGTTGAGGGCTTATAGCAAGACTAAAGACCCTGACTTCAGGAGGGCCAACTTGAACAAACTTAGGAGATTAGTTGGAGAGGCACTGAGGGCCCAAAAGGTAGAGGATATGGGAATCCATGAGGGATGGTCATACCTTAAGGGGACGATCCTCCAGGCTCAGAGTGTGACAGTCCCTGAGAGAAAGAAGGGGGGTAAGAGTGCTCTGAAACCCCCATGGCTCAGCAAAGGCATTCAAGAATGCCTGAGGGCCAAAAGGGAGGCTTACACCTGGTGGAAGGGAGGGGCTATCACCAAGGAGGAATACTCCTCCTTGGCTTATGAGTGTAGGAGGGCTATTAGGAAGGCCAAGGTGGGGGTGGAGCTCAGGCTAGCAACCCAGGATTAAGGACAACAAAAAGTTCTGGGAGTAAGAAGAGGGCACCAGGTAACGTAAGGCCCCTGCTAGACTCAAATGGTAATCTTGTGGCTCTGCCAGACAAGAAAGCTGAAATTTTTAACAAGTTCTTTGCCTATGTTTTCTTGGACAGGGACCAAGCCAGTTCTCCCACCATAGGTAGGGGCAATCTTGGCGATAGCACTGCCAGGCCTTGGGTCTGCACAGATGTAGTTAGGGATCTTCTGGAAGGGCTGGATGTTTTTAAATCTGTGGGCCCTGATGCCTTCCACCCACGGGTGTTGAGAGAGCTGGCAGGGGTCATTGTTGTGCCCTTGGTCCAGTTGTATGAGCAATTGTGGTCCACAGGCCAGGTGCCCAGAGATTGGAAACTAGCTAATGTGGTCCCCATTTATAAGAAAGGGAGAAAGGAGGACCCAGGAAACTATAGGCCCATAAGTCTCACATGGGTCTTGGGGAAAATCCTTGAAAAAATTATCAAGGATCACATCTGTGGGGGGCCAGCAGGGGAGATCATGCCCAGAGGAAATCAACACGGGTTCATCAAAGGCAGGTCCTGCCAGACCAACCTGATGGCCTTTTATGACCAGGTAACTAAATCCCTGGATGATGGTGTTGCCATGAACGTAGTCTTTGTGGACTTCAAGAAGGCCTTTGACACTGTCTCAACCCCATTCTCATTAATAAATTGAGTGACTGTGGCATTGATGCCTACACAGTTGGATGGGTCAAAAATTGGCTGTTGGGTTACCCAGAGAGTGGTGGTGGATGGCTCATACTCAACCTGGCAGGATGTGAATAGTGGGGTCTGCCAGGGCTCAGTCCTGGGGCCTACATTGTTCAACATCTTCATCAGCGACTTGGACAAAGGGATGGAAAACACGTTGTCCAAGTTTGCTGATGACACCAAGATGTGGGGAGAGGTAGGCATGCTCGAAGGGAGAGAGAGACTACAATTAGATTTAGACAGACTATAGAAGTGGGCGGATGGTAATAGGATGGGATTCAATGTCGATAAATACAGGGTGCTGCACCTGGGGAGAAGGAATCCACTGCATACATACAAGCTGGGGAGCTCCCCCCTTGAGAGCATAGAGGCGGAAAAGGATCTTGGAGTCATTATTGACTCCAAGATGAACATGAGCCTCCAATGCCAGACCACAGCCAGCAAAGCCAACCACACCTTGTCATGCATCCAAAGATGCATCTCAAGCCGGTCCAGAGAGGTGATACTCACCCTTTACGTGACATTGGTCAGGCTGCAATTGGAGTACTCCATCCAGTTCTGGGCATCGCACTTTAAGAAGGATGTGGCCTGCCTTGAGAGGGTTCAGAGGAGGGCCACCCCCTTGGTTGTAGGGCAACAGGGCAGGCCCTATGAGGAGAGGCTGAGGGACCTGAACCTGTTCAGCCTCAGCAAAAGGAGGGTGAGGGGAGATTTGGTGGCGGCCTACAAACTTGTTAGGGGAGATCAGCAGCAAATAGGAAGGATCCTATTCCCCCCCAGCAGCACCTAGGGTGACAAGGACCAATGGCCAGAAGCTGCTGGAGAATAGGTTCAGGTTAGAGATTAGGAGGCACTATTTAACTGTTAGGGTGGCTAGGATCTGGAACCAACTTCCTAGGGAAGTGGTCCTCGCTCCTTCCTTCAAAAAGAGGTTGGATGAACACCTGTCTGGGGTCATGTGATCCCAGCATGTGCTCTGGCCAGTGGCGGGCAGTTAAGCTAGATGATCTGTTCAGGTCCCTTCTGACCCCAAACTGCTATGAAACTATGAAATATATGATTAGATTTTTCATCAGTATAAATGAGTGTAGCTCCATCGACTTTAATGGATACATGCCAATTTACACAAGCTGGATGAAAGAGACCATAATTGTATTGGATACAACTGTTTGGAAACCAGTTTTACCAGATTTACAATCCATGAACAATGCAAACACTTCCAAATTTGCTTTTCTAAAGGTAAAGCTAAAATTTGAAGGTTCCAGCAACAATATTTCAATTAGTATTGTATTTGTATTTTTGGCCAATTATTCTTTTCAGCATTAAAAATGCTGAAAACTTAGGGCAATTCAAGACTTTGGAATTTGTTGGATTTTTCATATCAGATCAACAATTTCAGCTATGTATGGTATGTCTATATCACTTCCACTGCTATGAGTACATAGAGTGCTCTTACATAGAGACACTAGATATAGCTATAGAGCAGTATAGCCACAGAAATATGAAAATGTGTGTGGAATAGAGAACCCACCTGAGAAGTTAAGTAAATATTCAGGTGGTTAGTTGTACTTAGTTCCGTGCTAGTGCAGCTAAATTGTTAGTTTAAAGCCAAATCAGATATAACTATATAAACTGCAGTCACTGCAGTGATTGTAGGTTATCCATACCCTTTATTTATATTCTGTAAACGTTTTGCCTAAGGATAGAGGTGTTTGGTGAACCTAATGTCAAGTACACATTTATTTAGCAATTAACTGCAAGTCAGTTGTAGGTTGATGGTAGGGTGGAAGGAAGTTTCTGACCTACTGATCTAACAGTGTTACCTCTGTATGTTGCTAGAGGATTGGGGTTGGGATAGGTTATTCATGGAATTTTATTTGCATACATAGAGAAATAAAAGAGGTAGTTACTATTAAAAGGCTGTATTGAGCCACATCATATGTATAACAGTACAAGCACTGTACTTTGAAACATTATAGATTTAATTAGGGTAATCTAATTTAATCAATGTAATTATAAAGCCTCTTGTATGTTATGCCCAGAGGAGCATGGTTTTATCAGTTTCATCTACACTAAATTAATTTTGAATTTACCCCTTTCTAGGGTAAAATTACAGATGCTATTTCCTTCATGTGACAATAAAAAAAAATCTAAATTGATAGCAAGTTATCAAGTTATGGACACTTTTTTTAAAATTAGAAAACATGATACTATACTGGTATTCAGTTTATCTTATCAGAAGATGTGACCTTAACTTCAGCATCCATCTAATGCACATCTGTTGGAGTCTGAAACTCATGGGACAGATTCTGATCCTATATGCACTATGATAAAGATAGAATACTACCACTGATTTCACTGACATTACTCCAGATTTATATCAGTGTTAATGAGATTTGAGGACAAGAGAGGCTTGCTCTTTGTTCTAAAAAAGTAATTTTATTGCCCTACTCTGTTTAGAATCAGCATAATTATAATCATTCACATTAGTTATTTATAATGTTGAGGGAGCTAGCTGGGGTTATTGCAGGGCCCCTGGCACGGCTCTATGAGTGATCGTGGTGCTTGGGCCAGGTGCCAGATGATTGGAAGGTAGCAAATGTGGTCCCCATCTTCAAGAAAGGGAAGAGGGAGGACCTGGGAAACTATAGGCCCGTCAGTCTTACCTCAATCCTGGGGAAACTCTTTGAGAAGATCATCAAGGAACACATTTGTGATGGGCCGGCATCAGAAATGATGCTCAGGGGCAATCAGCATGGATTTATTAGGGGGAGATCATGTCAGACCAACCTGATTGCCTTCTACGATCAGGTCACAAAGGCCATGGATGCAGGTGTCGCGGTGGATGTAGTCTTTCTGGACTTCAGCAAGGCCTTT
>NW_017728992.1:32505467-32524418 GCF_001723915.1 Gavialis gangeticus
GTTAGGGCGGCTAGGAGCTGGAACCAACTTCCAAGGGAAGTGGTGCTGGCCCCTACCCTGGGGGTCTTTAAGAAGAGGCTGGATGCCTACCTGGCTGGACTCATTTGAGTCCCGTTTCTTGTTTTGGGGTTTTGTTGTTCTCCTGCCCTGGCGGGGGGTCGGGCTAGAAGATCTACTAGGTCCCTTCCGACCCTAAATCTATGAAACTATGAAATTATGAAACTATAATCTGTCACACTTAGCTGTCTTTGTGTTCTGGGTTCAGTTACTTAATAAGAGAAATTTATAGTGAGAATACTCAGAAATCCAAGTCCAATGGACACAGTTTTGACAGGTGGAATATTCTGCAAGTAATTTATCAGAGACAAAAGAAGCACAAATATGGCAGGAGGAAAATTATTTTAAAGATTATTTAATTGTCTGCTGGAAATGTTTGCACTTTTATTCATGTAGAAGAGAAGTTGAGTAAGATTATTCAAAATACTGTAGATAATATTTTCCATAAATTCTACGTACATATCTAACCTTTTGGCTAGGGACAGATATTACACATGAACTGGTATAAGTGATCAGAAGCCAGTTTAAACCTGTAACAGAACAGAAGACCATTGCACCTAAACTGGTTTCAAAATGGATGATACTCTTTTAAGATAGACCTGAATGGATGTAGTTTCAGACTTTATTGACATAGGTTAAACCAGCTTAATCAAACTTTTGTCCCAGATGCCCTCCTGACACAAGTTAGGCCTCACTCTCTCTGCATCCCAGGATGTGTTGTAACCCTTGATAACCCCCCACTCCCACCCCCTCGTGCTGTTTGGGCAGGGTAGGCTCTGCCCCAGCTTATCTTCTTCAGCTGAGCCAGGGGGGTGCATCCCCAACTGGGACAGAGCTTAGACAACCTCTCCAGCCCCACTGGCAGTAGCACAGGGGACAGGTGAGGGGGAAACAGACCCCTGCCCTACCCTGTCCCTGGCTCCCCCCAGCTGGGGTCTGCACAGCAGCGCAGTGGGGGAAGTAACCCAATAGCACTATTTTCTTTAAAAAACTTTCCTTTTGATTCAATTTTGCAGAACCTGTATTTCTGGCTTTTACTGATCTATTTATGTTTCTTCTCATGCAGCTGTAGTACTAATGATTTGCTTTCTCTTTTCAACACTTTTTTATGAGGTTGGTCCACTGAAACTCATGCTTTCAGAATACATGGATAACCTTATTCAAATCTTTTCTACCCTCTAAGCTACCAAATAAGAACAAGATTGGGATTCAGGCTTCCTTACAGGTTGACATTGGGAAAGTCATTTAACCTTTCTGTAGAATGCGTATAATTAATACTTACCTAGATATCTCACAAGGGGACTTTTGGAATTATTGTCTGTGAGTGCTTTGAATCTTTAAAGTCTTACTTACTTTCTGGGTAGAGATAGTAGGATATTATTGTCAAAATATTTTTACATTAAATATTGTTGAAACCAGGTTTTTTTTTCTGGACATGGTCAACATTGAAATATTTCTTATTTTGAAAAAAAAAAGTTTTTAAAAAGTTGCATTTTTTCATTCCAGACATTTTTTCAAAAAAAAATACAAGTTAAGAATCCAATAATTAAAATTAAATATAATTAAAGTTAAATTTCCAAGTCAATTGGACTCAGTGGTGGACAGCTAAAAACTAATGTACCACAGGTAGAAGTACTTTAGTGTAGTATTCAGCAATAGCCCACACCTCTAGGGAGTGGATCAGAAAAGCAAAGGCACAAATTGAATACAAATTGGCAACTGGAATCAAGGAGAACAAAAAGTCCTTCTTTAGATATGTAGGAAGTTGGAGAAAATGTATAGGAAACATAGGGCTCCTGATGAGTGAAATGGGACAGCTGATAACCACCACTCAGGACAAAACCAGACTCCTAAACAAAGACTTTGAGTCAGTATTTCACCGATCCAAGGGTGTTAGCCTGCTTGGCAGGATACAGGATAATCAAGGTGGGGGTGATTACCCTTCCATAGTTGGCGAAGAGTTTTTGGGGGAACACCTAGAGAGGCTAAATATTTACAAGTCAGTAGGACTGGATGAACAACACTCAAGAGTGCAAAAGGAACTGGCCAACATCATCGTGCAACCTATGGCAAAACTATTTGAAGATTCATGGCACTCAGAAGAGGTCCCAGAAGACAGGAAGAGGGACAATGTGGTACCTATTTTCACAAAAAGGGAGGAAGGAGGACACTGAGAATTACAGGCCAATCAGTTTGACCTCAATTCCTGGTAAAATCTGAGAAAAAAACTATCAAAGAATCAATTATTGATAAGCTAACAGAAGGCAGTCTTCTAAAGGACAGCCAACATAGCTTCATTGCAGGCAGGTCATGCCTGCCCAACCTAACTTCCTCCTATGATCAGGAAACTCAGCACCTAGATAGGGGAAATTAGGTTGATGTCATATACTTGGACTTCAAAAAGGCCTTCATCCTGGTCTCCCATGATGTCCTCATGGTAAAATTGGGAAAATGTGGCCTTAACTACTTTACGGTCCAGTGGCTAGGTAACTGGCTCTGAGATAGGACCCAGAGAGTATTAATAGATGGAACTTAGTAAACATGGTAGAAGGTGAGTAGTGGCATTTATCAGGGTTCAGTACTCAGACCAGTGCTTTTCAACACTTCATCAACAGTTCATCAACAATTCAAATTCAGGTATTAAAAGGAAACTGGCAAAGTTTGTGGATTACACCAAATTATGGGGGAGCATGGACATGCTTGAGAACAGGCTGGCAATACAGGCTGACCAATATGGACAGGCTTGTGAGGTGGGTGGATATTAACCTGATGATGTTTAACATGGAGAAATGTAAAGTGTTCCATCTGTGGAGAAATAATCCACAACACACTTACAGGCTTGGCAATGCTATGCTTGCCAGTACCATAACTGCCTATACCTTTGGTTTAGCTGACTGTTTGTTTGGTGGGGGGTGTGCTCTGTGAAGCTGGGAGTGAGTGCTGACTACTGAGTTAGTGTTGGTTGCTGTGGGATTGCTGACTGGGCCTGAGTCAGCCAGGCCCAAAAAGGTATACAAGGAGACACTCCAGGCAACCAGGGAGTCTGTGACCAGGGACTGCCAACAGGGGAGCAGTTTGCAGGCCAGTTTGTGGTTATACACACCATTTAGGAGTACACAGGAGCTTCTGACAGAGACTTCAGGTAAGTGAATGAGGAGAGGGGCTATTAAGGGGGTGGTGACATGGAGTGCAGCCACGGATCCTGCCCTGCTGCTGCCTCTGGCCCAGAGCTGCAAGGCTTCCACCCAGACAGGCCCCTTGGATGGGTTAGTAGTGCCCTGGCCCCTGTTTATGGGGGTTGCCTGGTGGGACCTCTGAGACCTGGGGGTAGCATGGGGGCTGGGGTTCTCATGCCTGTTCCACATGTGTCCAGATTGAAGCCCTGGAAGGGCAGGTGAGGGAATTCCAGGGAGAGGTGAGCAGGCTGTGGGGGATCAGGGCTGCAGAGGATGAGATTGATGGATACTTTCATTCTCTTCAGGACAAGACACCTAGCACAGAGACATCATGGGAGAGTCCCAGGAAAGCTGAATGGAGGACAGTCACCTCCAGAGCTAGACAACATGTGGCTCCGACTGCTTCCCTAATGCAACTGGGGAACAGATATAAACCCCTGACAGCACTGGAGGTTGATGCAGCAGAGGAAACTGCAGAGGAAGACATGTCGGCAACAAATATCAGGCAGGTTGAGTTACAATCGAGCAGCCAGAGGAAAAGATGACAGGTCATTGTCATGGACAACTCCCTCCTAAGAGGCACAGAGGGGCCTATCTGTCAACCAGATCCCAGAACACAGGAGGTATGCAGCCTACCTGGATCCAGGATCTGGGACATCACTGCAAGGATTCCCAACCTCATCTGGCCCTCCCATGGGCCTCATCCATGTGGGCATGAATGATGTAACCAGAAGTGGAGTAGTCTGGACCATGTCATGAATAACTACAGGGCTCTGGGGGCCAGACTTAGGAAGTCGGGGGCACAGGTGGTCTTCTCATCCATCCTTCCTGTCAACAGTCACCATCAGCATCAGGATGCCTGCATTAGGAAGTAAACCTGTGGCTCCAGACTTGGTGCCATCATGCGGGTTTTGGCTTCTACAGCCACAATCCGCACTTCCAAGAGAGAGGCATCATGGGACAAGATGGTCTTCATCTCTCTTCCAAGGGTAAGAGTCAGTTCTCTTACAGGTTGGCAGATCTCCTTCAAAGGGCTTTAAACTAGGTTCATCGGGGGATGGGGAAGAACAGGGTAAGGAGAACCTAGGACCAGTGAGTCACAAGCAATGCACTGGATCAGCCCAGGTAAGCACTAAGGGGCCCAATAAACAACAGGACAAGGGGTTACCAAGGGCACCCATCAGGGGTCTTAAATGTCTTTACACTAATGCTAGGAGCATGGGGAACAAGCAGAGGAACTTGTACTCCTGCTTGCAAGTAACAACTTTGACCTAGTTGGACTAACTGAAACCTGGTGGGACCCTATTCATGATTGGGCAGTAGGCATTGAGATTTACAGGTTGTACAGATGAGATAGAGTGGGGAAAAAGGTGGGTGGTATTGCTCTAAATGTTATAGAACAATATATATCCTCTATAATCAAGTTGGGATTAGAGGAGGGCCAAACCGAGGTACTGTGGGTCAGGATACAAGAGGGCCGGGGGGGAAGGGACTTGGTGTGGCAGTTTATAGTAGACCCCCCACTATCAAGAGGATAAGCAAGACCTGGAATTCTCCAGACAGCCCTCAGAGGCTGTATGGTTGAGCGATATGGTTGTCATGGGTGACCTAAACTATCCTGAAATCTCCTGGAAGGAGCAGTTAGCCAAATCTAACTGCTCACATAGGTTCTTAACCTGCATGCCAGACCTCCACCTGATGCAGGAGGTATACAATCCCACTAGGGGAAACACCTTGCTGGGCTTGGTGTTAGCTACAGGGGATGAACTGATGGGGAATCTGCAGGTACAAGGTAACCTAGGGGATAGTGAATTCAATCAAGTGATGGTCACTATCTGGTGAAAGGTAGGTATACTAACCAGCAGGGCTGAAGTGCTAGACTTCAGAAAGGCTAATTTCAGGGTGCTCAGGAGATTAGTTAGTGAGATGTTAAAGCACAAGGGCATTGGTGAAATGGGGGTCTAGGAAGGGTGGTCATTTGTCAAAGGAACAATCTTATGGGTGCAGAATGAGAATCCCATTGTGCATAAAAGGGGGCAAAGGGCCCAAGAAGCCCTCTTGACTGAACAGGGAAGTCCAGGAAAGCCTAAAGGCAAAGAAAGAGGTAACAGGGGGTAGCTACCAAGGAGAAGTATGCCTCCCTGGCTCGCACTTGCAGGGAATCAGTTAGGAAGGCCAAAGCAGGATTAGAACTTAGGCTGGTGACAAAAATTAAGGACAGCAAAAAGTCCTTCTTCGAGTACTGTATATAGGGAGCAAAAGAAATGCTCAGGGTAGCATAGGACCCCTACAGGACAAACTAGGGACAACTAGAGAGGGGGACAAAGCTGAGCTCTTCAACAAGTACTTTGCATCTGCATTTCTAGACACAGACTAAGACAAGTTTCCCAATTGGATCATATATAGACTCAGGGGGGCACCAGCCCATGTACTGTTAGCTCAGACTTGGTGAAGGGGCACTTGGAGGGGCTGGATGTGTTCCAATCAGTGTTAGGGTCAGAAGGGACTTCAGCAGTTCATCAAGTCCAACCCCCTGCTCTGGGCAGGAAAGAGTGCTGGGGTCAAAGGACCCAGCTACGTGCTTGTCCTGTCTCCTCTTGAAGATCTCCAAGGTAGGGGAGAGCACCACCTCCCTTGGCATCTCATTTCAGATTCTGGCAACCCTTACTATGAAGAAGTTCTTTCTAATGTCCAACCTAAATCTGCTCTCAGTCAATTTTTGGCCATTGTTCCTAGTTACTTCAGGGAGTGCCCTAGTAAATAGAGCATCTCTTATTCCCTGCTGCCCTCCACTGACGAACTAATAAGTAGCCACAAGATCACCTCTCAGCCTTCTCTTGTGAAGGCTGAAGAGATCTAGGTCCCTCAATCTCTCCTCATAGGGCCTTGCCTGCAGGGCTCTGACCATATAAGTGGCCCTCCTCTGAATCCTCTGAAGATTCTTGGCATCCTTCTTGAAGTGCAGCTCCCAAAACTGGACACAGTACTCCAATTGTGGCATGACCACTGCTGCATAGATGGGAAGTATCACCTCCCTGGACATGTTCATCATGAATCTGCTGATGCATGATAAAGTGCAGTTACAAGCCAAGTGCCAAGGGTCTGGAACAAACTCCCCTCAGAGGTGGTACAGTCACCCACCTTGGCAATCTTCAAAAAGTGTCTTGAGACTCACTTTGCTGGTGTTATCTGACCCCATTCTTTCCTGCCCCAGTACAGTGGGGCTGGACCCAGTCTTGCTACTGGATCTTGTAAGGTCCCATCCATCTATGAAATAGAAAAGATCAAATTGAAAGGGGGCACTTTAAAATTATCTAAATGAGAAAACAGAATTAATCTAAACCAGAGGGATTTTTTTGTGCGTTTTGATTCACAATACAGTGAATTCAAGATTTTGATTTTCATCAAATAGTAGTAGCAAAAGCAGCAGAAGCAGCTGCAGTAGTGCATATTATTATTATTTTATTATTATTAAATGTGGTGGGACTTCAGGTCAGGCAGCAATTCACAGCCTCTGGTCTTGTTTTAAAAAGTGATATTCCAATTCTCTAACTTCTATTCTCTCATTTTATTTCTGTACCAGTCTGGATAAATAGATGTTAAAGGCAGATGGTGTTCCCAGTACTCTAAATCAGGTAGAAGTACCTTAGATTTGGAAAGGGTGACTGACTATATTGTGTGAGGCAGGTACATTTCTGGAAAACAATTTGGCACATCTCTATCTCAAATGCTCAGTTAATCATGTTATATAGGGATAGTTGGCAATTGATTTGCTTAGAATGCTTCTCAGGTTTTACTCCCTTCTACTAAACTGTTGTTTTTTTTAAATTTTGTGCTGTTCCAGCAGTCAGCGTGTTTTACTGATTCCTGCCACATTAGGGATGTAGGCTGAAGTTGTTTGTTGATTTTCTATTAGCTGTTATTTGAGACTAAACGCATTTCTCATTGTTTTCTTTACCATCCAATTGAGATAGTTATTTAGCTTCATTGAACTTGTGATGGCCTTAAGTGTTCCTTTGGCAGTGCTTGCACTAAGCAGACTTGGTCACAAAGCTTCTTACAATTGCTGTTTTGACACTTGAACACATATATATCAAAATTCAGGGACTGGTCAATTTCTTTTCTGTATGTTCCAGTTAATATCATATACTAAAGTGCATGTTTATTGTGCATTTTACAGATGTATCAAGTCCTGACACTGATGATGTTTTACAGTTCCTACTTATAAAAAAAAGAAGGAAAAAACCAAAGCAAAGGAAAACAAAATAAAACAAGCAAAAAACCCCTACCAAAAGCCCAATTATTAGGCTGCACTCCGGTAATACTGTTTACATCCTTATGTGAAACTCATTTTATTCCTTTTCTATAGGAGTCATCAAGACATTATTAGTGGGCCAGGGAAGTCAAGCAACGTGATTGGCTAATGAATATTTTAACCTGTGCCATTTTCTTCCTACTCTATAGATTGGAAAACTTTAAAAGGTAAACTGCTAAAGAAGAAACTTCATTTACTTTTCCAATAATCTGTCCCATTAACCATCCACATAAGGTTATTCAGCAGCACACAAACAAAGAGAACTACCCTTTGCAAAAATCCTCTTTAGGATTAACTCAATTTCTGCCAGCAGAACCCAATTTACTAAACCCAGAATAACAAGAAACATTTGGGAGGAAGCTGGCCAATTCCTTACCAGTAACCGTATGCTGGGATGAAATTCTCACCTTTCTATGATTATTGAGTCCATCTCATTTCTTTCCGGATGGTGCCATTTTCAACATCTTATTTTTTTATTATATGCCTTCAGGCTACAGAACTGGGAGTCTACATTCCAGGAAGGCTAATAAAGCACATAATAATCTGAATACAATTTCCAAAAATAAAATTATGTCAAATCTTCAGCAGAGAAGGATTTTTTTCTGTTCATCCTTCCTACTCATCATTTCAGGACTGAAATATCACACCCACATTTATTGCAATTGTTGCAGGTTAAGTCGCTGGTCAAAAAAGAGTCTGGCCTCTTTACTATGGAAACCTATACAAAGCCAAGGAAACACTGGATATGAGCTTTTGTAACAGGCCAGTTGGATATATTTTTTGTCGTTTATACCTCTAGGTCAAGCCCAGATTCTCCTATCCATGTGAATTGTCACTTTTTACTTCATGGAGAATTTTAACTTTAAATGGGCCTATTCATGGCATGGAGATTTGGGGGTAGCGAGGTGGGAAGTGGGGAGGAGGAGACTGAACTCCTTAATAGGAGAAAACTTTTTTCTTACTTTTTAGTACTTTACCTTTATAAAATCCTATCAAAATTAATTGCTATTCTTATAAGAGTGATTCTGCTTTATATGAAAGTCCATTTCAATAATCTATACCTTTGTATAAATAAGAATCAGAACCCTAAACTTTTAGAGGTCTATAGAAGTTATTATTAAAAGAAATCCTATCATTTTCAGTGGAAAGGGATATTCTGTCTATAAGTACTTTTGACTTCTTGTGTGGAATTTTATAGGATTGACTAAAACACCTTTTTCTGTTATGTTCTTTAGGACTTTTCCTCCAGGGTTCTCTATAAAATCATTCACAGGAACTTAGAAGTAGAAAACAAGTTAAAGGAAAGTGCACCTATATTCAGAATATGAGTGTCATTTCTTTGCTCTGCTATTGATTTAATGCCTGAACATTCTGCAGGTATCACTGTTGTACTGCAGATATTTTTTTCCCCATACACTTGTTGAAAGTTGAATAGGGTATTTTTAAAGCTAAAAATGTATCAATTTAGAAACCAATCAAGACTAACTTTTTATAGTAGTATAAGCATACATTAAAACAAACTATTCAGCAGCTTAGTGAAAAGCTCTGCATATAATGGCTTTGTGTCAAAGCTCTAGCCTTGCAAGAGCTTTGAAGCAGAAGTTGTTTGGCAGTGCTTCAAAGCTGAGAGAGACTGGCACAGCTTAAGGGATTTTGGCCCTTTCCCTTCTTCCTTCTTCTCCACCTTCCATCCTGCCTTGGTCCAAACAAGGAAATAAGACAGGAAGCTCTGGTTTAAATGCAGAAAGGATTAAAAATATTTTTTTGTCAAACAATAAATGCATAGAAACCCCCCCCCAATACAAACTACACTGGTTTTAAAACAGATAATAAAGAAGATATAGAGTGCATCTGAAATAACTATTTAAAGGAGAGAATAGATCACTGAATTAAATTTTGTCCAGGTCTAGGATTTATAATTACACTATTGTAGCGAAAATAGATACTTTTCTCTATGTTTCTTTGTTCTTTGTTTTAGTATTAACCCTTGCATTCTGTAACTTTCCACCCACATGGTACAGGATGGCCCACTACCCCTATGCCTTATAGGCTGCTCAGGTTTTGGTTTGAAATGACCAATTAAAATGTAACACCTCAACTGAAAAGAATGCTAGCTCAATAAAAGCCACGTGCGCTCTTTGTTTGGGGTCGACACTGATCTGAGCAACAAGCTCCTCTGTCGGCCTGCTTGCAAGCAATAAAATAGAGTTGGATCCAGCCTGAAAGTGTGACTCTCTTCTAGAGGTGAATTGGACTAGCCTCCAGGGGATAAAATCAGCAATTTATGCAACACTATTGATTTAAATCTGGAGTAAAAGTATATTAATTCTGTGATAGAAAGGACCTAATTAGCATGCGTGTCTGTATAACATACACACACACACAAAATCAGTATCTTTTCACAAGGAGGTTTTATTTAATTAACAAAGTCGAATGAACAAAGTAAGTAAAGTGTCTCCTACTAATTGGTTATCATAGTCGTAATTTCTACTACCTGAATTAGCTTTTATAAACCCTATGTCCTCCAGTGGGTTAACTGCTTTGTTATTCTCTGTCCTACCCACCTTGCTTCTCTCAACAGTGCCTCCTCCTTTCTTCTTTCCCCTTTCCTACCCTTTGTATTCTAATCAGTGCTTTCTATTTAGCAGCTCTGCTCCTGCAGTCGCTTTACAGCATCTGATAAAGTAAGCCCTCTGCTTATGAAAGCTTATGCTATACATTTAGTTAGTCTAGCCTGCCTTTTGTCTAATTTCAGACTAACACAGCTAACTACCTCTCTCATCATAACAGAAATAGCCAAATGAGTCTTTAATGACAGGAAACACTTCAGAGATTAAATGAAAAAGGAAAAGAATCTCTTCTAGATGTATAACCAGAAATGAGACAAAAAGCTCTTAACAGATCTATGCATAAAAGCAGGAGAATATATTGCTACTGAAAGGCTCTTTGGTCTCTATCCTGCCTTTGCTTCTCTGCCATTTCAATCAGCAGACTAAGACCATGTCCAGTGGCATCTAAAAACTATTTTCTTAGAGTTTGTCATAATTTGAATAAAAGGTTGTCATGAGGTCAAAGTTAGATACCTAATAAAACTTTTAAAGAAATTCCTAGAAATGCAATATATCATTTAAGGATCAAAATCATGGTTCCGGTCAAATCAACAAAACCTTTACAAGTGACTTCAGCAGGAACAACATTTGACCTCATAAATGACTGCATCTTAGCCCTTTCACTTTGCAAAGATTTAATTTTGGTTTTTCTTCTCAAACCTTAAGTTTTGCTTTCAATCTTAGGTTTAAAATACATTTTAGATTTTAAAATCTAAAATCTTCCATTACAAGCAACCTACAACATCACTTGCCCACCTCCTCAGTTTCAAGACCTGGCTGAAACCCAACCCTGATCCCCCATTGCCTTCCCTCATAACTCCCATACCCCTTATTCTCCACAGTCAAAGGAAGGCATTATGTAGGAGGGGATGCTAATCCCCAAGAGTACTTGGTTCTTTGATCTATAGATAATTCAGACAAGAAACTAATGTTTACCCTATCTTTCTCTTCTGTTTTTTTTATTATTATTTTTGTGGGTTTTGACAAAACTTCATTGCTACACACAGTAATGACTAGAAGACTTCCCAAAATTCTGGAAATACTTGAACCCAGTGTTCAAAAGTGAATGAATTACCATAGATATTGGAACTGAGAAATGATGTCAAGTATAAAGTCTTATAAACTCAAGTCATTAAACATTAAATTCTGTTAGTAGTGGTAAACCAGCCTACCAATTGTAAATCAGATTCTGTAATTCACTGATTAATTACACCATTTGTCTGGTGTAGCTAAATGCTAAGAATGAAACTTAAAGCCATTTAGTGACAAGACCATTTAAATGTACCAAAGAATAGCTGAGGAATTGTAAGTCGGTTTCAGTTTTCTCTTTTCTCCTCATTCTTTCCCTTCCTCTCTTCTTCCCCTAACATTTCTATTAATTTGGAATATGTTAATCAGTGACATTATGTGGATGCACATGGCCTGTTTCTGCTGTCCTTACTCTGGCCCTAATTCTTCAATCAAGGGGTTCCTAAACACATTCTTGTATTTGTTCCTGAATGAGAGGAACCTCTGGTTGTTTTACATCTGGAATCAGGCCCATTTTGTGAACTATTTTATGAAACATCCCAATTTGTTCTTATACCCATGTTTTAAGCATCCTTCAAGTTTCCTTCTTCATAATCAGGCCAAGGATTTGTTTAAACAAGTATAATCCATAAACATTCAATCATTTGCTTTATTGAGATTTTTAGCCCATCAAGAAGTGAAGCATCATGTCAACTGAGGAACATGGGTGAAAATACAATCCAGTATTTTTCATGATGTGGAAAGTGCATGAACAAATGAAAAGATATGGATGAGTTTTAAATCTATCCACCCATTTCTTGAAATGAAACAGCTGCAAAATACTGAGATCTCTCATGTAAGGTGCCCAAGCCATGGATGGATAACTGTGTCAATAAAGCTGATATATTTCCTACAAATGTGTCAGTATCTAGAAATAATATTACATTTCTTTGGAAAGGGACCATAATTGAAATGAAAGCAAGACTTTGAACAATTTTTTTAGGTTTCTTAAGGGGAAAAAAAAGAAAAAAAAGCAAATCTTTCAGTAAAACAGAGATAGCATTAGATCTTGTTACTTAATACACTTCTGGGATTCCTGTAGTTGTTTGCTTCCTTTTTTTTTTACAGTCTTCATCAACAGAGCATATCCCTTCAGCCTTCAAGAGCAGACTAATAAATGGGTTTTTTTTGTTTTCCTGACAGACTCAAAATGATCTCAAAAAGTCCCAATTAGGGATGGAAAGAATCCAACTCTATGATCACATCTTACCAGACAACTGGTGCATGAAATGCACATAGACAGTACCTGCATTGGTTGGACCACCAATGAATAAGGACCAGCTAGATACACAATGAATGGACTAAAGGTATAACAGTTGAGGGGACCAAAGAGAGGGTGTGTTCATCACTTAACAACTTCCTTCAGGGGAGACCACTGCAAACAGAAGCAAGAGACTCGCAGAAGAGGACTGCATGCTAGTCAGACATCTGTCTTCTTGTTTGCATTCCTGGAGCACAGCGTATAGTGAGAGCCTTTACTTGCTTACGAAGTGTGATATGGTGCTAATGTATATCAGTAAGGGTCTCCAAGTTATTGATCGGTGTGAGGGAAAGAAAGAGCCAGAGGGCTCCTTGGCTCCCATCCGGGGCGGAGGGCCAGTGACTCCAGGCCCACAGCCCCAAGAAGATGGGAAGAAACCCCCCTTACCCAGGTGTGTGGGAAAGGGAGGGGCCAACACTTCCTCTGCCGGCATAAAAGAGAGCCCGGTGCGGACAAGCGGGGGCAAAGCGGAACTGGAAGAAGGACGTAGAGGTGATGGAGCAGGCCGGCGTATGCTGCAGAGGATGCGAGCAGCGCTGAGTGCCGGTAGGAACCTCTAGAAAGGGGCTAAGCTTCAGTCAGGGTTTTGAGGCCAAACGGCGGGCCCCTGAGGGGTATAGGACTGCTGATTTACTGACTGGGAGTGGAGAGAACCCGGCTGGGGCCAGGCACCGTAAAGACTGTATTAGAAGGGCTCAATTGGAATCAGGGTACCGTAGCTCCTGTAATAGGGGCACAGCTCACAGTGAACTTTAACAGGAGGAGGGAGAACTTGATCAAGCCCTCCCCAGGGACTCTTCGACCCACAGAGGGTGAATTGTTATTGGAGAATGAGTGCGGTTCGGCTGGAGCAGCCAACCTGACCAGGTGAAGCCCCTCGGTCCTGGCGCTTGTGTTGATTTTTTTATCTTTCTTTTGTGGACTACTCGGGTGACGTACAGACACGTGGCCGAACCAAGCTGGTGGCCACCAACCCAGTGGAATGGGTGAGGGTGTAGGGGTGGTGGAGCCCTCAGAACTCGGGACCCACGGGACGCTGAGGAGACTCATAATTGGACGGCACACGTCCGACATACGAACCAATTCCATTAACATCAAAGTCGTGGCAGGTGAGGCAGGCGCGTGTGATACATCCAATCGAAGGTAAGGATACACTCGGCGACCAGTAGGTAGCCCCGACATGGGCAGCTGGCATAGGCTTTGACCCGACAATCGGATGTGTTGTGATTGGTCATTTTAGGGATATTACACCCTACCTATAATTGAGTATCAGCTGCTGATTCTTAAAAAAAATCAAGGCAACAAGACCTAGCCACAGTTGGAGCTGAGTCTGAAGGGGACAGGAATGCCAGAGGTCCTTCCCGACCCTACTACCCAAGGGCTCCCCGCCGTGACCTGAGGCACTGGCACCCAGTTTCACTTCTCTGTATGGACTATAATGTCATAGCAAAAGCCATTTCACTTTTTCTGAGTTCCATGCAGGTAGACTTGATTCACTCTGACCAGACAGACACAGTTCAAAGGTGGTCCATCTTCACCAAGCTATGGGTCTTCACCTCCTTGGGCCTGCTTATAGGGATGGCCTGTCATTTACCCTCCCGTCACTCAGTCAGGAGAAGGCATTCGACAGGGAAGATCACAGGCACCTCACAGGCATGTTGAGAGTGTTCCTCTTCAGTCCCCACTTCATGTGGTTTCTCCAGAGCTGTATACATCCATGATCTGTATGGTTATACTCAACTGGAGCATCCCATTCAGGCAGAGAGTGCATCGAAGTTGTCTACTTTCAGACCAGCTCTATACCATCATCCTCGAGTCATTCCTCTGCCTCTAGTGCAAGTAGGTGGTTGGGCTGGTTCTCTAGGATCCAGCCATGAAGGTAGTTCTGACAGTGTACACTGACAACATGCTCCTCATGGTCCAGGACCCAGGCAACCTGGTGCAGGTAGAGGCTTGTCAGTCCATCTATTTAATGGCCTCCTGTACCCAGGTCTCCTGGGTCAAGACCTCTGGCCTGACAGTGGGTGTGGGTGGCAGGTGGGCTCACTCCCACCTGCACTCCAGAACTACCAATGGAATGTGGGCTTGCTGCTCTATCTGTTGAGTCTACTTATCCCCTAGTCACTCCTCTGCACTACAGAATTGGCATCACCTAGAAGTCAGGGTGTCAGAGCAACTGCAGACAAAGGTGGGCCTGTTGTAGTGTCTCTCCCTTTGTGGGAAGAAAGGTGCTTTCCATACTCTGGAACAGCTTCAACACCCTGGCTGTGCCCCCACAGCTCCTGGCCAGTCTCCACAGTTAGGTACTGAAGTTGTTCTGGCCAGGACAACACTAAAATCTCTGCAGGTGTACTGATCCTCCTCCTGTGAGGATGGGCAGGGCCTGGTCTGCATCCAAAGCCAGGTCCATACCTTCTGTCTTCAGGCTCTACAGTCTCATGTACAGTGCCAGTAGCCAGGTGACATGGGGCTTGATCAGCTGCACCTTCCTCCACTGCCAGAAGTTCTTCTACCCACAAGATCTCCCCAGGCAGGATCTGGAAGAGGTTCTGGATTTCTGCCAGGATTTCCTCAAGGCCTGGCAGCTGTTTTCTGCTTCTGGGTCTCCAGACAGTTGCCTAGGATGCCAGTCTTCTCACTGAGCCCCTGCTTAAAAACCTCCAGCTGGTGATGCCAGTGACAGAGGTGCCCTGGGTGCAGTGGAGGATAGTGCTGGCCAACATCACTCATATCAGAGACCTTCTAAACTATGCCAGGCAGGGTGGGCAGATCCCTCTGCACTGTTCCAGCACACAGCCCATGCTATGTGCTCCCTGCTGCTTACTCCAGGAGGTAAAGGTTGTCCTGCTGCCCACTTCCCTCACCTATACCAACCATGTTCTACACAAGGGCAGTCCCCAATCTCTGGTATTCCCCAACCCTCTAGAGTTAGCTGTGGGGCCACTACTTTGACATTTATCTTCATTTTTATGAATATTACTACATCTGAAGAGTACAATACCTTTTTCTTCAAGCCCTTGGTAAATTTGGTGCATAGGTTTTTCAGGATAAAATGGTTTATTCATACAAATGAATATATTCCCAACTTGATCACACTTTTTGTAACAAAACAGTCTATTTCCCCATTGTGCAAATTGAGGAATAAGTAGTCTATGCTGGAAAAACCTGGTACAAAATTATGATTCAACTGTCTCTATAGAGTCTGGGGTTCTTTCTTAGAACTGGAATAACAACATTGACAACTATCACTTGTTCAGAAGGACAGGTATGGGGGGAGAAAGAAGTTGCATCTTACTACAAGTCAATAACATATACACAATTCCAGGAGGAAGAGTAGCAGATGTTTTGGGTATGTCTCAGTAAAAATAAAGGATTTCGTAGACATTGGGACTGGAAGGGATCTAGTAAGATCATCAGGTCCAGCCCCCTACCCAAGGGGCAGGAAGTCAGCTAGGGTGAAAGGATTCCAGCAAAATAAGCATCTAAATGTTTCTTAAAGCATCCAGTGTAGGTGCTTGCACCACCCACCACTTGGAGGGGGGTGGTGGCGGGGAGTCTATTCCAAGCCTTGGGGGCTCAGACAGTAATGTTATGTTTGGCCTAAAAAAAAACAAAACAGTCTTGCAGGAGTTTGTGACCATTGGACGCTGTTATTCCTTGGGGATCCTTGCAGACCCCCATGCTTCTGTGGGATGCTGCATCTGCCCCAGCACCACAGAGTTCAGAGGCCCTGCTACCTAGAGGTATGTAGACACAACTTTAAATGTTTTTTCTATGTCTGAATTGCTGAATTGATTCATAGGGTTTCAAATCAATTTGGAAAGATTAAAGGGTCCTCAGAGTCAATTTGGATTTGGAGATTCAGCCACTGAATCGAATCAGGGACCGAAGCTTTGCACAGCTCTAATATGAACAGCAAAACAGAACACTTCAAAAACAGATTTCAACCAACTCACAGTGATAGTAGATAAAAATCATGTAAATAAATTAAAATAAAAGGAGTCCCAGAAGACTGGGAATTCCTAAGGACAAAATATTGGAAGTTCAACATCAAAATATTCCCAGGCAGAGGAAAAGGAAGCACTGCAAGAGGTTGTTGTGGCTAGACAGAGAGTTCTTCTGCCATCTGAAACACAAAAAGAGATTTATATAGAAGTAGAAGAAAGGGCATGTCATTAAGGAAATATAGAAAGGAACATAGGAAGGATTACGCAGGGATACAGTCTGGATGAATGGGCGCAAAATTATATATGTTGGCTAAAGAAAAAAGGCAAACTTGACAACTGGCAAAATAAAACTAGAGGGTGGTACCCAAATAATTCTGGCAGAAAAGACAGACTGGGTGTTTACCACTCAATAAAGAACAAATCAAACTAAACAAAACCAGATTTCCTCCCCACCCCAAAAAAGAAGCCTCCAAACTTGCAAGTAGATGATATCAGAAGTAACAAACAAAAACAAGGAAGGAGAAAGGCTGCAGAGCATGCTTAGCAAACGTAATAAGGGAATTTTGATTAAATTGAATGAATTTAATTCACAGTAATCTGGCAGAATCACTCAAAGATGAATTACCTGAAGCAATCCTGAAGCCACTGGCAATGTTCATTTTCTCGCAGACAACTTGAGAGATAGGTAGTTGCATGTCATTAATGGCTGTTATATTTGCGACTGTGAATGAGGAAGGAGGAGAAATGAAGGACCTTTGGAACTGAACCAATAGGAAGAACTTTGAGGATCCTGGGGTCCAGACTAAATGGGCCAGACAAAAGCCCTCCTCCCAGGCCTGAGTTTTTGAACTATCATATTCTGATCTGAATGCTAGTTTATCCTTCTGAAAAGGTTGAGAGAAGAGATTGGTTCCCTGTCTGAGGAGAGACAGGTTTCCCCATTATTCCAGGACCTCATCCAACAGAACCCCATTTCCTCATTTTTAGGGATAGAGGACTTCCCTTCAGGCATAATTCCATATGACAGTCTCCTAAGCAAGCTGTAGATATGTAGTCTAGAAAAAAAAAGTGCCAGTAGATGGATAGATAATTAGCTAAATAACTGCATCAAAGAGCTACTATTTATGAGAACAAATGTCAGACTGGCAGGAATTAAGTTGGGATTCTACATGTATTCTTTCTGGGCTTAGTGCCATTTCATTTTTTCCTGTTAATGTGTTGGATACAAAAATAGAGTTATATTGATCAAATCTGGAGACAGTACAAAATGGAGAGGGGTTGCCAATATTTTGAATCAAAGTTCAAAAGAATTTTGATAAGTTGGAGAATTTAGGCAAACAACAACAAAAATGAAGTTCAAATCAAAGCATCTCTTTGAGATGCTGAACAAGAGGAATTAAAAACAAATGTACGTATACAACAGAAGACACCTGGCTAGGCAGAACTGAAAAAAAAAATCTTTAGATTATGTTTATTTATCAAATTTAGCCTCATTGCTGAACTGTGTTATGTCAAAACAAACAAACCTGAATGTAATTTTGTGTTGCATTAAGGCTAAAAAAGGTCCAAGGCTGAATCAATTCAATCTTCACAGGTTAGTCTAAGCTGCGTAAATTGAAGTGATAAACAAATGAACCTTGATTCTGGAAATGCAGTCACATTCCTGCAGTGGCATAGGTCAGAAGTCAGAGAGTGCAGTTATGCCTCCCTGCTCAGCTAGAGCAGGCACTTGAACCTGGAGGCAATCTGGGATAGCAGTTCAAGAAGCTGATTTAACCAAATCAGCTAAACTGATACTACATCCATCCTAGTTTAATTTAAACTTGTTTTAACCATTTTGAAAGTGGCTTATGTCCACTGAACTTCTGTTGTATTACAGATATGAACCAATTATACCAGTTTGTGTGTAACTTCTGTCCCTAGCCCAAGATAATATATTGTATGTATATTTTGTGCAACACACTGTATGAATATAGAGAAGCTGGAGGGAATATAGAGGGAAGCAACAAAGATGCTAAAAGAATGGAAATGCAAATTTTATAAAGAAAGGTTGAAAGAAAAAGGTCAACTTAATCTGGGGAAAAAAAAGAGATTAAGGGGATACATAATAATGGTTTCCAGTCAGAAGGAAGTTGTGGTAACATCATATTCCCTTGTCATGGAGGGCACAGGAGGAGGTCAGGGGTTGAAGCAATGCAGATTTAGATCAAATCACAGTGGGAGAAAAAAAGAAAGTACAGAGGGACAATAAAACAAGTTGCCCAGAAAAGCTGTGTGGGGAGTCCCTTACTGCAGGTTTTCGAAAGCTGGTCGGATAGGTATCTATGTGGGATAGATTAGGAAGAGGAAATCCTGACTCATGAAATTCCTTCCAACCCTAATATTGAAAGATTTTTTTCTTCCTTCCTAAAAATGAAGCATAGCAGAAATAAAGTATTTTTGCCTGATTTATAAACCCATGCCTTCAAAATACCCATACATACCAATAGGGAAATATTGACAAAAAAAAAAAAAAAAA
>NW_017728992.1:32524610-32558230 GCF_001723915.1 Gavialis gangeticus
TACCAATAGGGAAAAATTGAAAAAAAAAAAAAAAAAAATGTATAAGAGTCAGCTTTCTATGTTGCTAGCAATTTAGTTCTAGTGAGATTTATATTTTTTAAATAATTAACATTTAAAAAAATATTTCCATCACCTATTTACCTATAGAATGTATTAGAAATCTGTCACTTCTGGCTGTAGTACAGTAACTTCTAAAAAGCATGTTAAAAGCAGGCTTTACATTTTAATATCTTTATCCCAACACATTTAAAGTGAACATCACATATAAAACCAACTGAGGATTGAAAATTTGGTGGAACAACATCACACAAAGCTTCAATTTGTCTACATAACTTTACTTCAATATTCAATCCTGTTTAGTTGGCACACCTCTCTCAGACATAATGGTATTCAACAAACATATATCACTAGATCTCTGAGAAATACTTTGGAGCATAAGGAAAAGTTAGAAACTCAATATGTATTATAGAAAAAATGAGAAAATCAGAATGCATATGTTGTTAACAGCTATAGTTCTATATTAAGGGTCAAATCCACAGTAAATGCAGATTGGTTCACTAAATGAATACAGCTCTACTGATGTATACTAGAGGATCAGTCATTACTACTATCAGATGCATTTCATTTTGTAGATATTTGATATAAATGTACAAAATAAGTTTTATTTGAAAATAGAAGACTAAAGACACATTACAAACTTCACTGAATCTTAATTCAGACAATCAAGGAGGTTGTATTGCTCGTTTGCCCTGCGTTTTATTTTTTTCCTGTTATCATATATAATAGAGTTTCTGAAACCAAGTTTGTAATTCACTTAAAGTATTTTTGTCATTTTATTTTTCCTGTCTGTGACAGGACATGCCTTTGGAGTGGCCATTGCACCCCCTGAGCCTACCCTGCACTCCTAGTCCTCTATACAAACTCCGCTTTGTTTGTCACAGCTGCCATATCCTGGTGTTCCTTTAATATTGATTTGGAGGCTGCCTCTTAGCCCTAGAATGTTCTCTCCATCTTTTAGTGGTTTAACCAACCCTTCTAAGTCTCTGGGTCCTTGGCCCCCTGACTTCACATTACTGTTCTCCATTGGTGTCTCTACCCCAACAGAGGTACTGGTGACTAGCTGGCACTGTGAGCCAGTAATCACCACATACAGCACAAATGCCCCTTATCTAATGTTTAGGGCTTTTAATCATGGCCTTCTTCTGCCCCTACAGGCATGCCCATGCCTCACAGATGTTTCGCTGTACACTGTACAGTCCCTTGGAGAGGCCTCAGCCCTACTGGTTTTTGCTTTCTTTTCTTGTGGCTGCAGACCTCCAACCCTGCCAACTAATTTGGACCCAACTTTCTCAGCCTTGTGTGTTCTCTGGCATCCCTGACCCAGGGCAAGTTTGCTTCATCTTCAGCCCGATCCCCTGACATCCCTAACCAGGACAAGGTTACTCTTGCTTCAGCTCAGCCCCCTGACATTCCTGATCCAAAGCAAGGGTGCTCTCAGCTCTGCTCACATGCCTGGCACCCCTTCTCCAGGACAAGGTTGCTCACAGCTTTGCTCAACCCCCCAGTGACTTGGGCTCATGGTGAGACTGCTGTAGGCTCTGCCCAGCACTCCCTCCACCCCCTAGTGTCTGACCCACAGCAAGGTTGCTCTCCTTGTATATCTACCTATGGCCCTTGCGTACAGGGCTCAGATTCCTGCCATTTGCAGTCCACTAGGTCCTTGACTCTGGCAGGTCCCTATGCTGGTTGTTGCCAACAGCACCCCAGTAGCCTCCACTTCATCCATTCTAGCCACATTGGGTCAGCCAGTCTAAACTTAAAAAAAATATTAATACAAGCAACAACTTTAACTCAAAGCTCCCTGCTCTGTATCATCACACCACTCCCAGGCCACTCTCCTATGCTCTGGGCCTGGGAGTACCTGGCATGCCTGTAGTTTACACTCCTCACCAGTCTGCACTGTCAGAAGTTCCTCTTTCAACAGAGTTCAGGGCTATACTGCCTCTGAGGCTCTGAAAGCTGGGTTTATATCCCTGGGCTCCTCTCCCTTCTGCTCAGGTGTTCTCTTGACTAGCTGCAGCTGTGTCCCTTTACCTTAATGGGGAGCTTACTGCCTAGGCTGCATTTGTTCCCTGGCTGCCTTCCTTCCTGCAGCTAACCCATGTTCAGCCACCTGGGGCTCTTTCTGCTTCAGTTTTCCCCTTAAAGAAATAGGATCCCGAAGCTCTCTGTTACACTATCAATATAGTATTACTAAATACTTAAAGCAACTATTCTATGAAAACATAACAAGATAAGTAGAACAGCAATACTTAACAGCCTTTCAGACTACTGTACTGGAGTAGTAGCATTTTGACGAAGAAAGAAGTCTACAAAATATATTAAGAAAACATTGTTTTATTCTTGTCTTAATGTACCTTATGTTTATAGCTATTCAACAAGCTAAACATCTGTTTTATTCTGAGCACATTCATGTTCCTTCCAATATCTACACATACCAGAAGGGCTAAAAAAAAGAAAAAAGACAAAATATTGATTTATGAAATTTCATGATGCACAGAAAGTATTCTGGTTTCATCCTTCACTTAACATAAACATGAAACGTGTTCGATGTCTATGAAACTCCTTGAAGGATTGCAAATCATATTTTAGTAATTGCTGCCAGTCGTAAATCATGAATACTTGTAGGTAAGCACCTCGCAGACTTTCTTTGTCTGGTACATGTAGATTAAGGATCTATTCTAATAATGTTGCTGCATGTTCTCATCTCCTATTAACTATATTATCAACTGCAAAGTCTGCAAAATCAGCTTTATTCACTGGATTTCATTGCTTTTAGTCCTTGTAGGATTGAGCCCTAAACTCCTGAAATCTACCATTGGTAGTTTAATGCTGATGATCAAGAAAATGTTCACACCTGCCTTTGCAACAGTTTAGCTAAGTAGGAATACATATTCAGAGAAACAGAAGACTAAAAGGGTCACTTTAGAGAATGGATCTCATTCTCCACCCCTATAGTATATGAATGAATATTTAGGCAATAAAACATAGCTCATCAAGAAGCATCAAGCTGTGTTTCAAGGTTCATTCCAGCTTGCACAAGTAAAAATCTATATCAGGACACTTGGGACATAAGAAGAGAACAAAATTGCTCTGAGCCACTGTGCTTGCTGATAAATGACACAGTAAGAGAAAGACATTATTCTCTTCCCCCACCACAAGACGTAAAGAAAATCTATAATAAGATATGTTTGCAAACATGTTTCTTATTATTTAAATCTCCTCTACAAACAAACCCATTACAAATGTGAAGTGTACAGGATACATGATACAGATAAGAAGGAAAACAAATTCAGTTTTGGGATGTATACACATAGTTTTCATTATCTTCCGTTTGGCATGTCCTTGCCATTGAGGATGATTGTCTTAAGTGATTGTCCTATTTGTGGGTCTGAAGATGGCAGAAAAGGCTGATCCAGGATCAACAGACTCTGTTCCAACTCAGGCATGTGTTTATGTGTGCAGTGGGTGGCTCCAGATTCTTGATTCAGTCCATGACAAGCTGCTTCTGCTTCTCCTGCTTGTCCATGTCTGGTTCTTATTGAAAGGTTTTGAAGTAATGAGAACCTTGCAGCATACTGTTCCTCCATTTGTGGTGGTCCCGGGAGATAGACTCCAATGAGTTGAGTTAATGTTGCATTTTTTTCAAGTTGGCCTCAGGATGTCCTTGAAGCACTGTCTCTGTCCTCTTGAGCATATGCTTTGATTGAGCTGGGAGGAAAAAAACCCATGCTTTGGGAGTCTGGAGTCAGACATCTAGATGATGTGGCCAGCCTAGAGAAGCTGATGTTGGATGATCATCTGAATGCTCATGGTGTTTGCTTGCAAGAGGATGTTAATTTTGGTGCATCTATCTTCCCGCTGGATCCAAAGGTCTTTCATGGGCATTGTTGATGGTACTTCTTCAACAACTTGAGGCATCTCCTGTATGTTGTCTGCACCTCAGCTCCATAGAATAAGGTGGGGATCACAACTGCTTGATAAACCATGACCTTGGTTTTGGATCTGGTGTCACGATCTTCAAACACCCATTTCCTTCAGCATCTGAAGGCTGCACTTTCACATTTAAAGTGAGGCAGGATTTCATTGTCAATGTCAGCCTTCTGAGAGATGTCTTCCAAGACATGGGAAATACTCAACATTCTCCAGAGTCTCACCATAAATTTGAATTACCAGAGCTGGGAAGTGCTCATTAAGACCATGTTATGGAGGACCTTAGTGTTCTGAATGCTGTCTCAGTCTCATTTTCTTGTATGCCTTGGTAAAGACATTGATGATTGCCTAAAGGCAATCTGTTTCCAAGTGAGTATAGACTAAAGCATCAGCAGCATACTGGAGCTTGATCATCGAGATTAAGGTGGTCTTGTTTTTTTGCTCAGAGTTGGGTGAGATTATCATCCATTCAGTAGTTTAGTTCCACTGGAAGCTTGTTGATGGTCAGATGTAGCATTGCAGAAAGGAATATCAAGAAGCACGTTGGAGTGATGATGCAGCCTTGCTTAACTCCCATCTTAACCTCAAAGGGATCTGTGATACATCTGTTACTGACAACCATCATTTACATATTGTCATGGAGCAGAGAAAGGATGGTGATGAATTTTGGCAGGCATCCATACTTCAGAAGGTTCCTCACCAATACTTCTTATTTGACAGAGTTGAAGGATTCTGTGAGGTCAAAGAAGGCCACATAGAGAGGTTCATGTTGTTCCTTGCATTTTTCCTGAAGTTGGAGAGCTGTGAAAATCATGTCAGTTGCTCCTTTTGATGTCCTAAACCCACACTGAGATTCTAGGATGAGCTCTTCAGCCAGTAGAAGGAGATGTTTCAGGAGGGTTCTCACAGTGATTTTTCCTCCCTAATTTCCACAATTGTATTTGTCTCAATCATGGCATCCCTTCATCTGGGATTTTCTCATCATTCCAAGTGCTTAAGATGAGGGCATGGAGCTGTGATGTGAGCTTCACTCCCCACATGCCTGATGATTCTGGTAGGATTCCATTAGGTCCAGATGCCCTGTTGTTCTTCATCTACCTGATGACTTTCCTTAGCTTATCAAGGGTTGGAGGGATGGAGTTGATAACACTCTTGTCAGCAACAGAGTCTCAAAGTGTTCCTTATGTGGGCATTGATGGCTCCCCTTTCCTTGAACAGGTCTCCTCCTTCTTTAAATCTCAAGGGGGTTGATACCTGAGTGTTCGAACCATAGCTGGCTTTGCTGGCATTAGAAAAAAAGTGCATATTGTAGATATCAGGGAGATGTTAAATCTTCTTTTACCTTGTTTTTCCACAATCTCTTCTTCATTCTATGATTAATATTGCAAGGTTCTCCTTTGCATCTCTTCCTTGATTTGTTGGTGGTTCAATTTCTTTTGTTTGGAGTTGATGTCATTCTGCCTGGCACAAAAGGGCTTGTGCTTGTGGTTGATCAAGTCTTGGATTTCCCAGTCATTCTCATCAAATCAGTCTTGATATTTCCTGGTAGAAAATCTAAGTGTCTCTTCAGAGGTGCTAATGATGTTGGACTTGAATGCATCCCCAGCACTGCCAATATTTTCCCATTGCTTTTAACTTAAATTCACCAGTTTTTCACTGAGGCACTAGTGAAAGAGATCTTGCTTGAGTTCTTCCATCATTGATCTTCTGTTGACATTGCTTCTGCTGGAGAAATAATTTGGGAGCCAGTTAGAGTGACATAACCAATCAAATGAATCGGTGATTGGTCCAGCAGTTATAAGCTCCTAGCATAGCTCAGTTCACGCAGGTATTTTAGCAATCTCAGGCACAAACAATAACATAGTCAACTAGGTGCCAATGCTTAGACTGTGAAAGTTGCTATGATTCCTTGTACCTGTTTTCTGTCAGAACAGGATGTTGGTAATGGTGAGTCCATGTTCTGTGCCTTTGGACAAACAGAGGAAGCTTTTGGAGCTGATCTTTCTTACTTCTTCATTGCCCATGGTTCTGTTCCAAAGAATCGAATCCCTTCCGACTTCGGCATTGAAATCACCAAGATGAATAACTCTGTTTTTCTCCACAATGTCATAAAGGACTTCATAGGAGAATCATAGAATAATAGAAGGTAATGGTTGGAAGGGACCTCAGGAGGTCATCTAGTCCAACCCCCTGCTCAAAGCAGGACCATCTCCAACTAAATTATCCCAGTCAAGGCTTTGTCTAGCTGAGTCTTAAAAACCTCCAAGGACGGAGATTCCACAACATCTCTGTGTAATCTGTTCCATTGTTTTACTACCCTCCTAGTGAGAAAGTTCCTTTTAATATCTAACCTAAACTTCCCTTGCTGCAACTTGAGACCATTGCTCTTTGTTCTGTCATCTGCCGCCACTGAAAACAGTTGCCTCCAGCTGGTAAGTCTGTTGGGTTTGGGGGAGGGAAAGGTCATGGGCAAGGTAGGGATTGGGGCTGGGACAAGCTGCCTAGCTGGGGCAGAGGGGCATGCTACTCATGGAGGGAGGTGTGGGGGGCACAGGATGCAGGTGTGGCAGCATTGGGAGCAATGCTGTGCTCTGCTTGCCCAGCTGGAGTGGGGAGCAGGATGCAGGCATGGCTCACTCCAGGCAGAAGGAGACAAGCAACAGAAGGGCATTTCCCCCACTCCCAGTGCTGCTGCACTTCCCATGCCAGCTGGCAAGTGGCAACAGGGCAGAGCCTCCACTCCCAGTGCTGATGCAGGCATGCCGGTGCTGGGAGCAGGGGGCTATGCTCTGATGCTGCCTGGAACAAGCCGCACTTGCATGGCACTCCTGCCCACCCATGCCAGCTGAGCAAACGGCAGCAGGGCATAGTTCTTGTGGCTCCTCTCATTGGGGAAGAGGCAGGCAAAGCCAGAGGAGCCATGGGAGAAACCCCCATGGCTGCCCTGCCTAGCCCCATCCCCCTCCTGGCTCACACAGTGTGGAGCAGTGGAGGGCAGCAGGGATGGCCCCCCAGCTTGGCACCCATGCAGCAACTGCCCCATGGTGCGGGTGCAATGTGACTTGGCAGGGCGCTGCATGCTGTCTGGGAGCTGGGGCATCTCCAGCTGTCAGCCAGAGCCTGGCACCACTTAGCCCCAGTGACCCCAGTTCCCAGACACTAAGCAGCACTGACTCGCTTTTTTTTTAAGTGCGAGAACTAGGCTGGGGCTGGGCAGGGGCTGGGGCTGGGCAGGGTAGCCATGGAGGATTCTCCCATGGCTCTCCTCACCTGGAGAGAGGCAGGCACAGCTGGAGGAGCCATGAGAGAACCTGCAGCCACCCCGCTGTGCCTGCTTTTCCCTGGCCTACCCAAATCACTGAATCTCTCCATATCAGCGCCAAATCTTCCAAAGCTGATTTGGCTGAATTGATTCAGGACAGTAATCCGACTCTCTGAATTGAATAACTGTCCTCTGAATAAGCTGAATCCAAATCTGAATTGAATACTTCCCTATTCACACAGGCCTACTGAACAGCAAACTGTTTGTCGTACTTTCTGCCCCTGGTCACTCAGAGAATCTCCTTTTATACCCTGCTGGACCTGAATTAGCTCTGCCCCCTCATTAGGGCTTCTGATGGGCACAGGCTGCAATCATTCAGCAATCACTCAACTAGCAACATTCCCAACATCTCTGAGCATATGCCCAAAACACAAAGAGCCCCCCAAACAAGCACTCAGCAATCCAAATGCGCAGGGAGCCCTGAATAACTTACCTTCCCTGGGCAGGATCTGGTGCCTGGCTTCTCTTCCTCTTCCCTTTCCTCCAAATTTCTTGCCCCGTTTGCTGCCCCTGTTTGACTTGGTCAAAGTAGGTGTAGAATTCCTCCTTGGTTTCAACAGCAGCATCAAGAGTCAGAACATAGATGCTGATGACAGTGGCATATTGACTCCCACCAGTTTAAGAGGGAGAGCCAACAGGTGCTCATTAATTCCAATAAGGAACTTACTGAGTTGGTTTACAAGTTCAATCTTGATGGCAAAACCAACTCCATGAATCCAGCGTACTCCTTCCTGTTTACCCTTCCAGAAGAACATATAGCTGCCTTCATGTTCTTTGAGATGTCCATCTACCATTACTGGGTCTCCTTCAGCGCAGCAACATCAAAGTTGTGTCACCTGAGTTCCTGAGCCATGATTGCAGTGTGGTACTCCAGGCATTAACTATTAGCATTATCCATGATGGTCCTGATGTTCCATATCCCCAAACTGATTGTGTGTGGTCATTGATTTTAAGTGCAGTAAAGGTGATCCCACTGGATGTGGTTATCCAGTCAAGAAGAATGTAGACAGGCTTCATTTAGGGCACTTTTTCTAGCCCCTCCCCATGTGGGGTGAGCAGAGCAGGTCCTGAAGAGGGCTGCTCAGTCACAGTTAGACCTAACAAATTGCTCTCCTGACTTGTCCATTACTAGAAGACCTTTTTATAACTGACACCCTCATGTCAGTTCAAAACTAAGGACTACCAGACCTCACGGTCCTGCTTCTGTCATCATTTTCTGGTCACCAAAGGGCTTGAAAATGTGCTGGAAAAGCTGTTTTTATGGAAGATGCCTGTGCATGATTTTTTTTATCATGGAGAAGCTGCTGTATATCAGTTTCCACACAGTTCTTGACAGACTGGGACCTTAATCCAATGGCAAAGAGACCAAGACAACTGGAGATCTTGTTCTGCTGAAGCCTTCACCTGCCTTCACAACCATTGAGATTCTAACATCTCCTTCCACCTGCTTCACCACTGAGGACTTGTAGATCCATAGCTGAGGGCAGGGCAGGCATATTATAGTGGTGACCTGTTCACCATGTCACAGCACTGTCAAAGGACATATGGGGCTTTTCAGGAGGGAAAACATTACCATCTGCTGTCCCCTGCACATCCTAGTAGTGCTCCCACTTCTTGGTTCATGGCTGTTTATTCATTAGAGTTACTCCTGATTATTTCATAGCTAACTTTCCCTGAAAGTCATTCTTCTTATCTGCCACTTGTGGACACACTGGATGTGTCTACATGCGCACTAATGTGACATTGCTACTGTACATTAAGGTTAGTATGTCTAATATGAGGTACTACAGAAATATGCAGTAACCAGCACTAACCTGCAGTAACAATAATGCACGGTCTTTTTGTGATGCTTAATCCATAGTAGACTAATTCTACTGTGCATTAGCTCATTAGCATGGTTTTTGCTGTGACATGCTAATGTGTAATAAATCAGTCTACTGAGCACTAAGCGTCTCGTGTAGATGCACCCATTGGATATCAGTACAGCTCTGCCACCAAATTATCTTCGGTAGGCAACATGCAGAAAATGCTGGTCAAATAAGAGTGGTGTACAGGTCATTCTCAGCTTGGAAGGAGGTAGGGAGTGGGGTCCCACAGGGTTCGGTCCTTGGACTGGTGTTATTTAATATCATCAGTGATTTGGACGAGGGTACAGTAAGCACCCTCTTCAAATTTGCAGATGATATCAAGTCATGGGGCAAAGTTAACACACCGGAGGGGAGAGGGCAGGGAGCAGATAGAGGCCAATCTGGACAGGTTAGATCAATGGGCAGAATGAAATAGGATGCAATTCAAGAAAGATAAATGCAAGGTACTCCATCTAGGGAGGAGGAATCCCCAGCACACCTATAGGTTGGGGGATGACCTCCTCAGCAGCTCAGCAGCTGCAAGGGATCTTGGAGTCATAGTTGACTCCAAGATGAACATGAGCCAGCAATGTAACAAAGCCATCAACAGGGCCAATCACACCTTTTTGTGCATTAGCAGATGCATGACCAACAGATCGAGGGAGATGATGCTCCCCCTCTATGTGGCTTTGGTCAGGCTGCAGTTGGAGTATTGTGTCCAGGTTTGGGCACCGCACTTCAAGGGGGACATGGAGAATTTGGAGAGGATTCAGAGGAGGCCCACTCTCATGATTAGTGGCCTCCATGAAAGACCCTACAAGGGGAGGTTGAGGGATCTGGATCTCTTCAGCCTTCACAAGTGATGTCTGAGGGGAGACCTTGTAGCTGCCTATAAGTTTATCAAGGGAGAACAACAGGGAATTAGAGATGTGCTATTTACCAGAGCACCCCTAGGAGTAACTAGGAATAATGGGTGCAAACCAGTGGAAAGTATATTCAGGTTAGACATTAGGAAGAAATTTTTTGTAGTAAGGGTGGCCAGAATCTGGAATGGGCTTCCAAGAGAGGTGGTAATATCACCTAACTTGGAGGTCTTCAAGAGGAGGCCTCTGTCCTCTTTCCTGCCAGGGGCAGGGGGTCAGACACAATGATCCTTGGTTGTCTCTTCTGACTCTAAAATCTATGAGTCTATGAATCTATGAAACATCCTAGCATGGGAATCAAAAAAATTAGATTTACTTTTCTGCTCCATATCATGTTTCCTTTATCACTTTAGGCATTCTTTCTGCTGCTCTATATTACCTCTTGATATCTCACCCTTCACTGAGGTGCTGTGGAGTTTGTGAGGGGACTATATCATATGTGGAACCCAATAAGATCCTTGAGAGAGATGCATATGAATCCAAGAATAGAAGTGAGCTTTGAAATGTCATAAAAGTGTAGCTAGAATGCACCAATAATCTTAAATTTACAGCAACAGATAATCTTCAGAATAAGGTGCCAAATGATTTTTTAAGAGATTCTTGAAAGAAGATTATTCTTGTGCATATCAGTTATTAGGTGCAGTACTTTGAGGGATACTATATTCAGCATTTCTTATGTGTTAGCAAAGCACATAATGCTCAATTTACACAAGGTACAAGATAGTGTTTCTATTCCAAATTTTTTTCCACCAGCTCTAATCAGGAATTTTCCCTTGCTAATGATATACATTTTCAACATATTTGTTCTTCAGTGCTATGAAGTATCAGACTCGAAACCAATAATAGGATCAAAGTGTAAAGTGAAGTTACACAGTAAACTTAGGGTGCTGACAAAATTGACATTTGTCATGCAATCGGTCCCCTGAAATCACTGTATAGCTATGCTGTGATGTGCATGGCCACAGAGTGCTTTAAAAGTCACTGATCACATGACAAATTACCCTCATACAATCAGGGTTCAACTGAAGGCACTCCAAAGTGGAGCACCTTAGGGAACATCTGTTCCCTTAGGGTCAGTAGTCAGCATGACCAGGGCTGTGCTGATATAGCCCCATTCCCAGTGCTGTATGCAAGAAGAGAGAGGGGATGGGGTGGGGGGAGCTTTGGGCTGGGATTTGCCTGACATGAGCTGGAGTAGGGGTGAGTGGATTGGAGCCCCACTCCACTTTGTGCCCTCCCCAATCCCCTCCCCCTCTAGTTCATGTTGGGAAAACCCAAGCCCACAGCTCCCCCCGCCTCCCTTCTGCCCCCTCCCTTCCTGCAGACAGCACTGGAGCTGGTGGGGCTAGGGGAGAGAAGCTGAAGGAAGATTCCCCTGCTGGATCAGCCCGAAAGTGGATCTTGATACCCCCCCCCCCACACACACACACACAAGCACACTGAACATATGTATGTCTGTTGGGTTGGGAGGGGGGTTACTCTAACTCATGGTGCTTTTTGTGCGGTACCATGAGTTAGAGCAGGCACATGTATATTTATCATCACCCTTAGATCATACTAAAGGCACCTAAAATGTGAGTACCTGTACATTAAACCTTGTTATGCTGTTAAAACTTAATATGAGATTGCTCACATAGAACTCCTATGAACGTGCAGTGAAGCTGCTGTAATTATAGCACATTCGAGCAGACTGAATTAATCATTCAATGAGCTTTAATTAAAGTATCCTCATGTCCATTTTTCATTGAGAGGACCCTGATACATGTGACACTTAAAGCCACTCTAATTAAAGCACCCCACCACCCCCGCACTCCCAGAACATGTGTATAAATGCCCATAATGTTGTAACTTTAACACCACTTAATATTTCACAGACCTAATATATGTTAAATGTAACATATAACTTCACCCTATAGTCTTAAATCTTGCTGTCTTAAATCATTGGCAGTTGTAATTTTGGGAAAGAAATTTCACAGTCAGAAGAAAAGAAAAACCCCACACTTCCCTAACCAAATGAGTTTTTTTATTAAATTTAATTACATTTGGGGCTTTTTTAATAAATAGCAGTTTTTCAAGCTTCTGAGAGGGAAGCTTAGTTGGAGTGTGAAAAGAAATGCAGAGAGAGATGTATTAGCAGGCAGAAGATAAGTAAGGTGACCAAAGAGGCATGATAAATTGGAAATATATGGTATTTAAAGATTCCATTGGCCTGAAACTTGTATAATAATGTTACTAATAAACAGCATCATTTTCTGTATTTCTTTATTTGTTGAATTAATTATTTAGTTATTGTGAGTCCATTTTTACATGGTTAGAAAGAAAAAAAAAACACTTAGAAATGCAAATCGCCCCTGAAAAGGACCTAAAATATGTGGGGGGAGGTTCAGAAAAAGCCCACTTGGGTTCTTCCTGTTTTAGAGGAACATGTTGCATAGCCCACAGAGAAATGGAGAAAGCTCTGATTTCTAATGGTACAAAAATCATTCAGTGCTTCAGGGAGTTGAGATACTTTGGAATCATGCATATCATCTTTATATAGAGAAAAGCTACTACTGGCTTCTCTTTCACATTGAGTTACCATCGGGGATCCTAGTTTTCCCTGATAAAAAAAGTCACAAATTCTCTAATAAAGAACTTGCAAATTCTCTGATTAAAAACCCCAAAATCCATTATTAAATTTTAAAGGCCCCCCACAGCCCCACTACTGGACCTGCTGGTGCCCCTCACTCTCCCCACATCCCCCTAGCCCTGCTCATGCCTTTTGCCCCCTACCCACAGTCCCTGCCCCCAGCCCTGCAGGAGGGGGCCTCCAGCTGCCAGGGCTATGGGGCCAGGGACCCAAGTCCACAGCTTCCTGCCCTTAAAGAAGGCAGTGGCTGCTGCAGCAGAAAGAGCATGGAGCCAGCTCCCCTACTGCTGCCTGCCTGCTGCAGGCTCGGGTAGGGGCTCAGCTGGCTCCTGGCTGCAGCGTGCACTCCCATGGGACAGAGGGTACCCACATCCCCCAAATCTGTGGGAGGGCAGGGGCAGGGAAGATGCAAGTTGCAGGACCATGCTCCCCCCCCTGCTGCCTTCCTCTGGGGCCTCCGCAGCACATCACATGTGACCCGGAGTAGCAAGATACAGCAGAGCTGTATAGGAAAGCTTTTTGCCTCTGTGACCTCTGTGATGCCCTGGTGACACTACCCCTGCAGGCAGGGGCAGCAGCGTAGGGTATGACCCTGTACTGCTGACCTCACTGCCCCCATGCACACAGGGAAAGTCTGGCCAGGGCAGCATGGAGCTCACAGCGGCAAGCAGCTTTCCTGCATGGCCCCACTGTGCCTGCCATGCCAAGTCACACACAATGTGCTGTAGAGGCCCTGGGACAGGGCAGCGGTGCGGAAACCATAAGCCTGCAGTGTGCACCTGCACTGCCCCACCCCATGCATAGATGTGGGGGACACAGTTTCCCTGTACCCCATGGTGCATGGACCAGGACCTGCATGCTATTGGCCTGAGTGGGCTCCGTGCTTCTGTGTGTGGCTTCTCTGAAGGGCTGATAGCACACTGCTCTGGGTCCATGGGCCACCAGCGGGTCAGGCAGTCGTGCAGGAATCTGATTGGGGGCTGAGGGAGTGGGGAGGTATTGGGGAAAGGCCCACATGCAGTACCTGTCCAGCCGGCAGTGCTTCAACTGGGAGTGGCATGCTATCAGCCTGAGCAGGATCCACGCTTCCCTGTGTGACTTCCCTGAAGGGCCAAGAGCATGCCATTCTTGATCTACACACCATCGGCATGCACTCCATGTGGGGCTTCCCCCAACACCTTCCCACTCCCTCAGTCCCCAGCCACACACATATGCCCTGCCCCACACCTGCCCTGCTGGCTCTTCCCCCAGCCCTGGCAGTCACCCATACCCACACCTGCCACCCATGCCCCACAACCCGACTGGCTATGCTGGTGCCCCCCACCCATGACCCGCAGCCCCCCAGCCCTGCCAGATGTGGCCCCCAGTCCCCTGCAAGCCCCACTTACCTTAAGCCCCAGGAACCAACAGTGAGCCTGGGCCAAGTCTAGGGTGACTGAGAGCCTCAAGGCCCAAATTTCTTCCTCTACAGACAAGGTCAGGGGCTTCCCGCCCTTTTTGCAATTAGCTCTTGCAAGCTGGAACTCTGCCAGCCTGCAGAGCTCTTTGCAAAAGTAGGACATTTGTGGGTATCTCTGCTAAAAGGGAAAATCTGGTTTTTCTCTGATAAAGTCTGAAAATCTGTGGTTTTCTCTGTTTTTCTGTGGGAAATGGAAAACCCAGATCCCTAGGTATCATGGGATTCAGACAGGGTACTTTGTGGAGAGGAAGAGAAAGCATTGTTCTGGAAAGCTGTTTTTAAAAAAAAGTTGTGTGTTTGAAGCTGTTGCGGAGTTCAGTTTATTAGAATAAGTTGAAGGGAGATGGATTAGTGGGCAGGTAATAGCAAAAAGAAATGTGATAAATAGTGGAGTTATATGGTAAACTTATTTATCACATGTCTATGCAATTTGTCAAGCAGCTGTCCAATTTATAACCTCCCCATGTGACATGCATATATTAATATCGTGCACTGCTGTCATTGCCTGAAACCTTATGGTACAGTTTCTGATAATCATACATCATCATTCCCTGTTTTTTCCTTTTACAGAAAACTGCATTCAAAAGACTGGATAAATACTGCCCCTGTATGCTTCAAGTGGTGTCAAATAAACAAATAGTAAGGAATGGGGTGTGCAAGACGATACCCACTAGATCATCCCAGCCAAGGCTTTGTTTAGCCAGGTCTTAAAAACCTCCAAGAATGGAGATTCTACAACCTCTCTGAGTAACTTGTTTCAGTGCTTTACTACCCTCCTCCTGATAAAGTTTTCCCTAAGGTCTAACCTAAACTTCCCACAATTTCTCCGCAGAAGTCATGTGCCCCAGCCCCCTATTTCCATTGCCCTCTGCTGGACTCTCTCCAATTTTTCCACATCTTTTCTGTAATGGGGGGCTCAAAACTGGATACTGGGGGGCTCAAAACTGGGGGGCCACCTTGGTGGGGGGCTCAAAACTGTCCAGTTAGTAGGGGGTGGAGAGGGCTGGAGGAGGGGAGAGACAACTAAGGAGTAACCCCCACTTGCCTCACCCCGTTTGCCCTCTGAGCTCCCCCATCACTGCCCCACCCAGCCCCAGCCCCTGTCTGTCCTCTGAGCCCCCTCATCACTGCCCCACCCAGGCCCAGCATCCCAGCAAAAAAAAATCCTGACACTGGCAGTAGCAGTTGCCATCAGGGTTACTGGGGCCTCCTGGAAGAGCTCCACCATACAGCACAGGGCAGCAGGGGGCAGCAGGGACATGCCTCAGCCACCTGGCACCCACACTGCCACTGCTGCATCGCAAAGGGCTTTAAGACACTGCAAGAGGCATGTGCACGCTCATCTGGATGCGCCCCATGAGCTTTCTTTTTTTCAAATCCTCCAATTTGTCTATGTATCTCTGAATCCTATTCCTACCCTCCAGCATATCTACTACTCCCCCCAACTTGGGGTCATCTGCAAACTTGCTGAGAGTGCACTCCATTCCACCCTCCAGATTGTTGATTAAGATATTGAACAAAACTGTCACTAGGACCGATCCCTGGGGCACTCCACTTGATACCAACTGCCACTTAGATATTGAGCCATTGATTACTACCCTTTGAGCCTGATGTTCCATTCAGTTTTCTATCCACCTTATAATCCATTCATGCAGCTCATAGGTTTTTTAGCTTGCTTGCAAGAACTTTGTGGGGAACAAACAAAAGCCTTGCTAAAGTTAAGGCATATCTTGTCCACTGATCTGCCCACTTCCACAGAGCCAGTTACCTTGTCATAGAAGGTAGTCAAGTTGGTCAGGGATGACTTGCCATTGGTGAATCCATGCTGAATGTTCTTAATCACCTTGTACTCCTCCAAGTGCTTCCAGTTGATTCCTTGAGGACCTGTTCCACAATTTTTCCAGGGGCTGAGGTGAGGCTGATTGGTCTGTAGTTCCCCAAATCCTTCTTCCCTTTATTAAAAATCCTCCTCTATTCCTCTTTCTTCTCAGAGGCAACACTTTCTCCTCCTCTTCCCTCACTCTCCTGCCTTCCACTGCTGCTTTCTCCCTTTTTTGGGTGCGAGGAAGTTCCAAAGGTAGCAAGGCTGAGAGGGGGTTAGGCTCAGCTGGGGATGGGACACAAGCAGCAGGGTGATTGGAGAGTAGTTCCCCCCATCCCATCTCACTGGGGAAAAGAGAACCCCCAGCCATCCTGGCTGACTTTGTCCTTATCCCCACCTTAGCCCAGTCCCCATGCAGGGTGTAGGAATTACTTTGGTGCTTCCCCACTCTCTGACATTAGGGAAAGGCAAGTGAGAGAGGGTAGGGAAAGGGGCAGAGAGGTTGCCTTTGAGCAGGAAGGGGAAGAGAGGGAGGATTTTCACCTGCTTTAGAGACTTTAAAAAGTTCTCAGAGGCTTCCAGGGTGCTCTCCAATTCAAAAGGGGGTACAATTGTGCCAGTGTACCCCTTCCAAATCCACCACTGGGTTGTTGAGAATCTGATAATAAATATTCTGGTTATAAAATACTAATATATGTGTTGCGCTCCGAACCCGGTGTACCCTTGACCTGCGAGCCTGGGTCGGCATGACCGGCTTGGCGCAGAAAGGATCGATGACCGGACAGGTGGGGATTAGCGGCGAGTAGGAGTCAGGCAGCTTGGAGCGTAGTGGTTATATGAAAGGTTTATTGTACTCACACTACAGATGTCACAGCGTAGGCAGGAGAGCTGACTTGTTCAGTTACAGTGCATAAAACAGAACAATCTAAAGGGGTCTGTTGGTTCACGGGGTTCCTGAGCCGAGCCCTTGCTTTCTAACCCGGAGGCTAGGTGCGGCTGCCCGACTCAATAGTCCTAGAACTGGTCAACAGCTCATGCACAGGGAAAATCTATAATGCACCTTCGATCAATAAACTTCCGAGAGCTCTTTGACGAGAAGGATGAACGGATGAACGAACCGGTACGAATACGCCAAAATGAAGGTCGAATGGCAGGGAGATGTCTGCGAGTGGCCAATCCACTGACTGTCTCTCCTTGGTGTGCACAGAGTTCTCCGCTTTGAGCGGGAATGTGGTCTTAGTTATAGTCAGCAGTGACCAATCGCTACATGCCAATTGTGAATATTTACTGACTGCCAATTACGTTCTTACACTAGTGACCTAGATATATTATTCATCACACTAGTGACCTAGATACATTATTCATCTGACCTAAATACATTATTCATCTGACGTACTTTTACTGCCCTCAGTGGGTTCAAAAGATTAAACATGTGATGTGCACCTGCAATTGAAATCAACAAGCCTCTTAAGATGGAAGACAAACTTTTAACAAACTCTAACTGCAGCACATCTTTCAACAAGGGAATAAAGGCTACTAGTGCTGAGGGGTTTGTATGGCCGGCGTCCTTACTAAGTTATTATAGTCTTTTGCTTTGCTGGCATCAGCACTCTAACTGACAGGTAGAATTCAGACATGACAATATGGAAATTATTATTTTCCAGGAACATGCATGTTTTGATAAAAATAGCTAGGGGGTGTCTCATTTTCAGGATGGAATTTCTGTACAGGGAGCAAAAGACCTCAGGATAGACAATACCCAGTAGTTAAGGAGTTAATCTGGAATCTGTGAGACTGAAATACCTGCCCTTCTTGCTCCAAAGTAACAACTTTGATATCAGTCCTTCAGATCCCAGAAGAGTGCCTCTTCTATCAGGTTATGGGCTATCCTAGAGTGGCATTCTCTAAGACACTCCTGTTGAAATTGTTCTACCTGATATAAACAAATACATGAGACTGAGATTGAGTTTATAGACCTAGGGTTAGGATACTTTCAGGAAAACCGGAACTAGTCTCTAAGGGCAGCTTTGCACATGCTCTCGGATGGGTAGGGGCTTGTTTATTTAAAGTAGTTCCAAGAGCTACTCTAATTAAAGCACCTGCAGCCTCAGATGTATTCAGAATCTCCTTAACAGTGGTGGGGGCACATTAATAAAGTTCATTTGATGAGCTTTAGTTAAAGCGCTGCCACTGCCAATTTGAACTGTGGGGTGCTGACTACATGTTATGCAGAGTCTGCTGGAGTGTGCTAATTAGCTCGACACATGTTTATTAGAGCTGTGCGAAGTTTCAGTTCCTGATTCAATTCAGAAGAGATATGGCTCAATTTTGTGGCCTAATCTCTGAATCAAAATTGAACCAGAGAACCCTCTGAATCAATTCAGAAAGATTTGGAAAGATTCAGCAATTCAGACATAGATACAGCTTTAAATGTTTTTTCTACACACCTCTGGGTAGCAGGGGCTCATGGTTTCTGTGATGCTGGGGTACATGGAACATCCCACAGAAGCACAGAGGACTCCCCAGCATGCTTGGCAACAGACCAGAAGTGGACCAGAAGCACTTCTGCTTCCACTTCTGGGTCTGCCAGGGAGTGTGCAGGGGGGGTGCCCCTGCAGCCCCCCTCGGCTTGGCAACTGGTGCCTCCTGGGCTGGGAGGGGGCACCCCGGGTTCCCCTGCAGCCAATCATTGAGCCAGAGAGGTGGAGGGGCAGGGGGCTCAGAACATTCCCCAACAGACCTGGAAGTGGACCAGAAGTACTTCCAGTCCAGTTCCAGGTTCACCGCCAAGTACATGGAGGGCCCCCCTGAACTCCTGTGGGATGCTCCATGCACCCCAGCATCACAGCATTCATGAGCTGTGCCTGGCATCTTGAGGTATGTAGAAAAAACTTTTAAAGCTGTGTCTGTGTCTGAATCTCTGATTCTCTGAATCAGCATTGAATCATCAGATTCAGATTTGGCAGAATTGAATCAGTGATGGTGATTCAAATCAATGAATCGAATCACTGTCCCTGATTCAGGCCAAATCAGAATCAGAATCGAATAAGAACCACTTCACACAACCCTAATGCTTATCAGCATGTATCAGAGCAGATGCCCAGCACATGTATAGGTGTCCTAGGTCTTCCACGTGCCTGTGAAGTGCTCTAAGTACTGACCTCTTCCGGGGTCATATACTTCTCTTTTTCTGTTGATTAAAAGCTCTAAAACATTGGTTTCATCCTAATGGAGAAAGGGAAAAATTAAATTTAAATTATTTTGGCATAATAGGAAAATTGTTTCACATCCAGGTCTAGTTGGAAATAAACTTGGTAAGGGGACATAAAATAAGGAGAAATTCAAGAGAAGTTCATGAGGAACTGCTGCCTCTTGTGAAACTATGCTTACGTTGGCTAGTTTGCTGTGGTGAAATGGAATTATGTTTACATCAGCCTCTATATTTTACAAGGGATGACAAAAACCTTCCTAAACTGTGTGGTTGTAAACAAAAATGTTTATATGACTGACAGCTGCAGGACACAAAACCTTCAATGTGTACATGCTTCAGGGTCAATGATTGTACGCAGTGCCCCAGCTGAAATGCTAATTTGCTATTAAATGATTTCTTAGAATAAATAGTGAGCAAGAATGAAGAAAATCAAAAGAACAAGATAATAAAATGAACTGATAGAGAGAAAAGAATTTTACTGACCTGCTTCTCATGCAACTTAGAGAATTTCATGAAACTTGAGAGCCATGGTCTGCTCACTCCTGGTATATCATGTGCTGGCAATATCAGTCAGGCTTAAAAGTCAAAGGAAATGGGTAATGTTTGTTTTCAGTTACATACTATTACGTTTGTGCTTCTTTTGTGCATCTGTGCAGTTTTCTTTGCTATGCCAGGATAATGTCTTTTATAGACAGGTGCAAATATTCCTACAGGAGAAGTCACTGTCTTTACAAATAGCTTGTTCTGTACACCGCCTATCAGTGATATGCAAGAAAATAAGGAGTCTGTATTTGGTAGTTTGAAATAATGAAATTGCTGTATTCCACTATTTCAGACCTGGAGCATCTTAGTTCTTACATGTTCTCATGTTTTGTTTTCGTTTTTTTTAACTGTCAGATTTCAGTGGCATGAAAATTTGATCCAAAAGGTTTATGTTTTGAATAATGTTACTGGCAATTCTTATTTATACAAACAGTATTTTATTGACCCTAGTAAGTGGTTCCAACACTAAATCCTGAATAAAGATACAGATGCCCTTTTATTGAGATCTGTTGGCTAAGGTTTCCCAGTATGTAGTATATTTTACTCGGTCTATTTACTATTGCCTGGTCACAAAAATGTATCTTATGATGAAAGATGGGCCCAACGGCCTTTACAATATGAATGGCAAGAATAGGTATGTATGAGATAATCTTTTTCAATAGGGGCCTAATTCAAAGTTCTTAAAACTCAATGGGACTCTTTCCACTGAATTCAGCAAGCCTTATATTAGGCCCCAAGTGTATTCGCTGAAGTGAACAAAAGCATGAATTGTTTAAACTGTAGAACTATGAGAATAGGAATGATGTCCATCTGCAAATAGAACTTTTATATTGTCTTTATATAATTATAGTACCTATTTTTACATACATTCTATTTCAAAATTTAGATATACATGTAACTCTCTTTATATATGTATAGATAGATAGATCAATCAATATTTATTATACTTGTGTGTGTGTGTAAATATAAAGATATGTATACTTACATCTGAAAATATGAAGTAGAATAGTGGGTTACAGACTCCATGAACCTACTCATACACTTAAGTCTGCCAAAATGTTTTCATGGATACGTATTTTGGTTAAGATGGAACACAGTTCAGCCCAAGGATTACAATTTTTTTTACTTCTTTCTTTTTGGTTTTATTCATTGTTTATTTTAGGGTCTGTTTATTTCTATGCAAATATTGTTTCTGTAACACTGCATAGCCCCTAACCTTTATTTTCCCCTAAATTTTTAGTCTCATTAAAATAGCTTTCTAAATTGCTGGGCCTTTATCACTAAAATTAAAATCACCAACATTTGCCTGAACAGCTTCTAAAACTTTACTGGAGATATTAATTAGCAAAGACAACAAAGGATAATTTAATCTTGAAATTGCTTGTACTATCCCCCACACCATGGAGTGTTATTACCTATGGGTAATAATTTCCCATTATAACTCTTGACTGAGATCAGCACATATTGCCTATGAACCGAACTTGAATAAACTATGAAACTTAAAGGTTCTGCACCAATATTTTTTTTTGCCTTTGCTTCCCATTCTGTTTCCATTTGTTATATTGTCTTCAGGCTATTTAAATATTTTATCAGCATAAGCAACAACAACAAAATACCACCGTATGATGCTATTTCTTGAGTTGTCAGTTCCTTAACACATTGTCCCATGAGACTCAGACTTGACAGTCTAAATGATATGTGGAGGGAGATTTGTTGGTCAAATATTATCAAGCTGATTTGAATTTCTGATCACTACTTGAAGTTAGAGATATAATTCATAATGGATTTTTTTTCCTTTCCTAATTTAGACTTACCTAGAGTATACTGATCAACATATTTCATAGTTTCTCTTACAATTTAAAGAAATTAAAAGTTAAAAACTTGATCAACATTTGCTTCTCTCCATTTCACCATTAGTATCCTCCAGGATAGTAGATAAGAAAGATGAAAAAGAACAAGGAATCAAATAATAGACTAACTGGTGGGTCTAGTGTAGATTTTGTGCTTCATAGGCCATGTCTATACAAGTGTGGATGTTTGTTTCCCTGGGACAAGAAGCAGTGGCACACCTTGTGCCACTGGTACTTGTCCCCAGGGAATGCCTGTGCCACACACCCTCTGGCATGTGGCAGGTTACCCTGGATACGGTAGAGGAGACTGGGGCCAGCACTGGGTCCTCCAGTCTTACCTCAGGACCTGGGGGGCCTCCTGGGGCTGAAGCAGTCATAAACCTGTCAAGCGGCACCTGGGCATAATGCTTAGGATAGATGGTTGCATAATAGTCTAATGGCTACTGGGGGCTCCCCAAGATCATGGTGGCCTCGTGCTTTGATGGTAAGAGTTTTTCTTCCTTGCCTTGGAGGTTGCTGCACAAAAGGTGGTGGAGAGGGGGCTCATGGTGAAGGAAGACTACATCCCCCTCAAGCCCTTAGAAGAGTTGGGGACCTGGGTAGTTCTCAGCTCTGTCCCAACCTATATCCCCAACTGGACACTGCTTCCCCAACTCCAAACCTGGGGAGGGCCCTGTCGCTGGGGTGCTGAGACCCCAGCCTCTGCCACGTGTGCTCTTTCCACCACCAGGTCATGATACACTATATAGACTGCCACACCAGGAGGATGAGCTAGACCTGGAATTCTCCAGACAGCTCTCAGAGGCCATACGATCAAGAGGTATGTTTCTCATGGGTGACCTAAACTACCCTGACATCTGCTGGGAGGAGCAGTCAGCCAAGTCTAACTGCTCACATAGGTTCTTAACCTGCATTCAGGACCTCCACCTGACACAGAAGGTAAATGATCCCACTAAGGGAAATGCTTTGCTGGACTTGGTGTTAGCTACAGGGGATGATCTGGTGGGGAATCTGCAGGTACAAGGTAACCTAGGGGATAATAACCATCAATTGATTTAATTCACTATCCGGAGAAGGGTGGGTAAACTAACCAGCAGGGCTGAAGTGCTAGAACAGGGAAACTATAGGCCAGTTAATCTCACCTCTATCTTTGGGAAAACATCTTGAAAAAAATCACTAAGGATCACATTTTTGGGAGCCTAGCACAGGAAATAATGTTGAAAGGAAATCAGCATGGATTCATTGCAGATAGATCCTGCCCTACTAACCTTCTTTCTTTTTATGACCAGTTCACAAAATGCTTAGATGCAGGAGTTGAGGTAGATGTCATCTACCTAGACTTTAAGAAGGTCTTTGATATAGTATCTCATTCTGCGCTCATAAGTAAACTGACAGGCTGTGATGTAGATGATTATATGGTCAGGTGGGTGACAAATTGGCTTAGGGGTCACACCCAGAGCTGATGATGGGCGGGTCGATATTGACTTGGAAAGATATGGAGTCCCACGAGGCTCAGTCCTTGGACTGGTGCTATTCAAAGTTTTCTTCAGTGACTTGGACAAGGCCATGGAGAGCACCCTGTCCAAGTTCACAGATGATACCAAATTATGAGGCAAAGTTAACACACCAGAGGGGAGGGAATGGATCCAGGTGGATCTGGACAGGTTGGAAAAATGGGCGGAATAAAATAGGATGCAGTTCAACAAAGACAACTGCTGCACCTGGGCAAAAAGAACCACCAACACACTTAAAGGCTGGGGGATGAGCTTCTCAGCAGCACAGCATTGGAAAGGGATCTTGGAGTCACAGTTGACTCCAAAATGAATATGAGTCATCAGTGTGATGAAATGTTCAACAAGGCTAACTGCACTTTATCATGCATTAGCAGATGCATGATGAACAGGTCCAGGGAGGTGATGCTGCCCCTCTATGCAGCAGTGGTCAGGCCACAGTTTGGATTCAGTTTGGATTCAGAGTACTGAATCCAGTTTTGGACACCACACTTCAAGAGAGATGCAGAGAATCTTGAGAGGGTTCACAGGAGGGCCACTCATACTGTCAGAGGCCTGCAGGCAAGGCCCTACGAGGAGAGGCTGAGGGATCTAGATCTCTTCAGCCTTTACAAGAGAAGGCTGGGAGGTGATCTTGTGACTGCCTATAAATGCATCAGGGGAGGTCAGCAGGGAATAGGAGATGATCTATTTACTAGGGCATCCCCTGAAGTAACTAGGAACAATAGCCACAAACTGACAGAGAGCAGATTTAGGTTGGACATTAGAAAAAAACTTCTTCACAGTAAGGGTTGTCAGAATCTGGAGTGCACTTCCAAGAGGGGTGGTGCTCTCCCCTACCCTGGGGGTCTTCAGGAGGAGACTGGATAAGAAGCCAACTGGACAAGTAGCCAGGGCAGGGGGTTGGACTCAATAAGCTACTGAGGTCCCTTCCAACCCTCACATCTATGAATATATAAGTTAGTATTGCTTTTGACCAATGTGAAAATTATTCTGCCTACTGTCAGATATCATAGGTTCTCTTATAGTAGCTACTATATTTTATTTTCATTTCTTTTTTCAAACATGCCTTACTTTCACCTTTGTGATAGGGATAACTGCTTTCTTTGTTTTAGTATTAAGTGTTGCCACCTAGTTTATGTCCTGCCCATGAGGTTGTGAAATTTTATTTTCTAGTATTGTGTGGAAAAATTAGAGTGGGCTCAGAGAAGATCTTACAAAATTGATTTGAAATGTGAAAAAACTCCTTTGTAGTATAAGTATAGATACTGGTGGATGTGTGGGTGTGTGTATGGAGTGGCAGAGAAACTTTCTTCTAGTAGCTCAAGGTAGATCTAAAGTTAGAGAAAATTCAAACCAGAAATAAAAGGAAAAGAAAAAAAAGGAAGCATAAATAACTGATGAAAATTGATTAATAACTACTATAATGGCTTTTCAAACATGAATCTAAATGGGATGAATTTTAAAATAAAAGTTTTAGTTCAACTGCAGGTTCACAAACTGCTCAGTAGAGTGAAAAGGGTAGATTGAATGATTGCAATGGTCCCTTTTGGCCTTAAAGGTTATGAAATGATGATTCTAATAGAGTATTGTAAGGCATACTGTTGCTGACAATTAGTGTTTAGAACTTTTATTTTCTTGTCAAGATTTGTCCTATTTGTTCTTATTTTCTTCTAACCCATTTTTTCTGTGAACAGTAAGTGGTTCACATGGGATACTTGAGATGCTTAAAATAGCATACTAAAATAAGTCTTTGCTGCATTGTAAGTTTTTATGTGTTGTTAACTCTGTGGTATCCCTTGGCAAGCTGCAATTTCTAGTGTGTTATTATAGTGCTACTCATTAGCGGACAGTTACCAGGGTTTTTTGTTTGTTCTTTCCTTCAAACAAGCTGGTCTATGACATCTTAAGAAGTAAAAGTTCCTGTTTTTAATACACATTTCACCAAAACTGGTCCCATTGCAGTTTGGAAGCTCATATGCTTTCTGTGATTCTTTAGCATTTCACTTTCTGCATATATCAGATTTCACTTTGGATACCTTTATGTAATGTGGAAGCATTCATTCCTTAATACAATAGGGCATTCCTATGCTGGATTCTTACACTTCTCACTATTCAGGTGGACACTGGGGATTATGCTTAGCATTTTTCAACAAAGCAAGTTTTGTGTTTTATGATATGCTATAATGCCCTATGCAGAGATCGCATAATATACAGAAATTAATTGGCAAATTAAACTTCTACTACTTCTGTGTACAAGTAGTACTTGTACTACTTCTGTACTTCTGTACTACCTCTGTAGATTTTTCAAACTTTTACAAGTAATTTTAAGTCTGTGTTTATGTTGTATCCCTCAGATGTGCCTGACATATTTTGTTAAAAACTGGGGCAGGCCTTGAGACATGGACTTCAAATATTTCTTCATGAAGCACCTGGATTGATTAATTTACAGGTACTCTTGAAAGCATGTCCTCCTCATGTAATGGTCTAATTTGAAGTACAGACAATGCTTTACACAATGGTTTCTGTAATATGACTTTTAAACAGTTTATGCCTACTTCAAATAATTTCAGTCAAAATCTTTCATGAAATTACTAACAGTTAAAATACATTTTCCATTTTTTTTAAAAAAATGTAACTAATATCATCTGGTGATTAGATCTTTCTTTAGGAACAAAATAAACTACTGCAGACATATGGAATTTGAAGGAAAGTAGAGCAAGATTCTTATAAACCTAAATGTTTAGTTCCACTTGGGTTTTTTTTTGTTTGCTTGTTTTTTGGTGTTTTACATATTTAAAAGCATTATTAAAAGTCTCCTGTGCAATTGACTCAACAAGCACTAGGTTAATATTAATTTTTACATGATTTATGGAATAGCTTTTTTCCTAATGATGCTGACTTATTTCAGAAAATGTTCTTCATAATTTACTACCTACTAGGCCTATGAAAAGTGGCCAGTATTCAATTCAGATTTGGATGCAGCCAGTTCTGGGGACAGTGATTTGATTCGGTGATTCAGGTCACTGTCCTGAATCAATTCGGCCGAATCAGACTCGGAAGATTTGGCACTGATTCAGAGTGATTTGGTGATTTGGTCATAGACTATAATGGGGAATCTCTAAAATACCTATAAATGTGTTATTTTTGTTGCAGAATTGGATGAAAACAGCAGGGATGATAGCCTCTTCTGAGGGTATGAAGCTTGTCAGGTTTCAAGAAGATAGGTACAGGAGTTTCTGTGAAAGGCCCCTTAAACTGCTGAAAGCAAAACTCATGGTGTGTGTATGTGTGTGTGTGTGTGTGCATGCGCGTGTGTGTGTTAAGGCAGAATGGGGTGAAAGTATCAGGGGTGGTAGCCCCTTTTGAGGGCATGAAGCCTGCCAAGTTTCAAGGAGATAGGTGAAGGGGCTTCTGTGAAAGTGCACCACAAACTGATGAAAGAAAACTTGTGTCACTTGTGTGTGTTAACTGGGTTTCTGGTTGTAGCTGTGTTGGCCTAAGGAACAGGCAAGCAAGGTTATTTGAATAGATGTGATATCTTTTATTAGACCAACTGAATAGTTGGAGAAATATATCTTGGCAAGCCTCTGCCCTTCTGCCTCCCTGACCCTGTTCATCAGCACCTCCATCCAACGATCAAGGGCTTTGCTGCTGCAAATGCTCCCCTTCACCCTCAGGTCACACACGTCCACCAGCATGTGGACTGTACTGGACTGCAATGGGTCCAGCCATTTTTTGATGCCTTCCTTCATCCACTTCATCAGTGCATGCACCTCTGGTGAAAGCAGCTTGACCCAGCTAGGAATATAGATCCCCTGGAACTTCTCCAGTTGATTCTCAAGCTCCTTCACTATGTGGATCACCTGGCTAAGGAGGGCATCACCACAGCTCATGGTCTTGGTGGCCTCAAGTAACAGTTTGAGGACCACCAAGATCTGGGGGATGGTATCCCGCTCAGTTTTGTTAAGGCAGGGGCACTGATCCTAATCTCCCTGGCCACAGCCATCTCATGGATGACCTAATTTTGCTCAACCAGCCTTTTGAGCATCAGGTATGTGGAGTTCCACTGAGTCTCCAAATCCTGCATGATTTTGTGCTGTGGGATGCTCAGATCTCTGTTTCTCCCACAGAATCTTGCCCCACTTGATGCTCCGGTGGAAGTAGCCTACCACCTTCCTGCATTTTGAAATGAGCTGGCTGGTCATGGTAGTGATAGTGCCGTCACCAGAAGCCCTGTTCCCCTCCAAGGCATCACTGACTATGAGGTAGAACTTGTGTGCCACACAGCGGACGCCAACACAGTTGGCATCATGGACCGCCTTGATCATACTGGCCCTATTGTCAGTGACCATGAACCCATGGGTAAGCTCTTCCTGCCCAATGAACCACCCCTGTACCATGCGGTTCATGGCCACCATGATCTCCCTTGCCATGTGGGACTCGTTCATCACTTCCACTTGAAGGAGAACTCAACAATGGCCTGACTGATTGCACCAGTGCCCTGTGAGGGAGAGGTAGGTATGATCTCCATCCCAGGTGCTCCAGATGTCTGAGGTAAAGTGCAAGGCTACCTATGGACCTGCCTTGCGCAGCTCCTCCCTCAAGTATTCCCTGCACACATCATACAGGAAGGGCACCACCGTCCTACTAAAAGTGATGTATGTGAGCACTTGGTAGGATGGGGCCACGAGTGCCCTGAGCCACCTGAACTCTGGAAGCTCAACAAAGGAGAAGGGCTGGACATCCAGAGTAAGCATCTTCCCAGTGCTCTGGGTGACCTCACCTGTCCTTGCAACATGCCCTGCTTTGTCTGCAGCTCCCCCACTGGTCCAGGGTGGCCTGCCTCTGCTTTATGGGGACGGGGGCTTTGGAGCTATAGGGGGACTTCCCTTTGGGCATGCTCCCACTGGTGCCAGGATGAGGAAAAACAAGGGCAAGGGGGTGCTGCCTCCTGAGATGTAGCAGCATCAGCATGGTGGTGAAGTGTTTCACCTCCTTGCCCCAGCTGATCTGTCTTTGGCAGTGCTGGCAGGTAGCATACCTGGTAGATCATCTGCCAACTCAAAATGCTCCCACACTACACTACTCCCTTAGTTCTGGGTTCTGGGTTGAGGGTGGGGATCCTGTCTTATCCCCCTCCTCAGCAGGCAGAGGCACAACATCAGGGGAAGCTGAGCCACCTGCCCCCACAACCTCCTCCGAAGTGCTTTCAGAAGAGACCTGCCTGTAGAGTAACTTTGAGGGGTGTGGAGCACAAACTCAGATTCCCCTTCCTTTCCCAGAATTTCCCTGGCTATGCCAATGAGCTCCCGCAGTTCCATCTCTAGCTCCTCCTCTTGCACTGGGAGGCTTATGATGGGAGCTGAAACTGGGGTAAAGGAGACTGTCATGATCATGCTAGTATTAGTGGAGGTAGTACAGAAGCAGAGACAGGTACTGCTCCCATGACCTTTCTCCCACTGACAGCAGAAGTCTCATCACTGCCAGGAAAGAATGTACATCTATGTTGGGGGTGGGGAGAGAACTTGCAGTTCTCCCCCTACTCACTCTAGCCCCTCTCCTTCACCTGCTAGAAGACCTTTCCAGCATGCTTCATAATATTTGCTGTGCTGTAAAATGTGTGTGTATGTATAATATATCTTGTATGTGTTTAATATATGTGTGTGTGTAATATATCGTCTATGTGTTTACTATATCCTCTTCTATCTGTTTACTATATCTTCTATCAGTAACATATTGAAAAGATGTATCCAATCATTTCTAAGAAGAGAGACTAGCAAAAAAGTGAAGAGGTTGACTAGGAAGCCAGCTGCTGAAGCCAGTACCTTTCACATGCTGTTGCTTCCAGACAGACAGCTAACAAAAGGGACAGAAAGGCTTCACACAGAGCCTTATATGCTGTTTTTACATCCCTCCCTCCCAAGCACTGTGATTGGAATGGAACTTAGGGAATGATCACAGTCACTGGCCAGCTACAGATGTTAATATTATAGCAGTCTTTCCCCTTCTCCTTCCCGCCTCCCTCTTCTCAGTTTGTTTCCCCACAAGACCACCTTTTCCAAATCCCCAGATAGCCAAATCTTTTCCAAATCAATTTGGATACAAAGAATCCATATCAATTTGGGTCTCCTGATTAAATTCAGATTCAATGATTCAGCCGCCGAATTGGGCTAAACCTTCTCCAAATCGAATCGGCGACCGAAGCTTCGCACACCCCTACTACCTAGCATACTTTGTTCTGTGTATTTTATGAGACTGAATGCTATCAAAAGGAATGTTTAAAAATGGGGAAAAAATAAAATAAAACTAGATGTGCTTGTTTTTTCCTGTTTCTTTTTCCTTTTTTTTTTTAGATTCTGGGGATTTAATGACATAACCAAAACTCCTTAAAATTCCCAAAACTCACTTTTCAAAAATAAAAAATGCTCAATTATCAGATTTTGATGCTGAAATAATGAAGGGAGAGGAAAATATTTTTGATTTTCATTTAAAACGTATCTTTTTCTGAGAAGATTAAAACTGTTCTGTTTAGCAGGAAACCATTTTTATCAAAAATATTTCATCAAAACATTTTCAACCAGCTCTAGTTTTCAAAGTCTAAAGACTGTCGCTGCCTTGCTGAGTTTGTCAGCTTGTCTCAATAGTGGTTCTTCGCCCTAGGTGTGGTATTAAGGATTTTTTTCTTCCACAATTTGCTTATGGCATCCATAGTCAATTCAACTCTTTGTTCCTTTGATTCTAATACCTTGGGCATTGCTGTCAACAAAAAGGATGAAATCTGAAGGCTATACATTTCCTTTTTTACTAATACAACCCTGAGAGCCAATGCTTCCTGTATCACATACTATTTGAGAAGAAGCAGGTCTTATTAAATACTTTTGAGATGTTTCAGTCCTAAGCATCAGTGGCTGTTTTGTTTTGTTTTCTTCCACCCTGCCTTCCCCCACTAGAACTGAACTTCACTTTGGCCTCTCCAGTCTGCAGAGTCAATTAAAAAACAGAGGGCCCAATATCTTTTTTTGATTTGGTAAAAATTTGAAACTTCCTGGTAGGAAAGTTTCATAGACAGTCTCATATAGTCTCATAGAGACTGTTTTTATGTTTCAGTGTATCTGGAAAAACTGTTATTGGTTTATTATAAAACAAACTTATTTGGCTGCTTGTTAAACATGAGTGTAGAGTTTCTTCAAAGTTTGCCACAATGTGATTTACACTTTTTCTTTTCTCTCTCATAGTGAATGAAATTCATGCAAAGTTGAAGAAACTTTTTAAAATATATTAAAAAAGGAATTTGTTTTTGTCTTACAATGGTACATCTTTAAAGTTAACATCCCCCAGTATTATTTTCCACCTATTCACTTGCCTATCCTCAAGGTTCATATATTTTGTCTTTAATATGATACATGAATGTTTGTTTTGTCCTTTTGCTTTAAAAGACACTGGCATCTTCCACCTACTGAGGGAGTTTGTGTTTCCATGTATGCATACTAGTGTGTAAGAAGCATAGCCTTCCAGCTCTTAACTTTGAAGGTTACAAGTGCTCCCAGGCTGAAGGCGTGAGACTCAGAAGTAAGAAACTGTAAGAGCTTCAAACAAGTAGATTTATAAGGCAAATATCCTTGTTTCTGCCACCTGTCCCTTTCCTATGAAATACTTCAGATTCTTATTCTGTAAAGGAAAGAAGAGTAGGAGGAAGATAAATGTTTTCTGAATTATCTAGTAGTAGTAGTAGTAGTAGTAGTAGTAGTAGTAGTAGTAGTACTCCCTACCCACATGCAGCACAAAACTCCTCCTATTGCTGTTCCCCTATTACCCAGTTTCTCAGGTTAATAAACCAAGCTACCCCAAAACAATCAGGAGGTAGAATGAGGGACTATCTGTAGGCCTACTACTTTCTGTCTTTCCTAGCTATATTCAAACAGAATAAGAACCAAGTCTTCACTTCATGGGAGAAATTTCTTGTGGGTGGAATAAGAAGCTTATTTTGGCTCCCTTTCTCAGGTTGGTGAGTGCTTTCTCATTGCGGAAGCCCAATAACTTCAGAGGGATCCCTCCCATAAAAAGCCAAGGTAGAATCCAACAATCAGGCCATGAGAAAACATAAGAAATACTGGATAACAGTGGTATTTGTTTTTGGATAGGACCAACATTGCTCAAATGACAACACTTTAGTTTTAGAACATCTTTTGGGTAACTACTTGGTTAGTCTTTCCATTGACTATTTTTCAATTTTTCACAATAATTAAATCAGAAGGCAATTATCGTAATGTATAAATACTTTAACTATAAAATAGCTATTTAAAAGCTTTCTTAAAGGATGAGATACTGGGCATCTGAGGTGCTCTAGGGTGAAGGGGGACACTTTAATTAGAGCAGCTCTTATTGTTGCTGTAATTAAAACTCCCACAGTATCATGTTGTGAAAGAGTAAACAGCGATGTGGTAAAAAGAGCCAGGGAATGCCATTTCTGGAGCTATTACCATATAAGGATAGACACTCCAGGAAAAGAAAAGAAAGAGGAGATGGAAGTCTCTGAAGAAAAAAAAGTGAGTACGTTTGAAGGCAAAAGAGTGGGGAAAAGAAGAACCCCAGGAGATAAGAGGCTTACCTCAGGTTTTCTCTCGATGCCAGAGAGCACAGAGCACAGAGAAAGAGGGGCGGATCCCCGAAGAGGCACATGAGACATGGCTGGCAGTCGCGCTGAAAAGTAAACCAAAAAAAAGGAAGAGTGAATTGACTCACTCCCACAAGCTTAGAGAAGGCATCTGCGTGTTGACCACAAGGCTTCTGGCACGTGCAAGATAAAAGGTACACATTTATGATAACAGAAATAAATAGAAAGAATACAACAGGGTTTGAAGAGAAAATTCTGCCCCCCGCAAGAAATAAACAGACGAACCAGAGTTAAAGAGACTTCATTTCCTAATACCATGTTCAACCTGACCAAACTGATAATAGTTATGTAAGAATAGTATGTAGATAGAATTACAAAGTTGATATAACTGATAAGAAAAAGGATAAATGGACCACTTCTGTGTAAAGATAAAGAAAGTTTGTACAGTGTTATAAAGAATAAAAATAAAGACAAGTGTTAATCTGCATCCGATTGTGAATATATATACATATTGGCGAGTGTGAGAGAATAGTCGAGAAGGCATGTGAAGTTTTCCTCTATAATACCAGGACTCCTAATAGAGACTCCAAAAAAAAAAGGGGGGGGAATAAAACAACAAATATCTATAATAACCCTCCTGACAAGTAATATCATAAATTAGAACATATTCTAATAACATCCAAGATGTGGCAGTTGGGAAAGTCACGGTACTTACAGTTCTGTGGGAGATTATAAGAGGATACAGAAAGGCATCATAAGGTGCACCATCCCACATGTGTATTCGGTGTTCCACACTTCAAAATGGTGGTGGGGGGCACTTTAAGTAAAACTGATTTGATGAGCGTGCTCCAGCATGCATCAGAGCAGAGCTCCATCATGTATAGGTGCCCATTATGTCTCAACTTGAGCCCATTGCTAGAATACTTCAAAAAATGTATACTGCTTCAATAACTGCAAATAACATTTTTTTCTTGTTTGAGACACATTATGCCACTATGAATTGTGCAATAGAAGAACCCAGACCAGAACAATTAAAATACTTTGACAAATTACCTTTTAAAAATGAAATAGATGACACTAGTGATTTCCCACAAATTGCAAGCACCAGGAAATCAATAAAAGACAATGTTAGAAACTAGGGGGGGTGACTAAATAAAGAATGAATTATTATTTATGTGTAGAAGTAATAATCCTTTTAGGTCAAGGTTGAGAACCCCAATATGGCATGGAATGGGAAATCTTTTGTTATCATTTGCTTTCTGAGCTGTTAGTTTCTTATGATACATCCAAAACTGTCAATTAAGAAACTCTACCATTTAAAGAAAAAAACAAAACAAAACTGATCTACTAAAAGACTACCAAATTCAGGTGATATATCACTTCATTATCAACTTATTCAGAAGCAGAAATTTCTCTAAACTTGTATCCTGCTGTGTGACGAGTGTGTTATGTCACATTTGACTTCAATGTGATGCTACATTAAAGGTCTCTTTAGGGGATTCTGGGTTCCCCTCCCCAGAGAAAGGGTCCCAAGTGTCACGGTGGAACCCAAACAAACAGGCTGGGTCTAGCGGTGGTGGAGTTCTGAGTGACACGGAAGCTGATTGTTCCTTAATAGAATGGATTTATTAACTTACGCTTGGTAGAGCGCAGGTACGGAGTCTTCAGTTACAGTTAACAGTATCAACACACAACAGGGGGACCTGTTGTCCCACGGGGTTCGCCAACAGGCCCTTGCTTTCTACTCCCAGTGCCGGAGCCCGGGAATAAGTGCAGCTGCCTGTCAGGTAAGTCCCAGGGATGGTCAACAGTTTATGAAGGAGAAACAAATAACGAAACAGAACTGTAACACGTCGGTGTCGCCAGTCCACAGAACAGTTGGGTAGCCGAGTG
>NW_017728992.1:32558657-32578314 GCF_001723915.1 Gavialis gangeticus
CTTTTATCAGAATTTGGTAGCCAATCAGAATGTATACTCCACAGAACTTTCTAGTCTGATTATGTAACATAATTGGGCATGCGCACTGTTATCCTCTCTCACACTGGGCATGCGTCTGACAGGGAAACTAGGTCACCCTTGAGTGACAGGCCCATAGGTCATGCAAAGGCCACATGCAGGGCCTGTTACTATGGTGCTTACAAGATAGCCTCTGCACTGGCAGCACTCACAGAGCAAATTTCCAAGACAGAGGAGTGGACAGAAAATTTCTGACCCAATTTATTGACGTGGAAAGAAGTGAAGCAAACAGGTAAAGGTTCTTTCTGTGAACTTGTGGATAATACAATTTGCCAGCTGCCCACATTATACTCAGGTACTTTGGCACATCTCTAGATAAAAATTATTACAGTTCAGAGGGTTTGATGCAGACAGGAACATTTGTCAAACTATAACCAAACTTTTTCAATTTACATTAGTAAAGTTATGAAGCTGAACTGTGGCAGCCACTTGCACTAATCTATTAGTTAAGGAAAAAAAGAGTCACAGAGCATGACATGCTTTCATATCTATCTAGATCTGTAAGCAGATGTGTATATTCAGGAATGCATTTTAAGCATCATTAATACTGATACAGAAAGATACTGCAGTCATCTTTCATAACCGTAGGTTTCACTGATGCAGTCTGCCTGAACAACCTTCTTTAACTCAAAATGTTCATCTGTCTTGTAGAAATGGTTCAGCATTTTCATTCATCATTTGAATGAGGTGTGGTAAAAGTCCCACTTTTTTTTTTTAACTGAACTAGTGTATTTTCATGGACTGTGCTTTCAGAGCCCATTAATAGTAATGATGTTATATGGTTCACTCTCGCCCTTTCCATGGGCTGCTGCTCACATCAGAGCAAGTAATAAAGAGGCAAAAGCCTCTTTGTGGAAAAGGGTGGATTCATGGAATGGGGTGAGTGGAGTTATAAACTTCAAGTAATAGGCCTAATTGTCTTTCATAAACTAAAAAAAAAAAAAAGGATCTCATTTAAGAAGTGTGTACAGGGAGAAAAACGCCATTCAGAAATAGGCTCTAATGCTCATTTAACTTATACATTTATAACACTGAATTCTGTCCCAAGGAAAGATGGCAGGGCCATCAGCATGATTTTTGGTTTATTCATGTAATGCGTGGCATCCAGTGCAGAATTCCTTCCCAAGGAATGACATGAAGGGACCAGCTGAGCTTGAGAATGTAATTCAGTCCCTATGCTCACTCAGAACCAGATCCAGTTCCTTTCTAGTAAGAGTCTTGCTGTTGAATTCAATGGGTGCTAGATCAGGCTCCTCTTCTGCTCAGTATATATGCTTAGAAGGCCAAGAGCTGCTGAAGTTCATACTGCGAGCCTATATCTAAATGCAGTCTTTTTGGTGGAAACAAATTGGAATAAAGCTTTTAGGTTCCCACTATATGTAGCTAAGGGGGACAAGGAACAAGTGTCCTGATAGAACACCCCTTGAATTCATTGGAAAGGCTCCCTCACATTTAATATTCAAAGGCTTTAACCCCTTGAAAAGTCTCTCAGACCTATAAGCTCATCATAGCATTCTGAGCTGTGCTTTTCACCTCACTAGTCTTAACTGACTGCCATCCAAGTATATATAATTATGCTTCTAGGTGGCCTTCAGATTTTGAGGAGGACCCACAAGATGATTCTATTTTAATTTTGAAAACGTGACTGATATGTTCTAAGAAGGATCTTTGCGCTGCTATTGGTGGGCTAGCCTTCATGCACAGTTAATAATATCCATGTCTTCAAATAGCTAGTTTTCCAAGCTGAGTGCCTGGGGGCTTCTATACTTTTTACTTTTTTAGGATTGCATTTGCATTTTGGTTATATATACTGGATCAAATGGTGAGGCACAGGTGGTGAACAGGTAGCACAACTTGATTCTCTCTGAATTCTGCCTAGCCAAAATACAATTTAAAAGACCCTCAAGAGCCACCTACTATGCTGTATCTGTTATCAGCATCCTTCTCTGCTCTCAGTCATAGTATCACAGAAAATTAGGATTGGAAGGGACCTCACATTAGGGACAGATGTTCAAAAAGCCTGAGCCTGAATTGTAGGTTAGTCTGATCTAGCTAGGCTGAGCTGGTTTGTAACCATACAGACATCCCCTTTGAAGTGAAGGAATGCAGGCATGTGCCTGCAGTGGCTCAGGCTAAAAGCTGGGCGTCCTAGAGCATCCCTGGGGGTCTTTAAGAGGAGGCTTGATGCCTACCTAGCTGGGATCATTTGAGCCCAGTTTTTTCTCCTGCCCAGCCAGGGGGTCAGACTTGAAGTTCTACAAGGTCCCTTCCAACCCTACTTCTATGATTCTATGATCCCTCCCTTCCCTTCCACAGTGCTGAGCTGGGCGGGTGGGGGAGGAGGCATGGTGAGGCCATGGCAGGATGCTCTGATTACGGAGGGGTCCCCCCCACCTCCCCTCATAGCTCCTCTGACCAGCAACAGAACCAGCAGGGAGTTACACAGCATTTACTTATTCACCAGGGAGTTTACACAGGGAGTAACACAGTGTTTATCAGCCCATCAACAAAACATAAACCTCTCTCATTAGTTCAAGCTCTTCTTTTAGCTCCATAAAGTCCTGTCTGCCTTTGTCCTGTCTGCCTTACACAGACACCTCTCAGCATTAGCTAGGATGCCACATGATGGCTACAGTCCAAGATGTGGGATAGGGGATGGGGGAATCCCTGTTTGAACAAGGAGAGTGGGGCAAGGAGCATGAGGAATCCAGGCAGACTCTGCTGTGCCTTCCATCTCTGCTGGAGCAGAGAGCCCTGCCCAGGACTACAAAGCATTTGGGATGCTGGGGGACTCTGGTTTAAGTAAAACCAGGAAGGGGTCTGATACAGACATTGCATAAATGGGTTTGAGTCAAATCAGTAAAGTCTAATATTACATTCAACCAGGTTTATCTCAAACTGGTTTCTGAGATTTTCAAACTGGTTTATGTGCACTGAATGTCTGTTCTGTTACAGGTTTAAACCAGTTTCTGCTAACTTAAACCAGTTTATGTGTAATGTCTGTCCCTAAACCAGGAGATCATACCCATCCCTCACACCCCCCACAGGGCAGGAGTTACCCTGTGACCCTGCCTCATGATCCCAGCCTCACCTCCCTGTCTTGCTCCCAAACACTGCTCCCTGCCCATGGCCCTATCCCACATATGGAGTTTTTGGTGAGCTGTTGTACCAGGATGGGGAGAGGAAGTGGGGGATGCGAGGAGTGGTGGGAAGGAGAAGTGGTACTAACCTGGCTTTCAACAACTCATGAAAACTCCCTGTGTGTCCCCTAGGCCCAAATAATTTCCCACTCCTGTGTTAACACAACTCAATCAAATTTACTAACCCAAAAGTAGTATCTACTTAGGGACTTGCTATATTGTAATTTTGGGACTTGAAAGAAAGTCCTGACCTTGGGAAAGGAAGGTTGGGTTTCCATCCCTTTCCCCTATGTGGCAGGACCTGCAGGACCTAGGAGAAAGAGTTCAATCAAGAAAGTCTCTGCCACCTCTTCCCTCATATCGGATAAACTGGCATCAATGATGGAGGCTCAAATGTAACACAATTTAAAACCCCACAAAATAGGAAATAAAGAGGTAATAAATATGCCACACCAGGATGTGCGATAGCAGATGGATTCTGAGGGAATAACAGACTGCAGTTCATCCTGGGACCCATCTCAGCATATTTTTTCAGAAGCATAACTAGTACAAATCTAGTACACTACTACATGCAATAAAGAGAGAAGTGTCAGAAAAGAAGCAATGAATTAATGGAAGATAAAAGGAAAATTAATTGGGAGTATATTTGGCAGAGGATGGTAAATGAGGGAGGTAGAGAAGGTAAGCCCACCATCACCAATTTCCTCTCACCAGCTGTAAGTCACTGTTCCAATATGTAATGAAATCTATAATACAAGAATGTCAAGATGTTTTGACATACTCCACACACATAATTTATCTCACTAGCCCTGTCATTAACTATAACCAGAAAACTTTGCAAAGTATGCTGTTCCATTTCACTAACAACAATGAGCAGAAGAGAATGAAGAGCACTTAAAAAGCATATAATTCCTTCCTTGAGCTAGCTACAGTAAAGTCTCAACAGGCAGTCTACAGGATAACTACAGCTATGGAAATGGCAACTAAATCCAACACAAATGTATCTTTTTAACTAAAAAAAATGATGCATACACATTCTGGAAAACTGACTGGCAAAACACCAAAACAAAACAAAACAAAAAAAACCCTCACTTTTAACTCAGAGTTAAGCAGAAGGTCAGGCAGTGTGGTATCTCAGAGTTAAGGTTAGTCTTCAGTTGTCTAGTGTCCTTTCCAAAGGTAGCATTCAGCAAAATGTAAACCCAGGAATTCAGAAACAAGGTATACACCAATAAAAACTTAACTTTGTTTTCTTTGTGAGATGCCACTATATGTTAATAAACACACATATATTCACACTTTGCAAGCACTGCAATCATGTGAGGAATAGAGTATGTAACTAGTGAAACACAGTTTAAGTTTTTTTTTTTCATTTCTTTGCTAAAGCAAAATTAGGGCACTTTTCCATGTGCTCTTTGGGTGGGGTAGAGGGGTGCTTTAATTAGAGCAGGTCTGAGAACCACTCTAATTAATGTATTGCCACATCTCATGTATAAGTGTTTCTGCATTTGAAAATGGCAGCAGGGGCACTTGAGCTAAAGCTTGTTCAACAAACTTTAGTTCGAGCATCCGCGCTGCCATTTTTAAGAGTGGGGATGCTGATACATGAGACACATGAGGCTGCTGGAGTACAGCAATTGCCATTGCCCAGCAGAATCGATTAATCAAGTTGTTTCTGATGTGCTGATATTCCAGCATGTCAAAACAGCCTCGATGCTCATCTGTAGGTGCCCTTATTGTTTAGGTGAACTGTACTGAAAAGAAATTAAGTAAATCTCATTTACACTCAGACAGTAGGTCTCCTACCCAGAAACTACTTTTTCACTTGCTACATTTTACTGCACCATACCATTATTTTACAACTCTTTCATTCTCACCCACAAGATGTCATTTAACATCACAGGTCTTCTTACTGACTTGCCTCTTAGTAAGATCAGAGTCCATGCTCATATTCCACCTCAGATGCTGACAATCCCATGAATAGAAGAGGTCTGTGTACTATTATTGGTCGAAATGAGGAATATTGGAGCCTCAAAATACAAATGCAGTTCCCTCCTTCTTTCAGAGATGTTCAAATCCACCGAAGGGACTAAGACATTTAGATATCATCATATCACACCACAACTGCACTACTAATCTCCCTTAATTAATCCCCAGGTCAGCTCATAATAAATACCACTTTGCTAAGTTGCTTCAGACAAATCAGCCATAACTAAGACAGTAAATACAGCAGGAATGCATACAGAGATTTATTGTGGGCCATTCAGTTCCAGGGGAGAAAAGTAAAGGTTGTTCTAGCATGTAACTTAACTTCATATAATCCCTGGTTCAGTCTTGCTGAAATCAATGTTATAGAAGTATACAAGATGCCACTAAATATACTGGGAATCATTATCTTGTTGTTAACTAAATTTCTGGTGAATGGGGCACAAGGACAAATGAGGGGAGGAGGAGGAGAAAAATATGCCGAACAGCCAAAGTTTAAGTTAATTTACCTATAAGTAATGGGATTTTGAGAGTGTTTTTTAAACATGTTGGTGTTGCATGAACTGCTTTGTTTCATTTCTAGGTCTTCATCAACTAAAGACTTATAGATAACCAGGGCCAAGCTCTACTAATGCCAATGCAGTGTATAATGTATTGAAATGCTTGGTACAGTGGCATTCTCTGGGCCTTGATTTAGAACATGTTTCATTTATATTGTAGCAAGCATTAGTGACCTGCATTGGGTGTGCCATGTTTGTGTTCCTCCCAAAGGCCAAAAGTTCTTTATCTACACCAAGTGTAAGCTGGTGTCTGTCCTGGAGGAGAAAATTCAAAAATTGGAAACATCTGTATCCATGCTGCATTGCATCAGGGACCAGGAAGACTACTTGGACAAGAGTTATGAGAGCCTGATACTAGAGAGGCCAAAAGGCAATGAGGAGAAGTGGCAGTATATGACTACTCAAAGAAGGAGGGTCCCCAGAATTGAAGAGCAGCAGACTGAAGACAGCAACTGCTTTCAGGCACTCTGAGGGGGAACTGCTGAGGAAAAAGTAGAAGAGAGGACATCTTCAAGCATGAAGCAGAGGTGGCAGAAGCCTAGAGAGCTGGAAATGCAAGGCCCCAAGAACAAGGGCTCCAGAACCACTGCACCAAGAAGGAAAAGAAAAGTGGTTGTGGTTAGTGATTCCCTTCTGTTAGGATCAGAGGCACCAGTCTGTCATCTAGATTTGGGGGCCTAGGTGGTGGGCTTTCTGCTGGAAGCCCAAATTCAGGAAACCACAGGGAGATTATTTCCCCTTCCTGCTTGTACATGTAGACACCAACGATACTGCCAGGAATGACACTGAGCAGATCAGACATGACTATCAATCTCTTGGTGGAGGATAAAGGATCTTGGAGCAATAGTAATGTTCTCACTGATTCTTTTCATGGAAGGCAAGGGTCCAGGCAGAGACCATTGCATCCTGAAGTGAATACATTGCTGAGATGGTAGTATCAATGTGAAAGCTTCAGCTTTTTAACAAGGGGTAGGTGTTCTTGGGAGGAGGGTGCTATTAAGAAATGAGATCCATCCAGCAAGAACAGGGAAGAGCATCTTTGGGTGTCATCTGGCTACCTAATAAGGAGGGCTTTAAACTGGGTTCCAAGGGGGAGGGCTTTAAACTGGGTTCCAAGGGATGTGGTAACCCAAACCCTCCAACAACAGAGCACACAGTACTGAGGAGAAAGGACTTGAAGCAGCTTAACACTGGGAAAGGGCTATGGATCTACAGGACTGCAACAAGTGGTGTGAAAGGAAATTGAGTAGGTGAAAAAGAAAAATATGTCCAATACATGTACACAAATGCAAGAGGTATGGGGAATAAATAAGATGAGCTGGAAGTGGCAGCCTGTGAAAACAACTGTAATCTGATTGGTATAACACACACCTAGTGGAACAGCTCTTATGACTGGAATGTTGACATTGAGGGTTATACTCTATTTTGGAAGGACAGGGTTAGGAGAAAAGGTGTTGGTGTATGTGAAAAACACTTGTTCCCTGGTACAGGAGAAGGAACACAGCAAAGCACAATCAAGCTGGTTCCTAACTTGTGTGGAAGACAACTTTCAGTTCCAGAAGGTGGAGAATACAAGTAGGGGATCATCTATTTTGGATCTTTTCCTGACCGACACAGAACTGGTAAAGAAAGTGAAGCTGACGGGTAACTTGTAAGGAAGTTATCACAATATGAGAGAATTCCAGATCCTGGAACAGGGAAGTCATAAGGTCAGCAAAATTAGGACACTAGATTTCAGAAAAGCAAATTTCATCTGACTCAAGCAGGAAATACTGAATGATGTCATATGTTGAAATACTGAAAGTGTCATAGGTGGATATACTGATGAATAAAGGTGCCCAGGAGGTCTGGAAGCTTCTAAAAGGCACAGTATTTGAAGCCTAACAAGAAACTGTCCTGACACAATGGAAGCACAAGAAGAATGGGAAGAGCCTAATGTGCCTATACAAGCAGTTTCTAAAAGGCTTCTAGTGAAAAAGGAAAGCATACAGAAAATGGAAGAATTGGCAGGTCAGGAATGAAGCTTACCAGAAAATAGTAAGAAACTATAGGGACAAAATCAAGAAAGCAAAGATAAAGAACAACCTTCACCTGGCAGAAGAGATTAAGGACAATTGCAAGAGGTTCTATAAGTGTGTTTTGACCAGAAAAGAAGCACCAAGCAAGCTGTGGGTCCTCTGTTAACAAGTCGCGGGGGGGACCTCTAACAGAAGATGCAAAGACAGCAGGTCTACTCAACAGCTACTTTGCCTCAGTCGTCACAAAAAAAAAAAGATGCAATCAAACACCTAATAGGGATTATTTGGATAAGAAGAGGGCACCCTGAGGGAAGAAATAACAGAAGAGATGGTCTGAATTAAGTCAAGTCAGCAGGACCAAATGAGCTTCATTCCAGGGCACTGAAAGAACTGGCCGAGATCTCAGAGCCCTTGGCAATGATTTTCATGAAGTTGTAAGAGATGGGCCAGGTAGCAGAGGACTGGAAAAGGGGCAACATAGTGCCCCTCTTTATAAAAGGCAAAAAGGAGGACCCAGGGAACTACAGACTGGGTAGCCTCACTGTAATATCTGGGAAGTTATTGGAGCATATTCTAAGGAAGGCCATTTACAAGCATCTGGAGGAAGGGCTGATTACAAGCAGCCAGCATGGATTTATGAAAAACAAATTTTATCAAACAAAATTAGTCTCCTTCTTTGCCAGAGTAACTACTTGAGTGGATGAGGTGAATGCTGTTCATATAGTTTATCTAGAACTGAGCAAGGTGTTTTACATGACCTTCTCATAAACAAATTGGAGAAGTGTGGGCTAGATAAACTACTCCAAGGTGGATAACTGGCTCAATAACTACAAGCAAAGGTCCATGTCAGAATAGCAGTTTTTCAATTAACTCCTGAAGGGGTGTGTCCTGGACCTAGTGCTGTTCAAAGTGTTTATTAACAAAGCAAAGCTTCTTAGGCAAGTTTGCAGACAACACAAAACTAGGAAGAAGTGTGAACATGTTGGTGAAAGTGAGCACAATTCAAAAGGATCTCAACAGTTTGGAAAGTTGTGTTAGAGCTGCCAGGATGAAGTTCAGTATAGACAAATGCAAGGTGCTACACATTGGGAGGAATAATCAGAAACACAGGGCATTTATACACATACCTTTTTGTCCCACAATGTGCTGGAGATCCACTGCTTCGGAGTAGACTCAGTTACCCAAGTCTGCTCCGTACATGAGCTAATGCAAACTGCTCTGCACTGTGTGCCATTGTGTAAGTGGTGAAATGTATGTCAGTGCACAGAAAATGGCAGCGGTGCACTTTTGATCTAAAACACCTTCTATGTGTTTTAGTTCAAAAGCATGCCACCACCATTTTCACAGTGATGACGCAGATTTTGATGTGTATACAACTGTAAGCAACACAGCACCGGACACTACACTTGGGAGTCTTGGTAGATCACAGACTCAATGAGTATGCAATGTGATGCAGCCATACGAAAGGTGAATGCAGTTTTGGGATGCTTCAAAAGAAGCATTAGCTTTAAGACACAAGCGGTGATAGTGCCTCTCTACTTGGCACTGGTTAAGCCTCATCTGGAGTATTGTGTTCAGTTCTGGACTCCACATTTTAAAAAGGATGTGGAGAAATTAGAGAGGTGGGCAACAAAAATGATAAAGGGCTTGGAAGGCAAGTCATATGAGGAGAGGCTGAAGGAGCTAGGCATGTTCATAGATTTCTTAGACATTAGGGTTGGAAGGGACCTCAGAAGATCATCAAGTCCAGCTCCCTGCCCCAGGGGCAGGAAGTCAGCTGGGGTCATAGGATCCCAGCAAGATAAACATCCAAATATTTCTTAAAAGAGTCCAGAGTAGGTGCCTGCACCACCTTTGGAGGGAGTCTATTCCAGGCCTTGGGGCTCAGACAGTAAATAAGTTTTTCTTTATGTCCAGCCTAAAATACTCTTGGAGGAGTTTGTGACCATTTGACCTTTTCATCCCTTGGGGCGCTCTGGTGAACAGGTGTTTCCCCAGATCCTAATGTCCCTTATATACTTATAGGCAGCCACTAGGTCACTCCTGAGCCTGTGCTTTTCCAGGCTGAAGAGTCCCATGGCTCTCAGCCTCTCATCATAAAGCCTGTTCTCTTGCCCTCTGATCATGCATATGGGTCTCTTCTGGACTCTCTCAAGCTTTTCCCCATCCTTTTTTAAATTGTGGAGCCCAGAATTGGATACAGTACTCCAGTTGTGGCCTCACCAAGGCTGAGTACAGTGGGAGGATGACATCCTGGGATTTGCTTGAGAAGCATCTATGGATGCAAGCCAAAGTTTTGTTTGCTTTACTAGCTGCGGCATCACATTGGTGGCACATGTTCATCTTGTGGTCAGCCATGACCCCCAAGTCCCTTTTGGCCATAGCGCTAGCAAGCATAGCACTGCCAAGCCTATAAGTGGAGGAAGCACTGCCGAGCATGTTCACCTTGTAGAAAAGGAACTTAAGATGGTATTTGATAGTTGCTTACAAATACTTGAAGGGCTGATATAAATAAGAGGGAAAGCACCTTTTCTCTTTTCACCAGAAAGTAGGATGTGGACCAATAGCTTGAAGTTGTAACAACATAAGTTTAGATTGGATATCTGGAGGGAAAAAAACCCCTAAAAACTTCTTCACTGTTAGAATAGTGAGGCAGGGAAAGAGACTGCCTAGAGAAGCTGTGGACTCTCCATCACTGGAGGGGTTCTAGTAGAGGTTGGACAGTCACTGGTTGGGGATGATCTAGGTATAGTAATGCCTATATTCTGTTATGGATATTTCCTATGTTTTTGACTTTGCTGGTTGCCCTCTTCTGCTTCAGGTGTCAGGGTGTTTTAAGCCTCCCTCAGAGACATTGGGTGTTGACTACAGCCAAGGCTGGGGACTTTGACTGGGGTATGCCAGTGCTCCTGCTTCTGGGACCAAGCTAGAGGTTGGTGGCTAGGAACCTCTAGCTTGTTAACCTGTAGTTTGGTGGGGTACTCAGAGCCTTCATATACTAGCCAAGGCCAGGAGGCAAGGTGCAACTCTTGCTCACCTCCAAGCATGCTCCACAGGCTCCCTGGTCTGCCAGAGAGTTCCAAGAAGGGGCTATCCATAGCCCTGCCCCCAGGCTGTCAGTGATAGCCTTTCATCCCAGCCCCATCTCTTCCCTCCAACCATGTGAAAACCACAGCCTGGATAGGGGAGGGAAGCAAGAATGGTGTCTTTCCCTGACTTTCCCTGGGGACCGACCAGGGTGACTACATGGAACAATGTGAAATCTGGGAAGCTGCCCCCCCGCTTTCTCCCTCACAGGGAGTCAATGACCTATTAATGACATATTTTTCTATTCTTGACCAGTGTTAGCAATCACCTGTTTGGTAACAGTTAGTGTTAATGGAGCTTCCTATTTCACAGCTCCTGCCACTCTGCCTTGATGCACTGCACCCACTGACAGCTTGGGGCTGGGGCTGGGGCTGGGGCTGGGGCTATGCCTCAGCCCAGTGCTGGGACAGGCAGAGGAGACAAGCTTTGCCTGTCCTAGACTAGAGTGCAGCCCTGTGAAAAGGCACATGGGATGTGGGAGGAATCATCCAAAAGTTATCCCCTACAGTGAATGTGTACATGGGCCTGTTAAGGCACTCTGCCCTAGGAAGCTTTCGTCAGATAGCTGAGTTAACAAGGGTTAAATTTTCATGAGATAAGCCATTTCAAAAGTACTCTGCAGCTGTGAACTTTTGTTATGTTACAGCTGTGGAGTGCTTTTGGAGGCCTCATCGCATGAAAAAATGTAACTTCTGAAAGCACTCACAAGTGAAACTCCACTTAAGGTTATGCAAGTCTTCCTTGAGTATGAATTGAATAAATCTTTTATTTGTGCAACTGTAGCAAATTCATTCCTTTTAGGGATTTTGACTCCCAATGTATTGTTTCTTAATATGCTTTTGTAAGACTTAGTAAATTTTTAACATTATCAAATGTGCCATTTCTGTAAGGAAAATAGGAAAACATAATCTAGATAAAAATCCCTTGGGTGCAGAACTGGTTGAAAAAATGCATGCAAACAGTAATTATGAATGGTTTCCTTGCTGAAAGTACATCTCAAGTGAGATCCTGCATATGGTTCTATTTAATGTTTTCATTAATAATCTGATGGAATAGAGTGTACAGTTATAACATTTACTGGAAGATATCAAGAGGACTGAGGACAGGACAAGAAACTATAATGATCTTGACAAATGGGGGGAATAGTCAGAAATCAAAAGGAAGAAATTCAATAAAGACAAATGCAAATGTTCTATTTGAGATGGACAGTTACATGTACAATGAGGTAGCAAACGGATATCATGAAGAAAACATGATAATGCAAAAAAAGTCCTGTTCTGGGGTATAATAAAATGATTACCATTTGTAAGACAGAAGAAATTATTTTTCCATTCTACTTGGAATGAGTGAGGAGTCTAGCATATCAGAAAAATATAGACAAAAAGTCCAGATGAGTGACACAAAAATACTATAAGGTTGAGATAATATGGCTTCAAGGTTGAAGGAACTGGGTTTTTAGCCGACAGGATAGAAGACTAAAGGCTAGAAAAATATTTTTCTAATAAATAAACAAATAAATCAATAATATTTCATGTCTACTTGGTGAAGGACAAGAAGAAATCAACTTAATTAGCAGCAAAGATGATTTCAGTTGGAAATATGAAATACTGAAACAGGGCACCTAGGAATGTTGTATAACTTCCTTAAATTGAGGTTTTGAACAAAGATTAGAAAAATATCTTTTGGGATTGGTCTACATATACTTGATCCTGCTTCAGTGCAGGGATTGAACTTTTAAGGTTAGATCACACCCCATGTTTCAATTACTTTTTTTAGATAAGTGGTAGGAGATTTCTTCCCTCTAAAAGCCACAACTAAACAAATATTGTAAGTAAATAATATGTAAGTATTATGATAGTTTTTTGCTTACTCAGAAGATGGATGTAGGAGGAAAGGGAGAGAAAAACTAGATGCAGTCAGGATGTCAGTAGTATAAAGGTAGAAGTTAAAATAAACTTCTTGACTTTATAGCCCAGACTTTACACTGAAATAACAACATTTCTTTCTAATTCCAGTCCCTTAGGATTCATATGTATCTATTTTCCTAAAGGCAGAGGGAATTACTTTCATAATAGAACTCTGCTATTTAATACAACTAAAATACAAGGGAACATTCGGTGGTTTTATAGTTCCAAATCACCTGGGCCTTGGATGGGAGATCATGCTGAGCATGGTGCCTAAGGAGCAATTTCTTCCTAAATGCCATATGTTGCCTTCTCACTTTAAGGGAATGTGTACAAACTCAACAAGGAAAGTAATCTGAAAAATGTTTTGTGAGTTGTTAAACTATTGGATGTAAAGGTGCAAAAACTGTCTTTGGCTTTGGGAAAGAGGATGGACTTGGCAGCAGGCAGGATTGGTGTCCCTGCATCAGGATTTATGAGAGACGAGGCTTTTCAAAGTTGCTTGGCACAAAATGGAGGGATTTAGTCTAAGGAAAGGTCCTTTAGATCTTCTCTGCCTTTGGGGGCTATGTATTTTAAGGCTATGCCCACACTCAGCTCCATAGTGCTTAAGCCTCCAAAGGGAGGAAAACTTAGAGTGGTGCCAAGGAGTAGTAGAAGCCAGGGGACACCTGACCTTCCTCCAGCTTTGAAAAGACCTCACCTCCAATAAGCTTAGCCCTTGAGATACATTTTCTTTTTCCTATGTAACACACATCCCAATTTTTCTTTCATAAAATCTAGTTAATACAGTGATCAAGGACATCACATTATTTCTTTAGAACTATGATTCCCTGGAGAATAGTTTTAAAAGCAGCAGTTTGAGGATAATCAGAGTACCCACTGGAGCTAAAAGGGCTGACCAGGAAACTGTGGTGGGTAACTTATTATGACAGTTTGTGGCACCAAACTCAGAGATGGAGGTTAATGAGGAATACGAGATGGATCATACGAGGCTGAGTAAGGGTCCATCCTCAGTCTGACCATATTACATTCTCAGTTACTTTTACAACAAGGGAACATATCCTGCTCTTCCTGTGCTTAAACAAGAAGAAAAAAAAAGTTTCCAAAGCCATAGAATAAACTACTTTCGGTATATAACATAACACTATTCAGCTAGTTTTAGCTGACAGAGATATATTCAGTGAAAAGGGAAAATGCAGAAAATCCCACTAGGAATGATACTGAATAACACAATGGAGAAAATATAGATAATAACTCTCTCTTCCCTGTGTTTATCCCATTTAGAACCATAGAACAGAGTTTGACCAAAACCAAATGCTTTTGAAAATCTCACTTTAGGTTATTATTTGAGAGAGAGGTTATGAACTTTGGCAGGGTCATGTTTTTATTTCTTAAAGTTTGAACTTGCTATGACCTTTGTCAATCCTTAGTGACTAACTGAGCATTGTAATAAAATTCTATCACATACTTTTATTCTGCAGTTGCCAGGTGGTTGTTAAGTAACATATTACCAGTAGCAAAATTCTACATCAGAACTTAAAAAGTTATCTTAATTATATTGCAATAATGTGTATCTGCCTTTACATATGAAGTGTTTTGAGAAATTTATACTGAACATTATCAATTTGAGGTGAAGTCAGGAATGCATGATATAAGGTATCAGGAATTATGTTAACAGTGTTTGTATATTGCAGCATCATGCCATGGCATACTTTAAACAAAAGCAATAAAAGTAAACTTATTTTTAAAAGGTCAGTTCTTGTCTCTGTTAGCATGTAAAGCCATCCAAACTAGATTTTCAATAAGTCAGGGAATTTACACTGAGGACAAATATCCCTGCAACTACTGTGCTAGAAACTAATGCCTTATACTGGGATAAAGGGGATGAAAATAGATCCATAGTTTGATATATGGGCCCTTAAGACTGTAAACTACTTCCATGTAAAGGCAGAGCCAGTAAAACTTAAAGTTCAAGAGGGAATTCTAGAATTGGAAGAGGATTATTTTTATTTATTTATTTTATGAAATGAAAAGTGCCTCTGAAGCTGTTGAAAGCTTGGGAAGGTTAAAAGCAGCTCCAGAAGAAAAGAATGATGTAGTGGTTTCTCTGGTTGTGAGCTGTGGACAAATCATAGACATGCTGAGTGCTTTTACACAAAGACATTGACTGCACAGTAGACTAATTACCTGTGCAGTAAATATCATGCATTTACATGTGTGTCCCTAATAGGCTGGAGTAAACTACTTTACTCTGTTGGCTGGGGCACAGGGGAGCTCTAGTGCGTTGCCTGCCTGCTGGTTAGCTGTCCACTGAAGCACTCTCCTGCCCCAGCCAACCCTTCCACAGCATGTTGAGCTGGGGGCAAAAGCCCTGGGCTGGCAGGCTGACTCCCCCCAGACCGTCAGCCAGCCAGAGCTGCTCTGCCCCAGTTTAACATGCTGCACTCCTGGGCGCATGTTTAAATGTGCATCTGGAGCAATAAGCACTGGAGTTTATTCAAGTGTATTAATATGCATGGGTAGATGCGCCCACCGATAATACCTTTATACCTGAAATGTGGGTAAAGGGACATATGTGATTGCAAGTGTTTAAAGAATACTCAATCCTTTTCTCTAACAGAAGTTTCATAATATATACAGGTGTTACTTATAAGCATTGAATTTTTTCTCTCTTTCCCCCCTTTATTATAGTAATTGCTTTATTATTTTTTGCCATTTGTTAAATTGTTTCTCCTTTATGAATATATATTCTTTTTAGCAAATTTTAATGCATTATTTTGAAAACAATTGCAACCTTGTAAGTGTATTCAACAGCTTGTGTTTGAAGATTAAGGACATAGGCCTCAAACATGAAAAATATGATTTTGATAATTGTAAAAAACATTTTGGCAAGCCCAAATTAAATTCACATTTACCACACACATAACATTGTCAAACATTTTAGACAAAAAAGTATCCTTTAAAAAATTTTGTCTCTTACTTAGTGTGATAAGAAAAATAAGCAGATGGTAGCACAGTATGTGCCTTTTGGAAATTGTGATAAGATCTTATATTGCTGAAATGTAAAATTAGCTGGTGGCTAGTTCATCTATATAGTAAGAGTTGCTGTTTGAAATGCAGAAACAAATATGAGTTTACTTGGTGTGCAACAAGATTTTCAAAGTAAATTACAGTGTGAGTTCTTAACAGGCAAGGTTTTCTAATGAGCAATCTTTGCACTACCTTGAGTTCAAAAAATCCCCTTACAGCAACTGTTAATTAAGCTTCCTGTCTTATTTTAGTACCCAAATAACAAATGTTATAACTACCCTAAAATAAACAATAATACTTAGTAATTGCTATTATCAGACATTCTACAACTCTGAAGTTAATTAAGAACTGCTTTACCAGTTAATTAAATGTGAAACGACATCATTTTAATGATATATTTTGTCTTAGCTTCAGACATGCTTAGATACCTAGCTGAAAAAGCATGGGCACAGAGTATGTCAAATACTTAAAGCAAAAAAAAAGCACTTCACGTTAATTGCTTGATATTCTCATGCCTGAATATGTAGGTCAAAAGGGGTTATTTAAAAGAACCGAACAGGAAAATAAAACCAGGTAAAAGTCCTTGAGAAACTATGTGGAAACAGTTTCGTGAAAAATGTTCCCTGGTCCAAGAAATCTTTCCATAGCTAAGTCTAGGATGAAAAGGTAGATACCAAATATTAAAGGAGTGCAGACCTAAAAAGGAGTAGGGTCAGAGGAATGGTCAGTTTGTTTGTTGCCATATAGTGGAGCTAAATTTGAACACCCTAACTCAGGTACCAAAAGCAGTGCAGCTATATTACTGAGGCATTCCCCTCAGGTTCTGATGTTCTGTGGTTCAGCAATGCTAATTATTCTGGCTTAGGCACCAAAGTACTACAGCATCATTATTTCTGGTATCTGAACTAGCCTATCTATCTGTGCACAGTGATGCATAGATGGACCCAAAAATCCAAAGGGCATAATGCAAGCAGAGCTGGTTCCTTGCCTCCCTCCCCCCACCCCACATCTACAGATGGGTTTTAGCTGGGTTAAGAGGAACCTAAAACACTTTCCAAGAAATTGAAGGTCCAGATAAGGAATAATAAGCGTGTAAGACTTTTTATTGCTTTGCTGCTTTTGCTTTGTCCCCTGGGTGCATGAATAAATAATGCTTTGTTGTGATGACAGAGTTCATATCACTGCAATCTCATCCTGTCATAGACTCCTAGAAGAAAAGACATACAGCAGTTAAAGTCAGTGAAACTTGAGTCAATTTGACAAAGTTGGGAAACAGCAGGAAGCTAGATCCGAGAGATGCACTCTAGCAGGGGCTAGATGGCATGGTTTCAATGCAGTGTAAGGTTCAGGAAGCCAGAGGGAGGTTCAGGAACCCTGAGGGGTTCACTGAAGAGTGACAAAAGCAGGCTCATTCTGTATCTGTGATACCGTGTGAATTATAAAAGTTATTCTGAAGCAACCTTTTCTTTCTCTTATTTTAAGACTTCTGCAGCTATGGAACAATAGGGTTAATATACAGCACCGTTCCAATGCTCTAACAAAGTCAAGCAGGGCTTCATTTTCAGAGCTGATAATCATTTACAGTTCCCCTTGACTTTAATTGAAGTTATGGGTCACAGCACATCAGAAAAATAAGGCCCTAGAGATAAGTCTCTCTCAAGTAGAGAAGAGCTGAAGACAGAATGAAGGCAGAGGAGCTTGAACTGAGGTAGGACAGTAGCTTCATTAATTCGTGATGAGTGAATGAATGTAAACAAAATGTAATAAATCAGTTAAAATTAGATTCCAATTCAATGATGAAGATAGACTGTATATCAGTAGTACAAATAACAGAATAAAATTCCAAGCTGCTTAGGGACACAGAATACCAACAGCAGGTTTGTCCAAGTGCAGTTATTCAGGTTAATACAAAGCCAAGAAGGCACAACTCTTTAGCTTGTATCAAGTATTGCTTATATGGATCTGATGCTGGCTGTTCATAGCGCTCAGAATTGAGTATTAAATCACAAGGCCAGAGCCACTGGCTTAGATGAGCAATGACAGGCAGATGCACCACATCTGCCGTAATGTAAAGGTAAAGATGTACCTTAGAATTAGCTGCCCTGAGCATTCAGTTTAAAAGCACAGGATAGGTGGGATGGAGGGATAGGACCTCTTGAAAGGAACCAGATTCTGAGAGGTGAGAGGAGGCCTATCTTCTTTCCTCCATCAAAAAGGTAATTCCAGGAAATGGAGTTTTGTGGGTGAGATGTGGACAAGCTGTAGTAATGGGGGATTCAGTCACTGGAATTATTATGAACCCCTCATAACAGCAATAGGTATTAACTGATCTAAAGGACTTTGGATAACTTGCCTACCACATCTGAAATGTGGCAGATCTCTCACAAGACATATGCCTACCAAATGCTTAGACATATGCCTACCAAATGCTTGAGAAGGAGCCTGTCATGAAACATGCTTTTACAAATGTCATAGGATAGGTCAGAAAAGATGGATTTACGTTGCCAGGAATACAGGATATCTCTGACAGTTCTGTCAAATACTTTCAAGTTTCCAGACACAAAGCCAAACTAGTCTGGAATATCTTTAAACTCACAATCTATAAATGTGTCAGTGGTACAAAGAAGCAGGATTTTAATTTACTAAATGACTCGGAAGCATTTTCATGACCCTTTGTCCATTGACATTTACACCCTAATGATTGAGTGTGAAAGGTTACCTCTGGTCAAAATGAAAACAATTTTAATGCGGAAGCCTTACTTTACCCATGTGTAATCTATGTGTGAACTGTAGCATGGTGGGGAATAATGTCCGTAGCCTGTAATATAGAGACAGGTCTGGTGTATAGCTGATTTACTTCTCATTACTCTTTCAGTGTCAGGTCTCTCACAGAGCTGCAAATTTCTTTGAAAATGTCACCATGTTGCCTGCAATTCCAGCTGGTGACAACACTCTTCTGTTCTCACTGTTTCTATCTTTTTCTGCACCATACACAGCATACCCTTTAGCTATTGTGAAATTCACTGTCCTAAAACGTATCAACTAAGAGCCTTTATTTTCCTGCATATGGTAATATTTAAGTACAGCAAGATCAGTAGTTTTTCTCTGGAGGGTCTATATTAACCTGACATTGCATGTATTTGTTCCCAGGGATGTCTGCAAAAAGTACTGTACCCTGTACCAATGACTAATTACAAGCTTTTCTCCCATTTTAATAACCTTCCTCTTGAAGTGCTGAACCTCCCAACTCCTACTGAAGTCAGTAAGAAATGGGGGGTGTATCTAAAGGATACTCTTAACTCTGCATCTAAGAGCTGTATCTAAGGATACGCTTAGGATCCCTTACAATCAATCTCCCATAATGTACAAAACAAAAAGTATACTAGATGCTAACAAAGTAAACTGAAAAATCAGGAACAATTTTTCAACAATAAGACAAGACACAGAAAAGTCTAATTAAAAAAGTAAAGCCATTATAGTTGGAAACTGAATGAATAAAACAATGCAAATAATTTAACCTTTACAATTCTTTCTTTCATTCTCTCTAAGGGTGAAAATACATATTATGCTTAGCTCATACTCAAGGCACTTAAAACATGAGCATCTGCACTTTAAAGCTTCTTAACTCATGCTAAGTGCCCTCTCAGCATCTCAAAGTTATGGCACTTCAGCCAAGGATTAACTCTGGACCCAGCTCATGTTAGGGTAACTTCAATCTGCTCCATAGAGATAAAATGAGCAATCTACAGTGTTCCAGCATCTTCAGAGGCACTGCCCTCCTGCTCTACCACCTTCACTCCTGCTGTATGAACAAACTTCCTACCCTCCTACTCTACTGCCCAGGAACAATC
>NW_017728992.1:32583314-32585326 GCF_001723915.1 Gavialis gangeticus
ACAAATTATTGGAGAGTAGGTTTAAATTAGACATCCGCAAGAACTACTTCACAGTTAGGGCAGCTAGGAGTTGGAGCCAACTTCCAAGGGAAGTGGTGCTGGCTCCTACCCTGGAGATCTTTAAGAAGAGGCTGGATGCTTACCTGGCTGAAGTCATTTGAGCCCAGTTTTTCTCCCGCCCAGGTGGGGGGTCGGACTTGAAGATCTACAAGGTCCCTTCCGACCCTACTTCTATGATTCTATGATTCTATGAACAGGCATGGCCCTGGCAGTGCTAAAATTGGGGTTTCAGAGGTCAGAACATGCTGCTGGGAGAGAGAGAGACATGAGGGAATGGGCACTGTCACTTTCTTCTGCAGGAACCCATCTTGGGGTGGGGGGGGTGGGAGAGGGCTGTGCTACATGGAACTCTCCACCAACCCCTGCTGACCTGATCCCAGGCCCCTCTGACCCAATTTCAGCACCCCCTGTGGCTCCAGGTGAGATGTATTCACCAGCTGGGTGGGGCTGATATTGGGTCATGGACAACCGTCTCCTCCCACACCCCATACCAGGACAAGAACACTATGGAGCCGGCAGACAGAAGCCACAGCCCTCATACCTCTCTGCCTCCCAGTTCCATGTTCCCACTGCTGCAAATGCCCCTTTGCATCTCCACCTGGAGTAGGGATAGAACCCAGGTGATTGAGCTTCTAGCCATGTCCCTGCTTACTGGTGCTGTAGTAGAAAGTCAGTAGAGCAGGCAAGAAAGGTTATTAACTTTTAATGTGTGACTGCTCACAGTATGTTCTAATTTTAACACTGCCTAACATGCCACAGATTTAATATGGTCTAAATATAATGTATGACTTCACCCTAACTTTGGAAAGCCAGACCTCAGATAATCCATCCTTGATCTTGATGTGTATTTAAGAACCTGTTGGGTCACAGTTTCAGAGAGAGTCCTCAGTCTGCCAGAAATCAAAAGTGGAAAACATTGTGTGGCAGAGACCTCAGAAAAGGGGTTTAACAAATTATTTCTGTAAAGACATTAAAATACCTCAGGATGCACTCCTTAAGAAGAAAGGCAACAATACATACCTCTATCTACATACTTCTGTTAGTTGATTCATTGTTTGAGGGGTAGATTTCAAAAGTATAAGAATGAAGGGACATTGTTTCTTTATGAACAAATTAACTTTGGGATACACATGAAGGGTGACCTTCCAAATAAGGCTAGGGTTGATGGTATGGTTCCAGGATCTGCAAACAATACCAGGTGTGCATCTGTCATTGTTCCAGATTGTTATAATGTGTTGGCTCAGAAACTCAGATCCTAGCAGTCCCTAACTTTTTTGTTTGAAAATCTTTTCAGAATCAGTATATTGACCTAGTTCAGCTCCATCCCTAATTCCCTCTGTTGCTTTTCCATTCTCTGCTTCTCCTCTGAGATCCTGTTCTTTTTTTCAAATGAGCTTTCATTAACTCTTGAGCAGAAATTGTTTGGTGCTTTCACTGCAGTAGATATGTCCTGATTCCTAATGAATCAGGTCAGCAATTTTGTGAAACTAATGATCATTTTAAGTTAAAATGTATTAAATATATTTATTCAAGAGTTATTGGAAGAGGAAACCAGTTGGCCTATGATAATACCAAGTCATAGTTTAACTGAAGTAACCTTCATCTATCCTGTGAGAACTCTGGATCTGATAGCCTTTGAAGCTAATATTTTCTTTGACATTACTGGGACTACAAGAGAATAATAATACTAGGTAGCACTTACATAGCACTTTTTATCTTCAAAGAATTTTCCAAACATTTACTAATTAATCCTGACAACAACTTGGTGAGAGTCGTAAGCATTATTATATGCCTCAGTTGATAGATTGGGGAGTTGGATGGAGGGCAGAGGGAGGGAATTGGACACAGAAAGAATTTAAAGTGATTTACAAAAAGAATAAGGGGGAAATCAGAGTCAGAGCCAAGATTAAAATTTGATTCATAGATTCATAGATTCATAGATTAAGGGTCGG
>NW_017728992.1:32585337-32598142 GCF_001723915.1 Gavialis gangeticus
AGGGCCAATTCCACTGCCCTCTTCCGTCCCCGCTGCCAAGGAATTATTGAGAGTTTTCGGTTTCCAGTTCTGTGTCCTAATCACATCTCCCTCTCTTTAGACAATGTTCTCCATCAACCTTTGACACTTTGCTATTGCCCCTACAGTTCATTATTGATCCTAGGTTATAAAATAAAAAAGCAAAACTTCAGGTATTCAATAACCAATACAGCTTTATCTTAACAACTTGGTGTGAGATACACTTTCATTACTTATATTATAGTACTTAGGTATAAATATGAATAAAAGTGTACATTAGAAATCAGTGTCATCACTCAGATTTCAGCTTGGTATGTTATTACAATTGCTATTTCAGCCATATCTACATTTTCTATTCTATATAAAATAACTCCTATTCTATTTCTAGACTACTTTAAGCTACTGGGAATCTACCACTGCAATTGTTGACATTGGAGCAATCTGATTCAAAATTAGATTCCTATAATATGAAAGGCACAGAGTTGTCTGCACAAGGTACTGGGAAACCCTCATGCTAAGGGAAGATCCCTTAGTTGGCATCACATGCTTTACAGCATCAACTATAAGGCAGAGTAGATTGTTCAAGGAGTGGGTGTGTGAACTCTGGTCCATGTTAGCCTAAATGTAGTGCATTTGGACATTAGCATAGACTGATCATTTGTATCTTTTTTAAGAGCTATGATAGGTAATATACCCAGAAATATACCCAGGCAACTACAGCCCAATCAGCCTAACCTCTATCCCAGGGAAAATTCTGGAAAAGCTTATTAAAGAATCTATGTGCAATATGTTTGTGGAAGGTAAGATTCTGAATGACAGCCGGTATGGCTTTGTCATGGGTAGGTCTTGTCTTACCAATCTCATCTCCTTCTACAGCCAGGTCTCTTGCCACCTGGACATGGGAAATGAGGTAGATGTTATATACCTAGACTTCCAAAATGCGTTTGATTTAGTATCCCATGATATCCTTGTAGGAAAACTGGAAGATTGTGGGCTCAGCTGCTCAATAGTTCAGTGGGTGGGAAACTGGCTACCCAGAGAGGACCCAGAGAGTTCTTGTGAATGGATCTGTGTTGTCCTGGTGCAAAGTGGCCAGTGGTGTCCCTCAGGGGTCCGTGCTTGGATTGGTGCTTTTCAACATCAATGATTTGGATGGGGGAGTGAAAAGCTCGCTGGCCAAGTTCATGGATGACAATAAGTTATGGGGCAGTGTAGTCATGTCAGAAAATAGGCTGCAGTTATAGGTGGAATTGGAAAAGCTTGAGAGTTGGGCAAACCAGAACCAGATGAAGTTTAACACTTCCAAGTGTAAGGTGCTCCATCTGGGAGAAAACAACCCCCAACATACATACAGGCTCCGTGGTGATAGCTTGACTTGCACCACGGCTGAAAGGGACGTAAGGGTAATGATTGACCAATGCATGAATATGAGCCATCAGTGGGAGGTAGTGGCCAGCAGAGCAAACAATATGCTGGCATGCATCAACTGATGCATCTCATGTAAAACTAAGGAAGTGATATTCCTGCTGTACTCAGCACTGGTGAGATTGCAGGGGGAATACTACATCCAGTTCTTGGTGTTGCACTTCAATAAGAAAAACTTGATAGGGTCCAGAAAAGAGTCACTTGTATGATCAGGGATTTGAAAGGCAAGCCATACGAGGAAAGGCTGAGGGACCTGGGCCTCTTTAGCCTAAAAAAGAGAAGGTTGAGAGGGGACTTGACAACAGCTTACTGCTATATCAGAGGAATGCATCATGAGCTCAGTGAACAACTGTTTACTAGGGCACCCCTGGGGAAGACTGGGACCAATGGATAAAACCTCCTGGAAGGCTACTTCAGGCTTAATACTAGGAAAGAATCCTTCACAGTCAGGGTGCCCAGACTGTGGAATAAACTCCCTCCAGAGGTGGTACAGCCACATACCCTGGAGGTTTTCAATAGGAAACTGGAAAGCCACTTAATGGGGGTCACCTAACCCCAGTTGTCTTCCTGCCTAGAGCAAGGGGGCTGAACCCAGTGATCTGCAAGTTCCCTTTCAGCCCCTAACACTCTATGAATCTATGAATGAATCTATGAAAACAGCGTGGATGCACACAACAGGAAAATACACACACACCTTAGATTCCATTTTTATCATAATGGTCTGACCCCCATGAAAGACTGCTGAAAAAGGTTGACTTGATTTGTTCACAGCTTAGGGGAGGAAGAACTTACAGGCATCATAACCCTCTTATCCATGTGATAAGTTCTGGGCTTTTATCATAAAATCTGTCAGAGTAGGAATGCCCTCCTGTCAATCCTGGGCCAGGTCCTCATTGGCATGGACTGGCATAATCAATGGAACTATGCAAATTACTGTAGCTGAGATTTTGAAGCAGTATCCTGAAATGCTGCTTGAACATTTACAGTGGTTGCCCTCCAAATGGGGAAATTCACAAATGAAAAGAGATTATAGAACATTAGAGTTAAAAGCATGCCTATGTGCTTGGAATATAGACTTCCCACATTACCACTTATGTTAAATATACACCTCAAAATAACCCTTTCTAGGAAGCCTGGAAATGTGCACTAAGATATCTAGGTGATTTGCCATTGTTAGTGATATTTTATTATTTATTTTTACCATACACAAGTTACTCTGCCTATGCACATTTTACTTTGCCCCACCGATTAGCAATAAATAAAAAATAAAATCATTTTTCCTTATTGGGGAGAGGGGTCTTTTCCCATAAACCACAGTATATATAAACACTACAGTGCTACTCAGTCCAGAAAATAACTGTGCCATAGTTTGTAGCTAAACTTGCAAAAAAACCTCCATATGCCACCATATAATGAACAGCAATTTATGATCATCTTATAAACACTGATTAAGTACAGGCTTCTGGTCCTCCCATACATCCTACTAACCCAGATCCTCTACTTACTCTTACTTAAGTTGACTGAAATGGACCTATCCAGGGAATATGATACTATTGACCTCAACCAGAATCTGTCCCTTCAGAAAAAAAAAAACAGAAGAGAGCCAAACATACTCTTGAACTAGATTCCTTTTGGATTTCTTATTAAAGAATACTTAAAACTTAATCATACATATCTAATGTCATATTTTCATTTGACAGGAATAAGGGGACAAAACTAATGCTGAATTTGTGATGCAAACTGGCTGGGTAAATAACATAGGACTGTAGGGATGACTGTTTGGCTGTACCTGCTAACTGTTTCACTTTTATTTCTGCTATTTGAGGGTTTAAAAGAGATTCTTCATAAAGGAATGTACTTTGCTAGCTTGGCTTCACTGAAACACCTTTCAACCTAGGTCTTTTTAAACTAAAATCTTTGTTTTTAGTTCACAGGTCACTTCCTGATTCTTTTAACTTATCACCTTTTACAACATATCAAAATTGTACTGTAAGCTAAAAAAAATAGGCTTGCCACAAAAGGTCAGCTTTATATGTTTAAGAAGATATCTCTGGGTAATTAGAAAGCATTATTTTTCAAGCTGTGTTAAGATGTAGAAACAGCTAATTAGTTCCCAGGGTCTGCGTTTTCCCATGAAAGTTACCTAACATAAGCCTACAGGCTAAAAGAAAAATGTTAAAAAGTTTACTTTCTTCTTCACAAGAGACTGACTTTCTCTTTCTTACATTCACCTAAAGCAAAAGTCAACAACCTTGGTCCTGGCTTGTGTTGCACGTTCCTATTGGCCACACCTGCTGTGCAAAACAGCCCTAGAGACAATTAAGGAGAAATTCTCAGATAATAGCAAGTCATCTCAGAGGATCTCAAGATAAAGCACCATATTCTTCAATATAATTTTAGAGTCAGAGGCAAGAAAAAGAGATGTAGCTAGATATACTCCCCATTCTAACAAATATCCTCAATGGCTATAACGGGCTCTTTTGCACATTGCCACCATGGGATACAACAAACTTCAGCCTGTTCTAGCTTCTGACAAAATGCTGGGTTAGAGCAAAGAATGCCTAGGATTGTAGAAGCATAAAGGAGGTATAAAATAACTTTTCCAATCTTCTGCTTGGGAGGAAGGAAGTAATCTGTGGTTCTAACTCACTACTGCATTATGCCACCTTTATGCAAGTATGACCCATAGATCTCAATGGAGTCACACATCTATAAAAATCTAATAGTAAAGTGCTGATTAAAGATCCATGACTGTAGCTGAAGATAAGAGCCAGCCAAGCTATACCATTGTGAAATTGGGGCAAATAAGAACAAAATCATGTCCTGGCTTTTTTTCTTGGCATTACACAATTGTAGATTAAAAAAAATGTATGATGCATTTCAGATTAAGGCAAACACATAAAAGATACAATATCCACAAAGACAGGTGCTATTTAGACATTTTACAGTTTACACATAGGTTTGCTCTGAATTAAAATCTTGATTTATTTCCAATTCTGAAAATAATTTTGAGTTACTTCGTTTATTTTTCAAGTTAGATTACAATCTTTTGGGATGAGAACATCTCAAGGAATAAAAATATATTTCATAATCAGGTGTATTGTATGTCCAAATCATTATCAAGCACCCAACAAACCCATAGATCCACAAATGGACATAGTGGGATTTAGTGGGATTTAGGCATCACAAGCTGAAAGCACAACAGTGCATAGTTTTAAGGTTTCAAGTCCTCCCTAATGGAACTCACAGCAAGCCAGATAGGTGCCTAGGCTCCCCACATGGTGTACCATGAGAATTAAAGGTATATAAACAGGATATGCAAAAGCCAGCAAGCTGAAAAGGGAGCTGTCCAAGCCAATAGGAAGTCCTTTGAACTGGGATTTGTCCTAAATCCTGTTCCTCTCTGGAACAATCAAGTACCTTATTTGTCCCTCCCTCTACTCAGAACCCCTCCTGGAATTAAGATCTAAAATCCTTCTTTTAAAACACAAGAAGGAATCTGTTCTTCCTTTCAATGGCCTTTACAGCAGGTGCTGTTGGAGTAGGACCACTGTATCAAATATAATTTCCCATCCAAAATGGAAAATAGTTGAGTTTAGTTCTGTTCTCTGAGAAGATTTGGACCTATATCTATACTCTCCCAGGAAAATACCTAACCTCCAGGCTGGATATTAACTGTACAGTGAGTATGTGGATATGTGGTGGGGGGAGGGGTAGGCAAATGTGAGACTTCTCAATTGTTCCATTAAATATTCATTTAGACCACAGATAAGGACAATGAGCATGATTAGTCTGGTGGCAAGGGCACTCCTCAGGGACAGAGGGAGACCTGGATTCCAGTTCCTGCTTCAGTTAATATTTAATATAAAATATTGATATATCAACTGGAATAGGTCTAGGGCACTTTCTTTGAGATGTAGGTTGAAATTTCCTCAGGTACAGGAAGGAATTAAAATGAAGCATTCCAAAGGTATTAAAAAGGGATTCTACAAGCATGTTGAATAAGAAGAAGAGCAAAGAAACTGTAGGTCCCTTATGCAATGCAGAAGGCAATCTAGTTATACGTGATCCAGAAAAGGGTGAAATATTTTTTTTTTTTTACTTCAGTCTTCACAAATAAATCAGGTACCAGAGGATGAGCAACAAAGACAGAGGAGGAGACGAAAAGCCTAGAGTAAAGGAAGAACAGATTAGGGATTAGCTAGAGAAGTGAGATACTTTCAAGTTAACAGGGCTGGAAGATATAACTTAAGGTAGTAAAGGAATCAGCTGAAGTCATTTCAAAGTCATGCCTTTGAAAGCTGTCCTTTTTGAGAACTCATGGAGGTTGGGTGAGATCCTGGATGTCTGGAAAAGGCCAAATATAGTGCCCATTTTTTAGAAGGGGGAGAAAGAGGATCCCGGGAATTATAGACCAGTCAGCCTGACCTCAGTACCTGGAAAGATCATGGAGCAGGTGCTCAAGGAATCTAGTTGAAGCACCTGGAGGAGAACAAGGTGGCCAGGAACAACCAGCATGGATTATCAAGAGCAAGTCATTGACTTTTATGATAACGTGACATCTGTGAATGGGGAGAGAGCAGTGGATGTGATATACCTTCCAAAGACTTTACCAAGACTTTGGCCCTCTCACCCACAAAATTCTCATTACCAACCTAATGAAATAGTGATTAAATAAAGTGCTGTAAATTGGATACATAACCAGCTGGAACATCATGATCAATAAGCTGTACTTCCTCACCTTCATTCATGGTTTGTGGTTGATTAGGTGTGCTCTGAAACCTCAAAACACACCTAACCTCAGATAGGATCAAGCACTACAGACAAGATAGACAGAGGGATATGCCTAGTTTGGGAATCCTTATGGTGCTTAGGCAATGGCAAGGACTGACCTGCTCAGTGCTGTCAAGACTGAGCTGTTTCTGAGCACAGATCCAAAAGCAAAATATTCGGCATTAGGCATCTAAGGAATTGCAATGTTAAACTGTTAGGCACTTGCAGACTAAAGATACCTATGCAGTTGAGTGATACGTGGCTAGGAAAAGGGGTACGGTTATCAATTTTGGATTTAGACCCTTATTGTGGCTGGGGCCTTTGTGGATGTATATCCTATTTACCATTTCAAATATACCCATTCACACAAACATTATAGCTTTTAAAATGCAAGCAATTTCTACTTTCAGCTTTTTGTGTTAATGTTGGGATTTTATAGACTTTGGTGTGTATATTTTTTTGGAAGACATTTCCAGTGTAGCTAACATATTTCTTCAAGGTATTTCATATCTAGTAACTTGCTTTTATTGGATATCTGTCAGATGCTTCTTTCTGCTCTATATATTTTTAATAAACATTGCACTTTTTCAAATAGTTTGTTGAATTTGCACAGAACCCATGAAGATATTATATTTTTGGAGACTTATTTTCTAGTGAGTCATCCAATCCTTTTGGTCTTGCAGAGAGAAAAATCAGATACATGCCATCCCACCTTGCAACATCGTTGCAGCCACACATATGTGGAAACCAGAGACATACAAGTGAAATTGAGTTATATGAATGAAGGATAAAATTAGACTTGTGATAAAAAAAAAAAAATTGCGGAACCAAGAGAGTGAAAGGAAAACATGTAAATAGATATCTATTATTTTAAGTGCCTCATTTAAACATTTTTGTGCCTCATTTAAACTATTTGCATGCAAAGGGAATAAAACATTAGCATAACTGCTTTGCAATACAGTGCAATTGCTGAAGCAATGTAAAACTAGTACACCACATCCATGTGTGTACACAATCTCTGCATCAATGGCAGAGCAAAAAAATGAAATCTTAGAGAGGCTTTTAGGGAGAGGGACTGGAGGGAAAAGAAGAAAAACTTGAACTCTGTGAACTGTTAATATCTCTCACGATCCTACCACCTGCTATTTAACAGAAGAAAATATACATGCTTTAATTACTGAACACCAAAAGAAAATAGCAGTCATAATGCATTTATTGTTACCTCCATGATTAAGGACTGATAGCCATGTTGGTCAAAGGACATAGGCAGACAAAACTCTTTGGGTAGAGGTGATACCTTTTTTCAGAGCAACTAAATAGTTGCAAAAAAAAAGTTCTTTGCCAGGTTTTGGGTCCACATGCCCTTCATCAGGTAGAAGAGAAACTGAAGCTGTTATGAGTTCTCCAAGGTAGAAAAGAAGCCAATTTGTAAAAATCTGCTTTGTGAAAATGCAGATGTGGAATAGTTTAGAAACACAATACCTGGTAAAAAGCAGGCAGATTACCTGCAATGTTTTGTCTGCCTAATTAAGGGACTGACATTTATATACCACAAAAATAATTTCGCAGAACAAATACTTTCACATCACAAAAATGGCAGTAAACGCACTCACTTCATTCAGTCACCTGGGCAGTCTCTCTGGAGTCTGGAAAAGCACTAAAAGGTGCCGATTTTTAAGATTCCAATGACAGTCCCCTGCCTAGCATCAATAGCTGAGGTTAAGAAAGAATAGCTGGAGTGCCACTATTTTTTAGCAATCGCCTAGTTTGTGGAATGGACTCTTAAGGCCATGGGGAATCTCAGATGCAACTTAGGGCAGAGTTATGTCTGCTCTAGCATGTATTTTGGTCAAGCAAGCCTCTGACTTGTATTAGGATTGGAAAACCACAAAGCCACCCCAAAAACATATCCTCTCTTTCACAGCTTTCTTTCCTGTCATGAACAACACATGTGCTAACTAAAAGATCTAACCCATGTTAGACATTTTTGAAATCATATGAATGGAATCTCTGAGTATTTGCCTGATTACTCAAAAGAATAACATTAAACATAATGAACTTTGGATCTTTTCAGTGAAGACTAGATCTACAGAAATGTTTTCTCCAGTCTCCATAAGTACTCTAAGAAGGAAGAGTTAGTCTATTATACCTCTCCCATATTCACATAACAATGTGGAGTCTACATTGCAGAGATGTTTCACAGGATAAATATCTCCTCTTACTTGCATCCTCTGTTCTTATTTAGCTGTTTGTAGTGTATATTAATTTGTGTGAATGGAAGTTCAATATACACAGATAGAGCAGAACACCAGAATCAAATCTATCATGCATTTGAGGAAAACAGTATTCCTACTTATGATATCCTCCAAATAGCAGTATAAAAGTCAAATCTTGAAACCATTATTCATTGGTTATACATATAAATAATCCTATTTCATATAATGGAACTATTCCAGTAAATAAGGATGATTCATATGAATAGAAGTGCTCAGAGTTGGGCTCTAAGACGTAATTCCCCTTCATCTTCCTCCCATCTTCCCTTGAAGAAATTTAAAATAAAATGTTTTTATGTTTTTCAAAGCTAAATAAAGGAAATACACACACATACAAAATGTACCACAGACAGCAATTTTTACCACTTAGTCAGTTTCTTTGTAGTGTTTTTGCTCCAGTCCCAAATCACTTCAGAGAGATAGTCCCCCCCACACATACTTCAAGTCAATCCCTTGGATCCTGCTGAGCACTCATGTAAGATTGAGACTGGGAGAAAAAAAAATCACTCTGATGCACAAGTTTCCTATTCGTGTACTTTGAAGCATTTTCCTCTAGCCAAATAAATTAAACTAACATGGCATACTGTTGTGGGGGTATCACTCTACACTGGAAGGTAGAAGTAGTTGCTTCTGTTTTTTAAGGAAAATGCATGCCTCACCCTCCCCAAATTTTGCAGCTTCTATAGATTTTGGAGAAAATTAGTAGTGAGGTAATTGATTTAGAGAGGGGTGAGAGGGGCTTATGACTTACGAAGGAGTAGGGATTTCTTGATGCGATTCACAAAAGATTCACAGAAGAATAAACCTTGTCAGCAAAATTAAATGTAGTTCTCTATTTAAAGGAACAATGTCAAGTTAAAATCAAGGAAACACAACTGAAAATGTGTCCATTGATTCCAATGAGGTTTCGGTGATTGATGCCACTTTAGGATCTGGCTTACTAGGTCAAAGACAAGCAGGGTGCTAATTATTCTCTGATTTACACTAGAACAAATCAGAAACAATTCCAGTGAAATATAGTTATACTGTTCTAAAAGCATCAAGAGGATGATCCCACTAACCTTGTGCAATGTGTAAATGATGTGGATAGTGGATTCCATGACACTGAGTAAGGCAAATATCCCAAGGGGTTACTTTTCCTTATTATGCATTGTCCCAAGTGCAATCAACTTGTTAATTTCAGTAAAGTTTTTCATGGCGAACAGATATTTGGCTTATGCAAATTAACATTTCCAGCATTAAGGGTGGAAATGAAAAGATTTAGACAGCTGAGAATATGACCCCAAAGAGATAAATGTGATAAAGCTGCTACCTGGAAAACAATGACTTCTAAATTACTTTAATCCAAAATTACACTGCATACCAAACTATATATTATGACAAAGCAGCAGTGACAGCAATGAGCAACTATGATTTGTGCTGATCAGGAGCTCTCTTTTTAAAACTGAAAATGTCATAAAATTATCTAGCGCTTGGCAAAAAAAATAAGACTTGGATCCTGTGTTTTATCCTGAAGCTTCTTGAATTAAGAAGTAAATGTTCTGATCTATTAAACATATAACTCATTGAATTGTTTTAGCTTAACAGCCATCTCAGCTAAATGGCTATCTCAACACAGTATTTGAACTCTGGTGAGCAAAGCTGACACCAGCATTTTTTAGAGACCCAGGATAAAGAGAATTAGCAGAAACACATCCCTTCTTAAGATAGGAATGCAAAGTACACCTGCAGGCAGAGATGGAGAAACTATTGTTATTAGAAAAGGGAATATGCTCCCTTAAAAAAAGCACATGTATTTGTGAAAGTTTTAAATGAATTTTCTTTGATATAGAGTTTTCAAAAAACCAAATGAAGTTTTAATAGAAATGTAAAGTGTAGATAAGAGATTAACAATAAAAATAATAACACATAGTTATATTAGCAATTATATGACAATCAAAAATAAATGAAATATGCACTAAAATTTGATTACATATTTGATTTTTATTGACTAGTTTTATCAAATAATTTCTGTGCAATGCCAAGGAATTGAGGTTTATTGGACAATGCCAACAGAGAGGGAGAATCAAGCTCCCACTTTTTTTCCATAGTCAATTTTTTAATTCACATACTCAAATATTTGTACCAAAAGTTCTCATTGTCTCAGTTAGGGAAAAGAAAATATACCTTATGCATTCTTTGACTTATTAAAACTAAAGAAGTGAGAATGGCATGTATGTATGGGAAAAAATTCACGATCAGTCCATACAGTTAACATTTTAATTAAATTGGCATCAAATACATTAAAGCAACAAATATATTTAAGGAAATCATAATCTGTTTTGAGTTATTCCTGAGCACAGAAAGAGATAAATGTGTCTGATAAATTATTCATTGTGTATTACATAATTTTACTTCTGAGACTATTATCATCACTTAAAAAAACCCCAAAACAAAAAAGTTCAGGGAATTATCTAGCTCAGAGGCACTAGTAACATGATATGGATCTTCCATGTAACCTGAATTCGAAGGGTAAAAGCAGGGGTGGGATTACAGAGGCATGCTTTCTCTATCCTACCTTCCTCTCCTACTCTCTAGCCACAGTATAGGCCAGGGAGGCAAGGGGGGAAGGGCCCCCTGTGATCACCCCCTCTGTGCTCCTAAATCACCCCTTCAACTTCAAAATCTCACCTCCATCCATAATAGGCACCCCCAGATTGCCACCCCATTCTCCATATGCTCTATCCACCTCCCAATCACTGCCCTGCTACACCAGTCAGCCCAATAGCAACAGGGGAGGGGCCCTCCTTGTCTGCTCCTGGGTTCCCTGCAGCCCATGCCACCCTTGCGTGTCTGGATCTACCCCTCTCTGGGCCCTACAGATGTTTGGCAGCTCCTTATCCCCACTCCTTCTTCCCTGCCTCCCCTTCAGTTCCAGGGCTGATCAGGATGGCAAGCCAGTGATCTGGGGGTAGAGAGGCCAGTGAGTATCAGAGAGGGAAATGGGTGTCACAGGAGCAATTTGAGGTAGAGGATGCAATTTGGAGGTCGGGGGGGGGGGACAGGGAGTAGCAGCTTGACATCTCCCACTTCCCCCTTCCCTGTGCCCCTCCCACTTACCCATTCCCCATTCCCAGTTACCCTATTCCTCTTCACCCCTTTTCTTTCCCTCCTCACTCACCCCATCCACACCTACCTGTTGCCTCACTGTTTCCAGCTGTCAGCTGGAATTCTGAAAGAAAACTGGGATACTAGAGGACTGCAAATTGGTGGTTTTATGTCAGGTGAACATCCAAAAATTGACTCAAGTTAGGTAGCCCAGCCCAAAGATAACCCTGCGCTGAAGTGGTGTAACTTTAAGAGTCTTAGGCCACATCCAGAGCAGTGATCACATGCCTACTGTGACATCTCAAAACAGTCTGAGACACCAAAAGGTGCATGCTAGAAATGAAACAATGTTCCCTGTGCTGCATATTTGCAGTGCAGACTCTAATTTTGATACCAGGAAATCCCAGTATCAAAAAAACAAACAAAAATCACATGGTGAAGCAGTGCAAGGCGCACTTCAGGGTCCTCCAGAGGCTGGGTTCTCCAGAGAGACACTCTAGCACCCACCAGAGCATCTCTATGCCTCCCATGTGCTCCTGCTGTTCTAGCATGCTGCCTCAGTGTGCTAGGGCAAGTAGGAGCAGGGCAAGGCCTCAGCAGTGTCTCAGACTTAGGCTTTGTCCTAGATGTGGGGTTTGGGGGGGACTGTGTGGGTGGGCGATATTGTGTGTGTGGAGTGGGGACTGTGGGGGTGGGTGGGACTACTTGGGAGGGATGGGTGCCCTGCCTGACCAGTCCCCGGCATGACACATAGGCCCTCCTGCAGCAGCAGTAGGTCATCAGGGAACTCATGGTCTGCTACTGAGAGAGCCACCCAGTGGTGCAGCGCACCATGGCCACAGCCATCTGAGACACAATGCCACATGTGCCACATGAACCGAGTCCAGCCAGGCCCAGCCCAGCCCAGCCTGACCCTCTGGTGCATGTCTTTGGGCAGGGCCAGCCCATTCTTGCTGCTTCTCAGGTTCCTGGCACTGCATACAAGAGCCATGCATCCTCAGGCCAGCCCAGGTCCTGCCTCCAGTTTCCTTCAATGCTGTTGAGCTAAGCCAAGTCCATGGAGGCAGAATCCAGCCCAGGAACCACTTGGGTGTGTGATGGGCTGGGGGGAGGGTTCAAGGTGGCAGCAGGGGGGTGTGTGTGAAAAAGAGAAAGATGGACATCAGGAATAGTGAACACTCCAGGCAGCAGAGGCCACCAGAGCCAGGCTTAGAGCCTCCCCCGCCCCC
>NW_017728992.1:32598242-32609693 GCF_001723915.1 Gavialis gangeticus
GGCGCCCCCCCCCCCCCCCCCCCCGAGTGACTTGTGGAGGGGGAGGCCAGCCTGGAAGGGAAGGGGCTTGCCCTGTCCCTAAGCCCCAGCTGAAGTCTTCCCAGAAATGGCATAGGGATCACTGGGGCCTGGGCACAGACACAGGGAGCAGAACAGTAAGGGTTGGCACTGCTTAGAGCCACAATGCAGGGGATGGGGCAGTTGCAGCTGGACTCATGTTCTGGTGCTGGGAAGGAGCTGCTGCTGGGAGGGAGCCAGTGGGGGCGGGGGAGTACAGATCAGAAGTGAGGTGCACTGGGAGGGGCAGGTGCTGTGGGTTTGGAGTGGGGCAGGGCACCAGCATATCAGTGCTGCTCAGTGCCCTACATCCTGGTGAGTGAAGGGGAAGGGGGAAGTGGGCCTGGAGGCATGGGGGGACACAACTGGCTGTCTCTGAGAACAGGCCAGTGGTGAAGCAGAGAAAGAGATATCTACCTCAGTGTAGTACAGGCAGTTTCTTCAGATGCCCACTGTCACCATTTTACCATTGGTGTTCTATGGACAAAAGTATTCAGTTTTGGGAATGCAAATAGGCAGAAAATTTCACAGGGCTACAAGATACTGAATGCTTCCTGCAAGGAGCAGAACAGCTTCACTTCTAGTGGAGGACATGTAGAGTTTCACAGTTTTACTCCAAACCCTGAAGATTTTGGTCTCTATAGCACAACCCTTTATTCATTTGATATAAAAAACACCATAAAGAAGTGAATATGCTGAAACCACCATAATCATACTGCTGTATTCTCTTCATATAGTTTGTAATGATATTTCCTGCTGGTCTTAAGGAGTCATCCAACAGTTATTCCTTAGAGATGACAACAGAAAAGGAAAAAGAAGAAAGGATTTGAGCTCCAAAAGAGCACTCTCAAGATTCTTTTCTTTTTGCATTCTGGTTAAGCATCAGAGAAAAGGAGAAAAAGAAGGATGGTGAGGGCATATATTGAGAGCTGAAAGAGCATTTTTAAAAGTGCCTAGTTTTCAAGGGAAATCTCTTTCATTTTCAGTTATCTGACTAATCTGAGAGACTGCTATGAGACTATGGGACAAAAAACAAAAGCTTTAAGTGTGTTTTTAGCGTGTGTGCATGATTCGTTTTGCTTTATTGCATCTGGTCAGAGCTGGGGAGAGTGTGGCATTTGTACACATAGAAAACAAACAGGGACTTTCTATTTTAGTTGTGATTGATATTAATTTGTTGCCTAGATCTAAGTTGCTCTGACACAACCTGCAGCATACATCTATCTTTTATGGAGAATTCACTTTTCTATATCAGAGTGAAAGATAAAGCTAGCAATACAGCCTTGACACTGAAATTTTCACACATTCTTTTTTCCCCCCTTGTTCTGTATTTCAAAGAAGTCCCAGGTCACTGTCATAAAGTAGTAGTGTGGAACACAGATTAGATGATCGGTTCAAATGCAATACAAAAGGGAACAGGATAAACAAGAAACCACTACAAGGTTCTGAACTCCTCTGAGCTATGAAAGACAGTCGAACACAAGGCAGAAGTCATTTAGAGGGTGAAGTAGACTGAATTATTCATTTACACAGCCATTCCCCCCTCCCCTTTATCTAAAGTATTTACAAATAATTGTTTTCTGTTGTGTGAGCAGATCTAAGCATGACATTAGAAATACTTTTTTGAGCCAGATACTGTCTTTTCCTATGAACATTTCCAAGGGAACAAATCGGCACAGAGAACCTCCTCTACTTGCAGGCTTTCAGAGAATTCAGCTCTTATTACATTTTACATGTTTGAGGCCGGTGCTGCTGATGCTGGTGGCCAGTGCTGTTTGGGAAGAGGGAGGACAAGGGGAAAGAGGAGCGTCATGACTCTATTCCAACATACCCCATGCCCTCACTGGCCAAAATAACGTATTTAACAGAGAGGATGTACACTTACTATTATCCCAAGAGAAATTGTGATGGGGTCAGAATAAAGTTACTTTCATGGGTTCCCTGTAATATGGTTCAAGGAAGTGGAAAGTGTTTAAAGCCATAAGATCTCCCTAATGCTTCATCTAAAGCTGAGGTAAATATGATGTCCAGGAAAACAGTTAATTTGGAACAGGGAACTCCAGAAGCAATTACGACCAATGTTACTCCTTTAGTGTAATGTCAGGTAGCAAGAGTTTGGTCTTAGGATACAATCTGGTATTACATTGGCACAGCATGCTGTCATCTTATACCTTCTTGGGGCACTTTGTCAGATGGAAAAGTGTCTTTAGCACATGACTTCCAATTCGCCTCTTATTATTCTAAACTATTGCTTTTCTAACTCACCTCCAGATATTTAATTACAGTAAAACTGTGGCAAGCAAAAAAAAATGTAATTGGAGAACTGTCCAATAAATTATTCATCCTAAAGCACATTCGTATTAATAATAATCACTGCAGTGGTTCTCACTTTTTCATACTCAAGATAACCCTCCCAAACTTTTTAAAAGTAAGGGGCTGCTCAATTCATAGGTTAATTTAGTTATTACAATTCTTACCCTCTCACACAGGAATGAGGAAACAGTGTGGGGGAGGGGGGAGGAGAAGATGGTCAAGGATGAGCAATCATATCCTTCTCTCGTTGGAGAAGGACTGGGCAGTGAGGGCAAAGGAGCAGCAAGGCAGGGCTTATCTTGTTTATCTCCTCATCACTGAGGATCACTGTTTTAATGAAAGTGATGGCATGATTATTTACCTAGAAATGACCCGTCTGGTTAAAAACACTGAAAACATACAGACAATATGCCTTTGGGCTGCTCCTATCCATTTGGGCCTAGCTTTCTCCTTAATGAGGCTTGTTACACAAAGTTAGACTGGCACTTCTTACAATAGAAAACCTGGTAAGGGGGACACCATGAAGTTCTTTTACTTTTGGGATCAGTCACCTCCTCCTGTCCAAGGTGCTATTGTCACTCAAGTGATAAGACAGTCCTGGGCACTTGGGAGGGACTGAATCTTTGTCACAGTGACAACTGCTTCACATCTCCAACATGAAGTCTCTATATTGTTCTAATCAACCACAGCCACCAGCCTGTATCAGAGTGAGCAGGCGGCCCAAGAGGATAGTGGAAAAGAAGCACGGTCCTGTATACCAAACATGTAAAAGGGACATGAACTCAAATTTAAGGAGACAATTACTAGAAAAGGTGGAATGCATCTGGTGTCTTAGCCCAGTCCATCATGACTGTATTTCTTAGGAAGAGAAAGAGACCTATATTTTATTTAATAAATATAGTATTTTATATTTACATATCCATAAAATCTGAGTGAATTAAGATTATCATTGGGAACAGAGCATTTATTTTCTGTCATTGTGATTGTAGACAACCTGGGATGATAGTGTTCACATCTTGGCACCTCAGCTGAATTCCATGAAGTTACTCCCAGTTTACACAGTACTGTATAAGTGAGAAGAGAATCAAGCTTTTTCTTTTAGGGATGTGGCTCAAACAAGTAGCTCAAACATATCTTGAACTGAGAAATCAATACATTTTCCATTTACACCCTTGGCCATCTCATCTTTCCATACCTTCCCTAGGGTCACTCTGATTTCCTGTAATATTTATTACCTCCACTCTCTTCCTCTGTCTAATTAGCAATAGGTGCAACTGAATGATTTTTAACAACCATGTTGCACAGAAATAATACTCGCCAGCGAGTGTGATCAACCTTCAGTTCTCATACAATATATAATGTTGGCTTTATTCTGTCATCACCCCAGCATAACCAATAAGTATTTTCACTTAAGTCTGTGGCATTAATCCTGGTGCAGTGAGAAAAGACGGATGTATGATAAGGGAGCACTACCACTGTTATAGGTGACTTGTACAGGGGGGCATATGCCCCCCCCCCCCGCGATTGGCCACTGCCGGCAGCTTCTGCAGGCAGTTGCCAATCACCACTCTGCTGCTGATGCCACTGACACTGCTGCCCACAAACTGTACACCCCCACCAGTCTTGGAAGGCACCAGTCATTCATGACTGCTACTTACTGATATTCAGGATAGGTCAAATGACTGGCGCTTTTTTTTATTTTTTTTTTTTGCGGGGGGGAGAGGGAGATGTTAATGAAAGGACATGCAGAAAAGGATTGAAAAGAGGGATCCATAACAAAAAAAAAATCCCTGCTTTCCTTTTTCCTTGATTTTCTCATTTCTATTTTTCATCGTTGATGTTCTAATATCTTTCATTATTAAATTCTCCATTGATTATAACTAAGCACCCCAGGAATTTAGACCTTAACAAGGTAAAAAGCAACCTCATTTGTTGGGTAGGCTTTGTAGTATCCCTATAGTTATTTTAAGCTATAATAATTATCATTCATGCTTCAGCAGTTAAGCATGACTTGACTGTATGTTTTTCCACAAAGTGTCAGTTGGATACCATTTCAAATGGAAAACACAGCTTATCTAAGGCCATTTGATGATGTTACCTGATTTGGTAACACTTAGCTACTCTACTTCTGGAGTAGATTGTATCAAATGCTTACTATGTTATTTAGATATGTTTTCCCAATATTATGAAATAATTTTACTAACCACTGTTAATATATTTACGTACTTTCAAATATTTTTGTCAATTTATTCTTTTAGGTTAATTGGCCAGGATATAGAAAAGGACAAACTGTAGTGTTTGATAATATGATTTGATTTTATCTCTAGGAAATATGAAATGCTTATTTTCCCTCGGATTCTATTGTGCCTTTGGCAAGCTGTAAGTCCTCTTATAGTAATTATATCTGCTTCTCACTGTAACAAAATTATGTGAGGCAAGAGACAATTTGTTAGGGTCATATTATGAATATCCCTTGTGTGATTATTGATGGGGAATGAACATACAATGAGCTTTCCCATCCTTGGACACTCTACACAATAGCCAATAGCAATTTCAGCCTTTGTACCTAGAGAAGGAAAGAACTGTGCTCCCTCTTCAGCTCCAGGGTACACATCTCTCCAAATGAAGCAGGGAGCCTCAGGCAGAAGTGAGATCATGCTATCTTTCCTTCAAGTCCTGAAGGAAGCAAATTGTATGCTGGGCCACTTCAGGTCTCTTATGTTTTCCTTTGTGCTCTGTATGGTTGTTCTGGGCAGTATGGTTCTTCTCCACATTAAATACAGAGCAATTTGTGACATAGTTTGGCCCTAAATGGACAAGATCTCTTAAATGTATGTTATTCTTGCTTCTTTTAATCAATCATATTATGGCCTTATATTTTGGAATCAATAAACTTTCTTCAGATTTATACACAGCCTCTCTTTTTGTGGTACCTAAAAGGTTTTGTATTTTGTCTCATTTTGTTTAATCTTCTTTCCAAATCATTGACTTGGCCAATTAAGACCTGTCTAAGAAACTGATTATGAAGCTGATCTGAAGATATTTGAAATGAAATAAGAACCACTGGGAAGCAGGTCCATGTCAAGCACCAGTTGTTGAAAATGTGGTCAGGAAGGGAAGTTACATTATTATTTAAGTCAACAAATCTGATTCTATGAAGTGCTAAGCACCTCCAAACACATGGACACAGAGAAATCAGAGGACAGCATTAATTTAAAAAAATACAACTTACAACTTATCTCACATTATCTCTGTAACTCCAATGCTTTACATATGTATGTAAGCTCTGACTGTTTTTCAGGGATAATGGCAATGTAAATATATACATACATACAAAATGCCTGCTTTAATACTGTCTTGGGTCTTCTGGTGGAGTCCAGCAAGAGCAAGCACTCCTTCATAATGGATTATACAAGTTAAATGATTATATGGACATCTACTAAACTTGTTTACAAGAACTCACATATACCTCACTGACAGCTGAAGCATAAACCCCGCTACTTCTGAAAGCTGCTATTAAAATCTATACAGTTCACTGCAGTCACATTAAAGTCTCTACACTATTATTAAAGTCATTGAACTGATAGCAAACTAAGTCATACTTCTCTGCTCCTACAGTTTACCAGTGAAATACAGGAAGTTTCTGATTGAAAATATGCCATTGACAAGGAAAATAAATTTAACCATTCTTTTTAATCCCATAAGACTTTAGTGTCATTGCCAGGATCATCAAAACAAAAAAAAATGTAAACAGTGGAAATTTGGCAAAAAGTAAATATTCTATTTAAAAAAGATGCTTTTCATTAAAAATACTTTAGTCAAAACCCCATTTTACCATTAAAATATGTTGATGGAAATTTTTGACTAAGTCTCTCAGACATGGATTTTTATGTTCTGCTTAGGTGTCAGATGCCCCCCTTCCGCCCACAAATCATATGTCATAAAAACAAACAAAAAAACAAACAAAAAATGAATCCAACATCCAAATCGTGCTAAAAACAGACGAAGACAATATACAATATAGTACTGCTTATAAAATTCTGGGTAGAGACAGAGCAATTTAGGTAGTAAGAATGATCCAGGAATAAGGTCCATATGTGTGGATGGTAAATTGTCTTAAGTAACTTTAGTTATGCATAGCACATTGCATACCTTGGCCTTTAGGGAAAGGCACAATTAGATCAGAGCACTTACTTATGCTAAAACCTATAAAATTCATGAAGGGAAAAGTATTCTATTCATCTGCTATCCTTCATAGATCTCCACTCCAAATAAGTTCACAGACAAGTAAACAAACAATGTCTGAATAAAATTTTAAATGGTATCAACTCCTTGAGGTTCCGTGTTCATAAAACAACTTAATCTGATTAAATTGCCAAAAATTAAAAAAAAATTAAAAATCCCAAAAGCACATTAGCCAGAAATCTCTATCTATTGTTTTCTAACAAGCTTCTTCTTTGTTATAAATCCCTTCTTTGGAATCTTAAATTCAGTTTCTAGGTGACACTTGATTTCATAAACAATCCTTAAGAACCACAATTTATGTTTTAACATAAAATCATAGTTCAGATAAACCTTATATTCCTACTGAAAATAAAGGGCATTTAGCCTCATTTGGAAGAGGTTTCAGACCTGGCATGATCAGGCTATAATAAAGAAATATTAGTAATTGCTATAAAACAAGAGAAAGATTTTTCAAAGGCACAAAATGGCAATTAGGGATCCAATTCCAGATGACATACAATGGGAGTTTAATGTCTAACTGCCATTATTACCTTTGGAAATGCCTCCTTAACTATACCATCTAGTTAGACTACAGTTAGAAAGAAGTTACAACTTTGCTCCAAGAAGACCAGAAGACTCAGGATAGCTTTCTCCTCTTTTTATTTTTATTTTTTTTGTGTGATGGCTTTGTAGATTCAAAGGCTCTGATTCAGCAAGATACTTGATTAAGTATTCAGCAAGGACCATGATTAAGTATTCTGCTAAATCTAGACCCTAATGCAAATATACCTTGACTTTTGAAAAGATGATAAATTCAGAAAAAGAAAACAGAACACTTTAAAAGCAAAAGGAAAAAAGCATCAGCATATCCCTGACATATAAGAACAATTTGTCGCTACACAAAAAGCAGCATTACATTACAAATTCTACAGTAGTAACAGATGTAATGATTTTGTCAGGGGAAAAGCAATTTTGAAAACAAGAACATATCATTACTCTGAAGAATATAGTATTCTTTATAACAATGCATACTTTTGGAAATAAAAATATTGATATTTATAACTAGGGAAATGTTAAAAGGAAATTTGAAAACTATCAGTCAAAAAGATATCACTACTTTACAATTTATCTGCAAAGTCAAAACTCAGAGGTAGGTGAGATAAAGTAAAATTAGGAATATGTTAATAAAGCATGTTAACCGATTATAATAAAACGCAGAACAAATGGTTTTGATTGTATTTCTTCTATCCATTATGAATTTTACAAGGACATGTTACTTTCTTTCATAACTATTTTATTCATTCTGATATAAAATTTATTCTAAACAAATATGATCCTTTCTCATATGAAGCTCCTTAACCTTCTTAGCTGTCACACATTAAGCCTCTAAAAACTCCTGGGAGGTAACTAAAACAGAATTATATTATTAACACCTAAAGGTAAACCATCTCTGGGATAGAATTTGGCAGCCGTTTATCTGAACACAGAAATACTACAATTTAAGAAATTAAATGGAAAACACATAGCAATAGATTTTTTGGGGGGCAGGGGGCAGATGAGCATGCAAATGCAGGAGTGTGCGTTTGCTGCAGCAAGAACAGTAGCGGCACAAATTTGTGCCACTGATCACATACCTGCAAGTAGGGCCTGGTGCAGGGCAAAATGCCACACTTTGGGGAAATAGCCATCTCTCTTCCTGCACCCCCTGGGTTACAGAGTGCTGGAGAACGTGGTGGACAACTAGAGGAGGGGAGACATTCTGGCCAGCAACCGGAGCCTCTCCCTGGAGCACCTAGCCTCTATGTCTACTGGGGCACACTCCTGGAGTGTACACTATGTTGAATTCTTTTGCAGTGATTTTTTTTTTTACACCTGACCTCCTGGTACCAAATCTGCAGTGCAGTGAACAACTGCACATACATCATGTGTGGTCTGCGGCACCTCAAACAGCTTTGATGCACCATAAACCACACCTGCATGCTCATTTGGATGCACCCTGGTGATGTAAACTGATATCACTCCAATAAACTCACTGGTCTTGGTAAACTATGCGGAGTCCTGGCTTGACTAGGTCAAAATATTTGACATCTTTATGCTCATGATAACTACCATGGGATCTGCAGTGATCTTCAGTATAGCACTAAAAGGTCTTGGGTATATATCTCAACTGAAATGTGAGGTTACTTTATGAAGTTATATTTTAGGACCAGACACTCATTTTTCCAAGACTATCCCAAGACACCATATAAACTGCTGAGTTTGATAACAGTAATTCTAGGACTGACTAAGCAGCATTATGACAGTTACTATGCAATCAGTAATAGCTCACTTCTGGATACTTCCACCCTATCCCAGTTAAGGGGATCAAAAGTTACCAGTAACTGTTTCACATCGCTGACAATTTGTTCCAACAAAAAAAATTATTTTCTGATCCCCAAAACCTATGATCATGAGGCTTGCAGCATCCTGGAAATAGATGTCAATATATCTGTGGTACAGGGACAGACAGCAGCCACCTGAGAAAGTTTTACACTGAAATGGAGGGAGCCATGTGAGATAAATGACTTTCTTCATTTCCCCTCTCAACCATCCCCAGCGCAGACAGCCATGGGAAGGCACAAAGCCATCTCTTTTCTCAGGCCCCCTTCCATATATGCACCTCTTCCCTTGTTCTTTTTTTACAGGGGTCAAAATTGCAGCTGTAGCCTTGGATCTGTCGCCCTCCCATAACACGGAAAGCTTTTAGCTCTGGGGGGAGCAAGGATAATATTCCATACTCTCTCATCTTACCCCAAGGCTACAAATCTTTGGCTTACTCTGACAATCGGTTTGGCAGCCTGCCTATCCATCTAGTTCAGTTGTTTTCAACCTTCTTAGACTCTAGGCACCCCTTGGAAAATGCCAGCTCTTAGTTTTCACTTTTTTGCCTACAGAAAAATAACAGAGCAGTGGATGTGTATTTGAAATCTCTGGTTTTTGTCTTGTGAAACATGCTTATAAACCTAAAAGTACTAACACTGCATGGCACCCCAGTATACCCTTGAGAGGATCTCAACACATCTCAAGGTGCTGTGGTATTCTAGTTGAGAATCACTGATCTAGACCTAGGCCAATAATAGACATTCCCTCTTGTGCAAGGTGAGGATTAACTCACCCTCTCCTTTCTCCTCTCTCCTTCAGAGCTCCTGGCTTTCCCAGATTGGCCTAATCATACCACGTTCCACCCCTCATTCCCTTTCTGAGATGAGAAAAGGCATTCATATCAGTATGAATGTTGCCATTGATTTCAATGGGAACAAAAGTGGGTCATCAGGAAGGAAAAAAATGATCTATTTGAGCAAATCCTGGGATCAAACAAGTTAAAGTTTGATTGTAAGAGGAATATTCATAATCAAATAATCAAGCAATAACTTTATTGTGTAAAATGGTCACTGTAGGCCATCAGTGACACAATCCAAACTGAGAAATAGGTGAACACTTACCTATGAGAGGCACATTTTTACTTCATGTCACCACAGTATCAAAACATCTCTTTCTAAAGATTTTTTCCTCACTTTTTTTCAAAATTAAAAAAAGAGTTGGAGACAGGATGGAAAAAAGTACTCCAGAGTGGAGTATTCAGTAAAAACTGAAATATTTGAAACAATTTGTAGGTATATATTTAAAGTTGCACCCTAATTTCTCAAAATGTTTACTTCTGGCAAAATCCCACAGTTCCTCATAGAAAACAAAAACATTTATTCTTTAATTCATACTGCAAAATTAAATCCCAGTACATCCTATATGACATGTAAAAACATTTACATCAAAAGAGGTAATACAAAAAGTGTTCAGGTGAGCATTCTCTTTCCATGCTGGCCAGACACAGACTAGAAAGAAGGCATATTGTAGGAATGTCCCTAAAGTCCTCCTGTGCCTTAACAGCTCATGACAACACTTCAGAAAAGAGTGGCATAGTGGCTGAAGTTGCTCAAATTCCTCCATGGACCCAGTGATCCAAGATTTAAGACCCTCAGACATGGGTATAAAGTACATTTCTTCTCTTCTACCCTGAGATTCTATAGACTTCAAATGGCCAGCCCCAAAGACCGGACCTAAAAGATGCTATGATTGATTGAGTCATTTATTTAATTATTTAATTATTTTCACTAATACCAAATAACTACTTTATTGACATTATTCAGTCAAGTTTATTTCTCTGATGAATATTGGACTATTGATATTACAGTGGTAGAAAACATACTTCAGTTTATGATACAAAATAGCTCATGCAGTTGATCATGTACCTACCATTCTGATCATTCATTTTCTAAGTTATGTCATCTGCTATTAAGATTACAAATAGTTCCTTGTCAATCAGTATAATCTCACATAAAACTGTCCTGATCCAACTCTTATTTTTGACAATGTACAGTAGATTCATATTTTAAACATATCAAATTGCTGGAAAGATTTATGATACTTTTGTCATGTTCCTTGGCTTGGAAAAAATGTTGGCTGGTTATATTACTGAATTTGACTTTATTAAGTCATAGTCTGGGCATATGTGATTAAAATGAATGGTTTTTTTAGGCTTGTGCTTTCTTTTTAATAGCCTTTTTTCCTCCTCCTTATCCCTCTATGTTATCCCCCTCCCACCCCAAAAAACCCAGTTATCCTAGAGGTGTGGACAGCATCGAGAGGATCCAGAGGAGGGCCACTCGTATGATCAAGGGACAGCAGGGGAGGTCCTATGAGGAAAGGTTGCGGGACCTGAACCTGTTCAGCCTTCAAAAGAGAAGGCTGAGGGGGGATCTTGTGGCCTGTTATAAACTGGTTAGGGGGGATCAGCAGGCGCTGGGGGAGTCCCTGTTCCCC
>NW_017728992.1:32610402-32617997 GCF_001723915.1 Gavialis gangeticus
AACTTCCAAGGGAAGTGGTGCTGGCCCCTACCCTGGGGGTCTTTAAGAAGAGGCTGGATGCCCACCTAGCTGGACTCGTTTGAGTCCCATTTCTCTTTTTGGGGTTTTTGTTGTTCTCCCGCCCTGGCGGGGGGTCGGGCTAGAAGATCTACTAGGTCCCTTCCGACCCTTAATCTATGAATCTATGAATCTATGAAAACCCTAGAAACTATGAAACTATGTGTTGAACATCTATTACATATTTTAAATCCCAGTCTGTGTTTTTATTGTAATGCATATTGATCATAGTAATTCCCTCTTTTCTGGTCTGGCAAACTTAGCTTGATCAAAACATCAATTAGCAATGGATTCCACTACCAGAATTTTAATACATAAAGAGACACCATGAATAAATCACCTCTTTACCTTTTAAGCTTTAATGGCTGCCATATTCAAACAGATATTATTGTAAACGAAATATGTTTATTAAAATATATATCTACAGTAAATTTATAATAGGATTCCTTAGTTAGTCTTACATACTTTTGCCCGTATCCTTTTTGCTCAACAAATGCTATAATTTGGATGTTCTCAAATAGTCATTAGGAAAATATCATTAGATAAGGCAGAGGCATGCAGGCAGTGGATTGTGGCTCTGCCCAGTTCTGGACCACACTATTACCACCACAAGATCCTGGCTCTGGAGCATCTCCCCACCAAGGTGTGCACCCTACTAGTGCTGTTGGGGCCAGTCTCCCTGGCACCATGCTGTCACGACCCTGCTGCTGCTGGGGTCTCCATGGAAACTTGCTGCAAAGGCACAGGCAGGTGCTGCTGGGAAATGAATTCTATGGACTCCATCACAGGCCTTATCTGCAGGCCAGACTTTGCTCTCCCCTGTAGTACAGTAATTTAATCATTACAAGAACCCAAAAAGAGGCACATTTTGCAAGCAGTTAAATATTAACCCTCTATTAACTAAAACCCTTGCCTAAATATTAAAATCTAAATGCATCTTTCTTCTTTAAACTTGCTATCAAGATTCACAGAACTACACTTTGTGCCCTATAGAAATGCATCTGCATGTACTACATTTGCAAAACCCTATAACGTGCATGCAAATCAGTGTTGTTTTGCCAACAACTAGTAATTTAATAGAAGTGGGTAGTGTTATTAGAGTTGCATTGGTATATTCATTAAACACCTCTTCTGAAAACATATCCCAACATTGTTCACTGGGCTAAGCCTATATAGTGGTTTAAATGCAGGTGATTCCAGTTACTTATTCTTGCTTCTGTCACTGATTTGACAAGTGATTGTTGATTTCACTTGCTGTTTTTCAATTTTCCTATTTGTAAAATGGATAGCGTAATATCTAATACATAAAGCCACAATCTGAGAAATAATTCCATATCAAACCTTTTGTGCATCTCTTGTGCTTTTCATCTGAGATTCTCACAGATGTATTATTAATTTATTTTATCACTCTGGTGCAGGAGAAAAGTTGTCTTTATGTCAGGAAAAAAGTGAAAGAAAGCAAGATGGAATGAACAGCTTAAAGAAAGGAAGAGCTAGACTGCATAAAGGATTCTTTGCTTAGGTCTGTATAAACTGAGAGACTTACCAGCTCATAATGTAACCAGTGTCAGGCCAAAATCTGTTTCAGTATATCATTTTATTTATTTATTTTTCTTCAAGGAAAGGTCTTTCAGATACAGGGTGGAATTTCTGTTGAAAACCACAGGACAATCTCCTCCTGGTTCCTTCTACCTCACCTTGAAGTTCAATGCGGACAAAGACAAGGTGCTACAACTTGTCCAGAGAAGATCCATGCACATGATTAGAGGTCAAGAAAGCAGGCCTTATGAGGAGAAGCTAAGAGACATTGGACTCTTCAGCCTAGAGAAGAAAAGGCTCAGGAAAGACTTGGTGGCAGCCTATATGTATATAAGGGGTGTGCATCAGGAACTGGGAGAACGTCTGTTCACCAGGGCACCCCAAGGGAAGACAAGGTCTAACGGTCACAAACTACTGAAAGACTATTTTAAATTGGACATAAGGAACAACTTATTTACTGTCCGAGTCTCCCGAGCCTGGAATAGACTCCCTCAGAAGTGGTGCAAGCACCTACTTTGGACACATTCAAGAACTGTTTGGCTGATTACCTTGCTGGGGTCATTTGACCCCAGCTGACTTCCTGCCCTTTGGGCAGGGGGCTGGACCCAATGATCTCACGAAGTCCCTTCCAGCCCTAATGTCTATGAAATCTATGAAACTCAGAAGGAATATTCAAAAACACACAAATACAAAAGAGGAGAGACCTGGTTGGATGGCAACTATATGGAAAAGGACTTGGGAATCTTGGTAGACCACAGTTTCAATATGAGTCTGCAGTGTGATGCAGCTGCACAAAAGGTGAACGTGGGTTTCTACTGCTTCAGTAGAAGCATCAGGTACAAGACATGTGAAGTGATAGTGCCTCTCAACCTGGCACTGGTTAGGCTTCATATGAAGTACTGTGTCCGTCTATGAGCTCCACATTTTTAAAAGGACATGGAAAAGTTAGAGACAGTCCAGAGGTGGGCAACAAAGATTATCAAGGGCTTGGAAGGCAAGTCATACAAAGAGAGGCTGAAGGAACTAGGTATGTTTAGCTTGCAGAAAAGGTGCTTAAGATGGGACATGATAGTCATCTTCAAATATTTGAACGGCTACCATAAAGAAAAGGGAAAACATATTTTCTCTCTTGCCACAGAAAAGAGCACATGGATCAATGGCTTGAAGTTGCAACAAAGTAAATTTAAATTATATATCTGGTAAAACTTCTTCAGTTAGAATAATGCGGCAGTGAAATATACTGCCTAGGGAAGTTGTGGACTCTCCATCACTGGAGGTATTCAAGAAGAGGTTGGACAGTCACTGGTTGGGGATGATTTAGGCATAGCTGTGCCTATTTTCTACCATGGTTATTTTCCATGCTTCTGAGATTTACTGGTTCTCCCCACCTCCTTTCTTCTGCTACATGTGTCAGGGTCTTTTTAAGCCTTCCCAGAGGCACTGGGTGTTAACCGCAGTTAAGGCTGGGAACTTCAACTTGGGTGTGATGATTCTCCTACTATGAGCAAAGCTTCAACTGGGGAACTTCTACTTGGGTTTCTGGCTAGAGGGTCTTCCCCCTTCATTAGGAGTCAGACCAATTGCCATATTTGGGGTCAGAAAGGAATTTTACCCCCTAATCAGATTGGTATGGACTGTGGGTTTTTTTCTTTCCTCTGTAGTGGAGGATGTAGCCCTCTAACCAGGATTTCCTGAGTGTATAGTTAACACATTTTTATAGAAGCAGGACATTGGTTGCCATGGATTTACTTGTAACAGTTTAGGGTGTTAAGTCTATGTTGTATCAGGATTGTGGGAAGTCTTGTATAGAGTTTAGAGGATGGTTGGACAGGATGGTTTGGATAGTGATGATCCTGCCTCAGACAGGGGGTTGGACTAGATGATCTCTGGAAGTCCCTTACAGCTTTACTTCTCTATGACTCTAGAACAATACCAAAAACCCAGTAGTTTTGGGTAATAACTTTGGATGAGGGCGATCTATAGGTAAGTCCCTCCCGTACCCAATCCAGATAAAAAACTTGAAAAATAAGGCCTCCCAGATCTCAGGCAAGTGCACTAAGCACCAGAAGAGTTTCTCATCACAGTTTTTGAAATGCTTCTGTTTCATCCTGATATGGAACAAGAACATTCTCAGACTTCTGTAAGATGATAAAATTCATTCTATTCCACATCTAAGGCCAATGCAATGACTCAGGTATACCTTTGCAGTGTGGCTGGTTATACATAGGTGGCATTTTCTTCAGCTGGAGTTTTGGGTTCTTACTACAATTAAAAACTACCCTCATCCACCCTCAGCCACCTCCAAAAATATGCTAACTCTGAAGACAATATAATATTTTCTCCTAACATCCATAGAAGCTGGTTCAGATGCTCTGTACCTTATATTTGCCTGTGTTATAAAATGGAGGCAAGAATAATTCTCTCCCTTGTCGGAACATTGTGAAGATAAATTAATTGGAGATTGTGAGATATTCAGATACTGAGGTAATGAGCACCTTAGAAAGAACAGATGAAGTTTTATCCATGAGCCTTTCATTCAGGAATAATCAAAAACAGAAAATTCATAATCTCCTCCCACTAAATTAAAAAAAAAAGCTTGCCATACTAATTCAATTGCTGCTCTCATTCTGTATTCCAGTAACTTTGCTGTCACATTTTATATAATATTGCATTTCTCCCATAAAAATGTGGAAATACAGTACCTCTAACCTTTTTTATTTTACTGCTGATCTCTACTAATAATAGGAAAAAAAGTATATTATGCTCCAGAAAGATATTTTACTCAAGGTCATTATGCAGTAGTTTCCTGTATGTAGGGTAGAGGATACATTTCTGTTCAGTTTTCTGCTATCTTTAAAAGGTACATCACCTTTATTAAGAGTCAAACAAAGAACTTCAAGAATAAGGTTAGCTCAAGTGCTGTACTTTCTGGTTAGATTATGTTAAAAGAGCAGCTTGTATGTTAGCTTTGAAAAAACTGAAATGTATACTTTATGTCAATTTGCTATTAACTACACATTTGAGAGAATAATGGATATCACAACTTTAGCAACTTTTATCTAACAAAGATAAAATTTTATCATGTGCCAGTTGGTTTAACAACCAATTTCATTTCAAAGAACCAAACTAATAGTTTTACTTGATTACATTACAATGACTGTATTCAAGGGTATTGTCGGTATAGACACAATGGTTCAAGGCATATGCAAGAAGCAATATTATTTGATAATATCTTTTATCACATCAAAATATAAGTACAAATTGGAAGAGGTGTAAGATAAACTTTGAGACACAGAATGTCCTTATTCTGACACAACAGTGTCCAGATTACATGCTCCAAACCTTTGTACTGTTAAAGGAAAGAAACCCTTGGATTGTATCATTACTGGGTTCAAACAGATAGAATAGGTAAAGCACAATACAGACATGATTGGTAGTAACACCTTTTATTAGTGGTCTTTCTTTGTAAGATCACTTTCTGTTGTTTTAACCTTGCCAAACTTTAAAGAGTGGAGACAGTAGGGTTGGAGTGCTGCTGTAGTTATGGTGGTCCAGGAAATGTGTGAGAAGCAAGGATGTTTTTTGGTTTGTTTTGCTTTTGATGGATCAACTGTCTAGTTGGGAATGATGTTAGATGAAGTGCCCTTTACATTTATTTTGCTCGGCATCATGTATTATTTTGGAACATTTGAGTGGAAATAATTACACCCTTTCTCAGATCCTGCCTAGGGAAAATATGTTTAATTCTGGCAACATTTTCTAGGTCTAAGGCAGACCTTTTTCCAGGTCTGGACATTTGGAACAGGAACTTGAAGTTTGTCAAGGGCTGGCCGTGAAAAACTTTCTATTTGCTATTCCTATAAATGGTTATCCAAATCTAGCTTGATTACAAGCCTTCAGAGATAAAAAAAACTTCTCACTAGAGACCTCTAACAGTAACTGCTCATCTCTCTAACACCCATTCTCAGTGATCACACTATAACCCAGGGTGATACCAAACTTTCCCTCTAATGGTCTTGCCCAGCTGCACCAAACTAGGGTTGGGCAAGAGTTTTCAGGGTCAAGGACAGAAAGTTTCTCTTTCTCTCTCTCCTGTTCTCAATAACTCCCTGTCTAACACCCATGCAACATGGGAAAGGAAGCTTCCAAATTCAAATGCAGAAGGGTGAAAAGCCAGAACATGTGAGAGGGTAAGGACTAAATTAGGATGAAGGAGTAAACTGGGAATAGATTGGAATGGAACTAAATGGATCAGGCAAGGCAACACAAGACAAGGCAAATAGCTTGGACAAACTTTGACTGAGACCTGGTGAGGGAAATCAGAGGAAAGAAAGAGCAGCAGCTGACTGCTCAGTGTAAAAAACACTGAGGTCAGATGAGGAGTTCTGAATAGGGGGAGCTGAGGCTGGCTAATCAAAGAGACTAACTGAGCACTAGAGAAAAATAGTTGGGAGGGAAGAACAAATGAGAATATTCAGGGAACAAAACAGTAACTGGCTGTTGGATGGGGATGGGACATATTGAGTGCATCTACACATGCACTTTAATGCACAGTAGCCTATTCTACTGCCCATTAAAGAGGTGCATAAAAAATCCTGCTAATATGCTACTGCACCATAGAACAGACTACTGTGCATTAAGCATCACCTAAAAAGCATGCATGTGCGCCACTGGAAATTACCACAGCCTAATGTGCATTTATTTAGTACTTTATAGTGGAGGTACTAAATTTAATGCACATTAGTAAAATCACATTAGTGCATGTGTAGACACACCTATTGAGACTCAAACAGAAAGCCTGGAAAGGTAGCTGAAATAGAATTGTTTTTTGTAAGAAGCCCAAGAATGAGGTTGGCACCAGGAAAGCAAGAAATTGAGCTGAGACAAGGACATAGGGTGGGGAAGAGAGCAATTAAAGGATATAGAGAAGAAGAAGGTAAGCTTGGGAGTGGAAAATATGGGCAAAAGAATATAACAGCACAGTTGACTCCAACCACTGGAATAGAACCCAAATTCCTTAAATATCACTAATTCTTTTCTGTTAACACACACTGGTGAAACCCATTGGTAAAGTGTCTGATTCCCCTCTACTGCCAGTCCACACACAGAATAACAACATGCTATTTCTATCATTTACTTCATTAGCACAAGTCTGTGTAATGGAGCAAATGGTTCCAGCTTTGATATTTGTATGGGTCAACAGCAATCTGGTGCTGCACAAATGAATTGTGCCACATCTGCTTTAAAAATCTTTACACTGAGATGGGGGGGCGGGGAAGGGGGAGCCTCATGCTTAAATCAGTTAAAAGTTGCTCTGGAATTAAATTCTAATTCTGTTTCTGCCTTGAAGTTTGTCGTGCCCAGATGCCGGTGCACCCTTGACCTGCGAGCCCGGGTCAGTACGACCGGCTTGGTGCGAGGGGGGATTTATGACCAGACAGCCGGGTGTTAATGGTGAGCAGGAGTCAGATAGTCAGATGATTTAAAGCGTATTGGTTACACAGAAAGTTTATTTTACTTACGCTACTGATGGCTTGCAGCATAGGCAGAAGCAGCTGATTTAGTTACAGCATGGAGATGTTCTGTCACCCAGCGATTACAGTGGATTGCAGACTTGCTGAGTACAGGTTTCAAACAGTTTACACAAATTACTACGGTCTTTACCAAAAGCTCTTGATGAGAGGGACATACAAAAGATAAGATAAGACGAAAAGAGTGAGCTGGCAGGAACGGGGTTACGCCAGAAGAAAAAAAATAAAACTAACCGGAGGCGGGGAGATATTGTTTGTAACTGATCGGGTTACAAGCTGTGTCTCTTGGGAATGCTCTGAGATCTCTGCTCTGGGCGGAAGTTCTTTCAAAGTTATAGGAAACAGAATAGCCAATTATTTCACGCCTGGCATGAATAATTAACGAGTTGGCACTTGTGCTCTCTTTGTTTGCTCAAGTTTCATAAAAAGGGGGTTATATTTTTGCTTGGGTGGTACTGGTCCTGTTTG
>NW_017728992.1:32622997-32623732 GCF_001723915.1 Gavialis gangeticus
TTGGAGTTTCATTTTTATCTGGTCACTATGGGTACAGTATCTCTCTTTGACTAGACTGCAATTTGTTCAAGGTTAGTTTCTCTCTCGTATGAGAAGCTCACGTGATTTGAAATGAGGCACAGACAGGGGTGTGACTATACAGCACTGTTACAAACTAAAAAATAATAGTGTGAGACTACAATTACAGAGTTTGTTGTGTTAGCCTCTGACCTTTTGCCATCTGATCTTTTGCCATCGGCATCTGAAATCAAAGACTTTGATCTCTGACAGAGTTCTTACCTGATACCAAAGGCAAGTCACTTAAACCAACATTTTCATACACATCACTGATATCCCAAGTGACTATTGTGAGATTCTAAAGCCTGATTCACAAAATGACACTAAGCATTTGCAGCTACAATGGAATCAATTGGTTTTGCAATTGAACACACAATATTAAATATATCTTTAATAATTCAGAAAAAAATCAGGTCCTAGGTAACTCCAATTTGGCAGTCAAAATAAGTAAAAAATCATGATATTAATCTCTCTGTGCCTTAGTTCCCTCATTTATGTTAGAGAGGGATCATACAACCTTCTCATTGCAAAAAGACGCTGTGAAAATCAATTCATTAATATCTGTAAACTGTCACGGTACTCCGGAGCTGGCAAGCCAAGCTCACGGTCGTGGTCACGGTGGGGCGGCCGGGTGGTGGCAAATTGGATACGGAACAGGCGGGATTTCTGGCGTGGAGT
>NW_017728992.1:32628732-32629048 GCF_001723915.1 Gavialis gangeticus
AGTCCTGGTGCCAGAGAGGGCGCGGCATCTTGGGGGAGCATTTGGCTCCAGGCCTGAGTGAAAGGGGGCAGCGACGGCCCCGAGCGAGACGGCTGAATTACAGCAAGGCCCAGGTCAAGATCCGGGCGGTACCATCTGTGAGGCTTGGGCTGCCGTGCAGGGGAGGAAAGGAGCCACAGATAGCACCCCCTGGCACTGGGGCGTATAAAGTGGGCAGCCTCCCGCTAATTACATCATTCAATCAATTAAGATCAAGGCGTGGCAAGCGAGGAAGCAGGCAGCTGGCCCATAACAGGAGGGCGGAGTCACCACTAGA
>NW_017728992.1:32629384-32632397 GCF_001723915.1 Gavialis gangeticus
CCTGGTCAGGTTTTGTGGGCAACTGAGCATGTGCGAAGCTGAAAAGTAGGTCACAGATGACTGACAGGCCCAGGGGTCGAGCAGAGGGCATGCAGCCTAGGCTGTCTGCACATGTCAGGATCGACTCTCCTGTATTGGCAGCACCCAAATCTAATAATTTTCATTGACATAAACATTCAGCTATTGTAGTGATATGCACTATGCAAAAGCACATGATGAAAATAACAGTAGCATATGCAGTAAGTTCTTGGGGCCACATACTAAACAATATGGATTATAGATATCAATATCAATATAGATCTATCTATCTATCTATCTATCTATCTATCTATAGATAGTTATATGCATCTATAGATACATACCTATAGCTATAGAAAAATATCTATCTATCGATATATATATAGAACAGCTGTTTAATACTTGAAAAATCCCCTCTCCCCCCATTCTGAGTTCTTCCTGGGGCAAGGGTTATACTGATACATAGTAAAAAACCATGTGCTTAAAGACTGTATCATAATGCAGAAACAAAATGAGATTAAGTAAGATGACATAGGCCACTTTAATAATGTCATTTTCATATTTTTGAGTGCTTGTCTTGGCAAAATTAAGAACATTTCATTCTTTTAATAGTTTTGTATTAGTGCCATACACTAATGGCTTTTTTCCACAGAAATACAATAAATCAAGCTTGATGTCCCTCTTGATTCCAGATGCTTTGAGCTCCAGCAAAGCAGAACCTTCTTCTAGATTTTCAGAAGTCAGACTTTGCTGCCTTATTCTTCCATTTTGTGCAAAAAAACACAAAATGAACAGAAGCTAAAGTTTACCATGTGTTGAGAATTTTAATAAATCTTTTTGGATAATGTAGTAGGAAAACCTTTGGGATATTAGTAGGTATATCAAGGCTTTTTTCTACTCATTAGGGCCTTCTTATTCCTTCCTGCTTGTTCAGGTTCAAGGATCTTCTATTAATTATGCTCATTTAGAGAGATAGGATAGCGAATATGCTGTTGAGATCTCAGATTGTTTATTATTCTGGAAAGAAACCTGGCTTTTGATTTGATGTAGTTATAGGAATGTTACTCTACCCATGTCTTGGGAGCACCTTTGTTCTCACTTTTGGTTATTTGGCAATGATTCTTAGAGCTCCTGATTGTTTTCATGTTTCCAATGTTGCAGACTTTATATTGATAAAAAGTATGCATAGTAAGAACCCCCCAACACTATCTGTTCATCAAGAAATGTTTCAGATATTCTGCACATAGTGAAACAGTGAGGATCAATAAAATCTGTGGGACAGTGCTATTTATTATGTCTAACCTGAATTGTTAAGACCTATTACTACTGTTCAAAATTGCCAGACTTCTCTGAGGAAAGTGTCAAACCACCTGGCACTTAGGAAGCATATAGGGAAAGTTTGGGTGCTACTGCTATTATTTTCCCTTACTTAACCTTTGATTTTGATTTTCATATCTATTATTGTCTTTTCACCATTTCTAACTCACCAGATTTTCAGTTTCTAAATTAAGGGAATTTGTCCCTTCCAAACTGGCAAAGGGGGAGGACTTTCCTATAAAAATGATTACATTTACCTGAACCCAAGATTAGTTGGAATTTAAAATGACTTCCCAATAATTAGATTCCATACCTGGAAAATTATAAATTTGTTATAATCTAATTATTGAAGGATCATCTTAAATTCATTACCACCACCACTGAGGCAGGGAAAGCACCAGCAGGGGGAAAGCAATGGGGAAACCAAGGATAGGGGAGACAGACAGCTGGCCCTGCCCCCAGTGATTACACTCTTCTTTCCACTTGGCTCTCTGATGTATACCCCATCAGTCACTTGCCCCTAGTCTGAAGAACTAACTTGAAATTAAATATTTTTTTATATTTCCTAAAGAAAGGATTTTAGTGTTTTTCAATTTTCTAAAAAAAAGTGAATATTTTGATATATCATCACAATTCAGAACAAAACCAAATATCTTATACAGTTATTTACTACAGGATGAAAATTTTAGTTTTTACTATCCTCTAGCTAGAGGAAAAACCTGAGGAAAATGGGTGGACTAGATAGAGCATATCCTTGGAAACAGTTATCATTCAACTGGTTGGGATGGAAATGGGGGGCTTTCCCTCCCCCAAGGCAAAACGTGTATTTTCATTGTTACCTTTAGGTGAATTTCTGGTGCATCTCAATTTTCTAACTAGTTTTGTAAGAATATTGACAAAAACTACTTTCCCATGACATCATATGAAATGTATGACATCTTTAACTAACAAAATATTTTTAAAGAATTGTAACACACTCTCTTTAAGAAAGTTCAACACCAAATTAAAAAGTTAGTCCTCAACATGGAAGTTTTTCAGTTATGGATGCTTTGAGGACTACATGATAAAGACATATACTATCAAATTAATTGGTTACAAAGCTAAGTTCCAGTCACCAAAAAAAATTATGTGAATGATAAAGTTTGTTGTTTCATACAATATTTAATTATACAATAGTTCTAGCTATCTTATAAGATAATGTTAATCTTGACCTCAATTCCTCAGGTATTGGTTGCATAACATTTCCTTTAATACTTTTTGTCTGTTTGGAAGAGTTGCAACAATAGGTGGCAATAGGCTATTAATAGTTTGTCCCAGATCTTAGTCTAACAATACTCTCAGTATTGTTACTTGGAATAATTAGAGCACCCTTTCTCCATTCAAATTCTAAAGCTATGCAAACTCTAATGTGAAAATGATTATATTAGGAAACTAAACAAGTATTTAAAATAATAGATTTTTAAACATGGATTTAGAATAGTTTTCTTAGAGGAGGAAAAGGTCATTGTGGAAATGTTAGCTGGGATAAGAAGACACTTCTAAAACTGTCTCATGGGATTCAGTGCACCTTTGAGGGGTAAAACTGAGTATCAGAAGTATACTAGTTTCCAGTTACACACTTTGGCTCTAAGCCAACTGTTGCGCCCAGATGCCGGTGCACCCTTGACCTGTGAGCCTG
>NW_017728992.1:32632408-32633828 GCF_001723915.1 Gavialis gangeticus
CCATCAGCATCTGAAATCAAAGACTTTGATCTTTGACACCAACATCACTGTTTTTTATTTTTTATCTGTTCAGTTTTATACATGGATCATAAACATGGATTTCATTTTTCTTAGTTTACATAGAACAAATTTAGTTCCCTTAAAAAACTGTAAAATGGAAATACACACTTGTGATTGTTGTTATGTTTAAGCAGTTAGTCACAAGCCACAGAAGACAAATTACTTCAAGAATAGTTTTAGGAACAGCAGATACTGATGACTGCTCATTGTAACTCATCTTTATTATGGAAAAGAAGAAAACAACACCAAAAAAATTGACAGAAATACCTTATCCCTTTATCTGTCCATCCAGGAAAGTTTCCAAGGAAAAAGTGAAAAGTAATATTTGAATTAAAGGTTTCCACAAATATTTTTTTTCTCAGAAAAAAAAAAGTTAGCATGTTATTAATCTGGCTTAACATCTACTGATGATAAAACCAAGCATAATGAAAAGTGGCCTCCCATGTCCAAAAAAGGTGAACAAAGCTGAGGTTATAAGTTTTAAGTTTTGTAATTTAGAGAGGAGTCAGGTACAGAGTGCATATTCTTTAATGACAATGTAAAGAATAAAGCAAGAAGTACTAGCTTCTAAATTCCCTTTTATGACCTTGGCACATAATATTTCTATATGCTTCAGTTATCTATCTACGCACTGAGAATAATAGTATCTATCTGCTTTATTGGAGTGTTATGATGTTTGATTTTGTAAAGTGGTAACATATTAAAACTGACCAGTGGCAAAGGCAACAATAAAAGTCATGAGCAAGTAGCTTTCAGCTTTATGCTTAATAAATTAGACCAGATGCTCTCCAAGGTTCTTTCCTATTATCAAGTTCTTTGGAGCTGCCTGGACCACTGAGTCATAGAAATGTAGGGCTGGAAGGAACCTCAAGAAAACATATATTCCAATCACTTGCACTGAGGCTTAATCAATTAAAATCTGTGTGACCTGTTCTTAAAATCCTCCAGTAGTGATTTGACTGACAAGTCATCTATGGGACAGGTCAAATATCCCAATTATTAATTGTGAGATAACTTTCACATAACTGGAAAGTGATACATATTGTGGAGCTGAAGGATAAAAATGGATGGATTGTGATGTTTCACAGTTAATTCTGCATTAAGTATATGAGTATGACATATAAATACATACATATATATTTATTGTATATGTATATACACAAATGTATTATTGAAGATACAAATGTAATATGTATATATATATTATATTGCTTGGTGTCAGGTAGGAGTGTCTTACCTCAACCTTTGTCTGGAATCTCGTTTTTTTATTGTTAAATAATTATTTACCAAAATTTACCACATTTACTCAAATCTAAGACACCGTTCCTGCCCCCCCTCATTCATGATGAGGGGACAATCC
>NW_017728992.1:32638828-32640035 GCF_001723915.1 Gavialis gangeticus
TGATGTTTCACAGTTAATTCTGCATTAAGTATATGAGTATGACATATAAATACATACATATATATTTATTGTATATGTATATACACAAATGTATTATTGAAGATACAAATGTAATATGTATATATATATTATATTGCTTGGTGTCAGGTAGGAGTGTCTTACCTCAACCTTTGTCTGGAATCTCGTTTTTTTATTGTTAAATAATTATTTACCAAAATTTACCACATTTACTCAAATCTAAGACACCGTTCCTGCCCCCCCTCATTCATGATGAGGGGACAATCCCCTTGTCTTAGGTTCACGTACAAAGTCGGGGGGGGCAGTGGCTGCTGAACGTCTGACTCAGAGCCTGGGTCAGGACTAGAGTTAGTCCCACACGTAGGCAACTGGTAGAGGGGAATGGGGGGGCACATGCCCCCCCCCCGATAGGGCTGGCCGCACCACTAATGCCTCTGGAGGCTTCTACGAGTGCTTGCCAGCCCTGTCCCTGCTGCCAACACCACTGGTGGCTTCTGCAGGTGCTTGCCAGCCCCATCCTCACCACGAACACTGCCAACGGCTTCTGCGTGTCCTCATCAGCCCTGTCTCCACTGCTGATGCTGCTGCCAGCTTCTGTGGGTGCTCACCAGCCCCACCCCCACCACCAATGCTGTCGCCAACTTATATGTGTGCCCCCCCTGACTCAGGAGGCATCAGTCACCCACGGTCCCACAGCAGCCTCCTGCCTGCCTCCACCACTAGCCATCTGCAGCTTCTGTCCCCTTTCTGTCCCTTCCCCCCAAACTTTACTGTCAGGCGCTGCTCAGCTGCAGTTTGTGTTGTATTTCCTCCTGGTACCGAACACATGCGAGCACTACTGCATGGCCTGGCAAGGGTTGTGCTTCCATATGCTGTGCTCTGTGGAGGAAATATAGCCTGAATAGCATCTGACAATAACTGGGGAGAAGAGGAAGAGACTGGGGGATGTGGGGGAGACTGGGATTAGTGGAGTGGAGGGTCAGAGGCCGTGGAGAGCTGGGGATGGAAGGGTACAGGTGGAGGGGCAGGAAGAAGTCTGTCAGAGGAAGAAGAGATGGAATCAGAGGGCAGGAGGCTCCCTGACCCTCCCAGCCACCTGACACCCCCTGTAACTGCTTTCCTTTCTGTAGCAGTGGGGGTAGGGGATTTGAGAAGAAAGGAAAGGTGGGGGTGTGGCGCTCTATGTCAA
>NW_017728992.1:32640046-32640427 GCF_001723915.1 Gavialis gangeticus
TCCGGGAATGCCTGCTTACCAAAAAGGCGGCATACACCCATTGGAAGGGGGGTGCTATCTCCAAAGAAGAGTATACCTTCTCTGCTTGGTCCTATAGGTGGGCTGTCAGGAAATCTAAGGTGGACACAGAGCTAGAGCTAGTGTCCAAGATCAAGGATAATAAAAAGTCCTTTTTCAAATACATAGGGAGGATGAAGAAGGCACCGGGTAATGTGGGGCCCCTGCAAAGTACGCTGGGCAATCTGATGGTTGCGCCAGAGGAGAAAGCGAAACTCTTTAACCAATTCTTCACCTCCGTCTTCTTGTGCAGGGACTGGGACATCCCCACTATGATGCCAGACGGACTCGAGGGGAACACCTCCAGACCTCAGGTTGGGGAGG
>NW_017728992.1:32641343-32642341 GCF_001723915.1 Gavialis gangeticus
ATTTAGATTAGACATCCACAAGAACTACTTCACAGTTAGGGCGACTAGGAGCTGGAACCAACTTCCTAGGGAAGTGGTGCTGGCTCCTACCCTGGGGATCTTTAAGAAGAGGCTTGATGACTACCTGGCTGGACTCATTTGAATCCAGTCTTTTCTCCCGCCCAGGCAGGAGGTCGGACTTGAAGATCTACAAGGTCCCTTCCAACCCTACTTCTATGATTCTATGATTCTATGATTCTATGAATTGAAAACAAACCTCCAATAGTTAGATTCTATACCTAGAAAAGTATAACAAATTTATAAATTTCCCATATATAGAATCTAATTATTGGGGGGGGCATTTTAAATCTGGGGTTGTCTTAGATATGAGTTAACATGGAAAGGTTTCAGTAATTTTCTATTCTTTGATTGATCTTGAACTATATACAAAACCATCACATATTATATGATGCTTAAAGAATAGAAAAGGATCTCAAATATTGCAGCTTGCTAGGAAAAGATCTTCTCTTTCCTTGTTCTGGTTCCCAAAATCCCCTCTTGTCACACACACTTTTCCCCCGTTTTTTTACATTTCCATTGTCTATCATTTCTCCCATCATTACAAGGTTTATTTTAAAGAGAAAACCACTATATTCTCTATCTCCACTTTGAAACATTCGCTTTTAAGTAATAAAGACAAAAACTAATCAAGGCTTTACATCACAAAAGGTTTTTTCCTACAGAAAGAAGTCATCAAGAGAAAAGGTCATCATCAAAGGAAGGAGTCATTAACTTTGACAGGGGATAGCTGCTGAAGGAAACAAGACAGATGAGCATGGGAGGTATGTATTTTGAATTTGTTCCAGAGCTTTTAAGCATATGCTTAATTATAGAGCATAAGTAATCTCATTGACCTCAATGAATATAAATAGGGACTGTATGACTGCAACATGTGCCCTGGTTTCATTTCTAGGACACATTGAAAAGTCTGGAATTCCAGGATTATCTTGGAAAGCTCA
>NW_017728992.1:32647341-32662599 GCF_001723915.1 Gavialis gangeticus
GTGAATTTCTCCCCCTGATATTTTGTACCATGCACCCTTTATTCCCTTTACCTAGGGCATCTGAGTAGCTAAGAAGATCAGCATATTATAAGATTTACCTGATTTCTAGTGCAAGAAAATATACTTCTGGGAAAAGAAAAACCTTAGTTACTTTTATATATATATATACAGTGGGTTTTTAATATGAAAATCTACTGACTACCACAAATTTGGAAAGATAAAAAATAGTGAGTTCTGAAAAAAAATAGGATCTAATGGTTTTTGTTGAGTTTTTAATGACAAATTATGATTTAGTTATTTAGTTTTTCCAGATTTTTTTTATTTCTGTATGATCTGTTTAGCTGTACGTTTACTTGGAAACATTTGTGCTGACAGGAAAAATGAAGGAAACTATTTTTGGTGAAGTCCATTCCTCTTAAAATAAATTAAAGAACACAAGAAGTAGTAACAAGTTTGGTGCAGGGTGTGTCTGGGGATTAGGGTGCTGGTCAGTGCTGACCTAACTAGAAAAGAACACACAGGAGAGCCAAGAATCTTGTATAAAATGCCCCTCACAAAGGTTAGGTAGACCAGTGACTTCTATTTTTCCTATGCTAATGGCATGACTCTGGTGTTCTAGTCAAGTACTGCAAATATTTATTAATACATGTTCTAATGGTGCTTTTCAACATCTGGGGGTTGAAATTTTGAATATCTTAAGCCAAATTTACTAGTAAGTGTTTGCTTGTTTCATTTAATATGACTGAAAAATGACTTACATGGGTGTAAGCTAAGGAGGGTTAACCTATATTGTTTTGACTCCATAAGGGAACTATATTTATTAAAAAGATTACCTGCTATAGACTTATAACAGAAAATACCAGTTACTGACTCCCCCAAAAATAAGAGAAACACTTTTCATACAAAGAGAATACCAGACTGAGTTTTACTAACAGCAACTACTTAAATGGCTTAAATAGTGTTTCCATTTGCACCGTAGTAAGCACTTAAGAAATACAGGGTTATACTTCAGGAATGAGGATTAAATGTGACTACAAAGGACAAGTGTACTACATAAAATCAAGGAACCATTCACTTGTCTACAACTAATATAAATGAGGATCAGCTCCACTGAAAGCAGCAGAAAAAGCCAAGAATACAGTCTTAAATTGGAAGTGTTTGAGTTAGCAAATAGGTGATGCTAAGTACAAGGGTGTTTCTCTTGCTTCTCTATGCTTTAGGAACCTTAGTGAAGGCAACATGCACTTTGGATTCAGAGTCTAGAATCCAGGGGTAGATATAGGGGGCAGGTACCACTGGTGTACTTGTACCTTGCTTTGATTTCTGCTCATCCAAATTTGAAAACCAACTGCCTGGCAGTAGCAGCAGCATTTCCAGTCAGGCAGTGCTAAAGGAGTCAAATGACTTCATGGCTCACTATAATATACCCGATCCCTTCTAAACTCTTTATTTCACAGGTGTTAATTACCCTCTCTTCTTTTAATGGTATTGATGTTCCACTAATAAAGCTAGCCTTTGTTCTGTAAGTCTGCTGTCTATTAGCTGCTCCTGGCAATGAAGCTTCTATTTCACAGCCAGATAATTTGTTTTTAACTCATTCAATTCAAGTTATATTAGTTGTTGCTTCCATCTTCAGCTACATAGTACATCACTAGGCCCCTAGCATATTAGTAAAGCTAATACTTTATTTTTAACTGGAGAAAAATATACATTGTTTTATATGTAATGATGCACCACAACATCTACACCCACCTTTTCAAAATTTTAGATCTGCTCATCCCAGAATCCTCTCCTAAGTGAAGGTGCCTACAATGAGTGAAAAAGTGTTCTTTTAAAATGTGGCTGGAGAAAAAAAGAGCAGGCCACCTTTCATGTAATAGCCTAGAAGTGTGAGAACTTGCCCAGAAAGTGGGACACTTGGGTTCCAGGACCTTACACTGAAACAATTCAAACTTACATCTCTACCTTCGATGAGACTGCTGTGATCACAAGAAAATCTGGCAGGCTGAGTAGGAGCACTCTTCACCCAACCCATTGAAGCTGATACTGTGCTGAAAGGAATGCTTGATTCTTAGACTCAAGTAGAGAGACAATGAATCAGAATCTTAGTGGCTAGGGAAGTCCTGATTTCAAGCCTGGCTCATTAAGATTGGGCAAAAACTTCTGTTTTTCATCCATTGACATGCTTAATGGCAAGGTATAAAACATCCTGGGAGTAGGGACCAGAATTCAGGACTGTTCCACCCAAAGGCAAGTGAATGAACTTTCACTCTTAGGGTCTTATTATGTTACCTTTGACACATGTTAAATGTACTTAAAGCTCAACCATCCACATGTTAAAGCAGGAAAACATGTGCCAAGTGTTTTTAGAACATCTCAAAGTTATGCCACTTTGGACAAGGAGCACATCTAGCTCCAGCTGGTGTTATGCAGCACATGCTGCACTAACATCAGTCTCGTCTGTGAAGATAAAACAAGCAATTTGCAGTCCTCCCAGGAAGCAACAAACCCAGCCCCCTGCCACACACCCCAAAATCCCACTCTGTGGATGATCTATCTATCCTCTAAGACACTGCTACTCAGAGACTACTACTGCCCAGGGGCAAGCAGACTCCTGCTAGTGCCATGGCTGCTACAGCCAGGCCTCCTATGTAGTACAGCAGCCTTATGCTGAGCAGGCAGATGGCAAGAGGGCTGCCCCCAACACTTCATGTTCCTGCTGCACCAACCCCCACTTCAGGCGTCTCTGGCTCCACGCTCACAGGAAAACCAGACTCATCCATGGCAAGAACATACAGTATGCTTTCTGCTCCCCTTCCTGTGTTGCTCCATGCTCCCTCCATACCATCTGGTGGCTGCAGCTGTATACTGGTAGGGGAAGTTGAACCTACATGGAGAATGAAGTCACCAGAAGAGGCAGAAGAAGCGCCATTCTCCCACTGTGCAAACTCCCATCCTGGCAGTTGCAGCTGTGCAGTCGTAGTGGAAATGTGAGCATAGAGCCATGAGGAGGGAAGTTTATATAGCAGGAACATGGAGTTTGCTTCTCCCCTTCTCAAAGATTCCATGCCCATCTGGCTTCCCCTCAAACACAAAGTGGGGCCGGGGGGGGGGGTTAGCAACCGGGGCCATGGGTGAGTCTCCTGCACAGTAGTCAGGTGGCAGTGGGGCCAGCCAGGAGCACGGAGCTTCATATGTTCTTTGTACTGGACCATATAGCAATGATACAACCATTCAGACAGCACAGGCAGCTCAATTCCTAGTGCTTGCAGACAGAAGCAGCCCAGGCCCAATTCTTTGAACCAGATTGGACGGCTGTCATCTCTCCCATCACATAAACGACATGACAGCAGTCAGTTATGAAAGTCCGCCTCAGAACCAAACCAGGTAACTTCATTATCCTAACAGTCATTGAAGGACATGGCTCTGAAAGGGGGAACTGCAAGTTGTAACAATCTGTTTTCTTTTAAAAAAGAAGTGAGACCAGCTCTCCCAAGTCCTCTGTATTGGTGTATGTAACCTCAAATTTGGATGGACATAGGTGATTCTGCTCCAGTGCCTTAGATCTTGTGAAAATTTGGACTGGGACACACATTTCAAGCCTTTTAAATACACTTCCATTGGAGTAGCCTGAAGAAAGGGGATTGTTGCATATTCCTATGGAAATATGGGAAGCTTTCCTACCTTAACACCTGCACCTTCCCGGAGTAGGGATAGAACCCTACCATCTTGGCTCCTAGCCACCCCCTGCTCACCAGTCCTTTAGCAACAAGTCAGAGCTTGAGGTCAAAAATAGTATTAAGTGTTAACATGAGGCCACATATTTCACATTCTAACTTTGATACTGCACAACTTTCTACAGAGTTGGCATGTGCACATTGTAACACGTAACAAACTTCTTAATCTTATATCTTTTTTTGACAAGCAGTATGAGCCAAAGGAGTGTTACTGCAAGAAGATATTTAATTGCATTCTATGCAATTACGCTCAGAAATTTTTATGCTTTCACTATATATATATATATTTTCTTTATGCACTCTGCTGCAAGTGGTCTCCAACCTGTGTAAGAATACAATACAAAGTGACAGCAGAGGAAATGTTGATAACTTCCCAAGTACCAGTCTTAAAGCATTCAACCTTTTTCCTCACTTTCCATTTTAGTTATCTGTGCCATAAGTAAGGGAAGGAGATGTTATTTTTATTCATCTCATCTCTCTCCCTTCAGTTCTCTGTCAGACTATGCAGATAGGTCTGTGATGTCTCATGTCTGAAAATTTTTTTTAAAAGGAACTTATTTTTATAGCTCAGCAGTATATTCACTTTTTCTCTAATTCACATCACTGTTTTACTGTTATTTCCTACATTTTTGCATGGTAACAACATGCCCAAATACCTACAGCAACAGCAAGAAACCTGACTTTTTCCCCCTTGGAAACTGAAGTTAACATACTCCATCTCTAATTAGTTATAATCTTATTTTCAATATTCACCCTGCCCTATTTAATCATCAGATGCCTTTTTCTCATATCAGCGAAGGCTGAATGAGCAGGTTGTCTTCCTGTTCTTACTGCTGTCTAGATCAGTGGTCTCCAAACTTTTTTGATTGCCCACCCCAGCAGTAAAAAAATTTTGAGCACGCACCCCCAATATATGTGTATTTATTTATTTATAAATTATATACTTGCACTACTCGCGTACCGTACGTAACACGTGACCATCTGACATATGGACCGAGTGAGGGTGCCAGTGTCAATCCATGTATTAAATATTAGTAAAGCTTAGTTTCTTTCTTATTTTTTTAGATAAAAAAATAAATATAAATACAAGTTCTAATATTTTCTTCCCGCACCCCAGTGGAACATCTTGCGCACCCCCTGGGGTGCATGCACCCCACTTTGGAGACCACTGGTTTAGATCACCTCTTCTAGTATGAATATATATATATTTTTCATCTCTCTTCAGTTTTATTTTCTTGAGGTTACAATTTCATTAAAAGGACTTTTTTCATTTGAAAGCTTTACAATGCTATGCTACTTCTTTCAGATTTATTGCCCGTTAATTCTCCTTATCTTCTAGGGAAACATATTGCTGAGTTTTCCTTTTCTTGTTTTCTGTCTCTTATTTACAACTGCATACAATATTTCTTCCTTCCTTGTTAGAAACTGTATTCTGCACTTGGTAATACATTCTTAGATCGATTATATTTTCATATATTAATCTTGCCTCAAAATGAACTCCCTTGACTTTGGGGGGATTTAAATACTAGTTTCCTCTTTTTATTATTTTTTTATGCAACCTACGCCTATATTAGTGACCACTTGCTCACATGACTTGTTGTGAAATGTTCAGCAACCTGAGTAAGAGTGGTACAGTTTAAGCTCTAATGTTCTTTGTTACTTTTGGCATTTCAATCTGCTACCGCTTTGTCTGTCATAATTTCTCAGTTGGATTCCTGCTGCATTTTTCCTGTTGTAATTTGGCCTGTCTGTCCTTAAAGTTCAAGATGAATATACGGGCTTTCATTCTATTACTCTACACAGAAGTAAACTGCATATAGTGAAACTGATATAAGGATTTAAGAAAACCAATATAAAAAAGATAGGTAAGTCTTAAGTGCGCAGAATATATCCATATTGTTGTGCAAGTCCTTTGTAGAGATGGCATTTTCTAAAAATGAGAACCATAAAAAATGAAGGGTCAGGCTACTAAGAACGAATATCTTCTAGAGACCAATTGGAAAGTGTGTGTATTACATGTTTAAGGAGTAAACAAACAATATACATTTTAGGTGTGTAAGAAACTAACTCTATATTAAATATCTAAGCAACAGAATATAAAGTTTTCCAGGGCAAAAAGAGTGAATATGTGGCTTAATTTAAATCCATTTTATAAAGCAGTTTTAACTGTGGCATCATACTGGTTACTAACATAATATCATAAATAGTTTTTGCTATCATAATATAAAAAAGGAAAAAGTTTGATATTATGTATAAGAAAATTTTTTAAAAAGGGAATATATATAAACCATTAAATCCATGCCTCTCCCCCCCACTTTTTTTTTACCTGATAACGCTCTACAAGTATTTACAGGGTGCATCTACACATTCATTAACATACCTAAGTTACTGTGCATTTAGTATAGTAGTTGCTTAATGAAGCACTAAATGCACAGTAACTAGACTTACTGAACAGTAGCACTAGTGCAGTTATTTTGTGGTGTTTACTGTGCACTAGCCTAATAACACTGTGAGCAGGCTATTAGCACAGTTTTTAACTGCCATGCTATTGCGCAGTGTTATTAGGTTAATGCATAGTAAGCATCTCCTGCAGATGTGCCCACCGGGTATTACCACTCAAATGGAAGTCAGGTCATTCTTTGGGTTATTCTGTATTACGGTATGAAACAGCAAAGGAAACTGCAAACTGTGTCATAAAGAAAATGTTCTTAAGAATGAAATCTATTAAACTGTGTAATAATCTCAAACAGGATGTAACATAAGCCCCATTGCTTCAGTTGTTTAAAGCTGGATTGTAAAAAATAGTATCCTATTGGGGCAGGCCTGCATTGACAAGGAGTTGGACTGAATGACCTATGAGATCTTTCCATCTTTAATTTATCTGACGCTATGAATAAACATGAATCTAATCAGAATAGGTATAATGTTTATCTAAGCAATAACATTTAGCTAACTGGAACACACAAGGGAGTAGACTGCTCTTATGCAGCTGATTAAACATGATCAGAAGGCTTTCGGACAGACTTTGGGTTTAATTTGCAGACCTTGATATATGTATTTATACTGCAATACCCTGATTATAACCTTGGACCCCTAAAACAGACACATCTATGCTATAACTAATAACTTTCCATAGGTGTGTCATTTGGAAAATATAAGACACCTAGAAAAGTGTGTTTGTTGCACTTAAAATTTAAACAAAGATTTAAGTGTGTGTATATTTTTTGATCCATGGCCTGAAGTAAGAATATTTTATATTAAATAGAAATAAATAAAATGCAAGCTGAGCAAGTGAGGGTCAGATCCTGAGAAGTACCAACAGGAATATTTTACAAATTGATTCTTTGTTTGTAGTTATTTGAATCCTTTACCCCCTATGAATTAGCATTCCTTTCACTCGCTGTCTTTGACCATTCCTTGTTTGTTAGAAATAGGTGATCTAAATCCCACATTATTGTTTTTGCTCCCTGATTTAATTGCTCCAGCTGGATAAATGGAGCAAGCAATTTTGTTATGGGTAAGGGAGGTTGTCCTTTCTCTTGCAATCACCTGCCTTCATATTCATCACCTAAACATTTTTGTTAATAAAAAACAGCTTGCAGGAATGCTTTTAGAAAGGCAAACACAAAAGGTCACAGGGGTGGTTAGACTGCTATCTGGAATACATATACATTTTCACCTACACTGTCTGACATTACACTGAAAAATATTACTATTTTTATAAAGTCATTTTACAGATTATAACTACTATTTAAGTGCAATTATTTCGGGACCTGAAGGATGTGTAAGAAAATGTAGCTATCATTATGAACTTAGGAACCATCACCATTACTCACATTAGACAATGTTTTTGACTCCACAAATAGTCCCACTGACTTGAATTGTACTGTGAATGTGCTGCTATTCCTGATGATTAAGCACATGAGTATGGCTTTTTGAGTGTGAAGGGACCATTAAATAACTCATTCAATAAAAGAACCAGGGGTGAGGGTGGGGGGCTTGTAGTTAAAACCTGATAGTAGCTAGAGAACCTAGGTCTCTGAAGGTCACTGAAACCATCCTGAACTAATATAATAGACCGTCTAAAACTGTGTGCTTTTAAGCAATTTGAAAGGCTAAGAATTCACAAATGCTTTCCTAGAAAGCTATTTAGTTGATCCATGATGCTTCCATTTACTTATCCATCATATCCCTATTAAAAGATACTCCTATTCTAACGATAAAATCTGTTCTTGGCCTGATGTCTCTCTTCTTCTCCCAGATCACCACCTTTCCCTCAGATATCTTCATTCCCCATAGCTACCTTAAGATCTCTCCTCACATCCTTCTTCTTAATTCTTCATGTTTTTATTGCACCACCTCAATTCATATGAAAAAAGAGAGAGAGGAAATGGCAATACAACTAGATTAAAAGAATTAGCTAAGAAAGCAGAAACAAGATTGACAAACAAGCCATTGCAAAATGAGAGTTATTAATATTAAACAACTTTGGCATAAAACTTTTTTTCCCACTCCCGGTAAACTAGTGCTTTCACTTCAAAGTTCAGCTAGGAACAGCAGCTTATTAAATTGATCCTGCAAGCTGTTCCACATAGCAGACACCTGCCTTTTCAGGTAATCCCATTTAAGTCTATTATTTGCCATTTCTCTAGTGATCATTTTAGCAGAAATATCTAACTAATATCTGACAACCCCCTTTTTTTTGATGTAATAGCAAATAATGGACTTGTAGCATTACTGGTTTTTATCATCAAGTTATACATATACAGGGCCTGATAACAATGTACAGTGTTTTCATCTGAAGTTATCCAGGAAAAGTATAATTAGCATTTTCTCCATGTTACAAATGCAGCATTCCATTCCACACATTAACAGATTTGCTCGAGTTCACAGAGAAAGTTAGCAGCAGAATCAGGCAAACCCAAATCTAAACTTTCAGCAGCATGCCTCATCTACATTGTTATTGACTACCATAAAGCCACTCACATAATTCTATATATTTGTAAAAACTCATATGCACAATGTTTTAAATATAAATACTTCTTTATCCCTTATCACTTAGTTTAAGAAGATCATCTAGCCAACAACCATGATGAAATACAAGGATCTTACAGCATTCCTAGGTAGTCATCACATCTATTACTTATAAATCAAGTGAATTCAACTCAAGAGACAAAGTCTATTTCCTAAATATAACTTGCTTCAGTTTCCAGGCCCACAGGCATGTACAAGTCTACAAGAAAGCATGCCAGATAATTTCAGCTGCTGTGGCAGCACATCCAAATGCTATATAAGGAAGATAAATGAATGGAAAAGGCATAGGGCAGGGATTCAAAAGAGCTGGGTTCTACTTTCAGGTTTGCCACTAATTCACTGTGTGATCTCAAATAAAAACTTCCATGTGCCTCAGTCTCCCTAACTGTAAAAAGTGAGATAGTAATAAATGGCTCCAGTAGCATAACAAGGGATGTGAAAGCAGAGTGCCAACTCTGTGTACCTATTTAGGAGAGGCACCAGAATGGGGAGATAATGTGAGGAAGCAAGGCTCACCCACGCATTATGGCTCTTCGCATCCACTGTTTTCCAGGGTGCCGAGACTCCTGGTTAGATTTCTACTTGCCTCTGTAAACCACTTTTTTATATTATGTTTTTTTTTCACTCGTGGATCTCAAATGTAATTAATGTTATTAATACTTGTAGCCCTATGGAGAAATAAACAACAACAAACTTCTTGGAATGTGGAAAGAATAGAAGGGAAAACTGAAAGTACAGAAAGAAAAACAGGAATGATCCTCATTAACCATCCAAGTCTTGACTATGAAAGAAGCAAGATTTATGAGATAAGATAATACTTTATATTAGACCAACTCTACAACATTGCTACATTAATCCTGAATATATATATGTTCCAAAAATTTGTTGAAGTGTAAGTGCAATAATACTAAGATGGAACAAGTTCGGTGGAGTAGGAGGATGGGGGTAAGTGGAAAGGGAATCTTCAGAACAATATGTTTCTTTTAGAAGCATAGCAAGACTTCCATGCCCACTTCCAAGTTGAGCACTGAGTGCATTTGTCTGTGAAGTCATGTTTTTAATATCATTGGTAACATAAGACTTTGTTTAGAACTGAATTTTCAGTTGGCAGGTATTAAGTACCAGGTTACTCCTTTAAAAACAACAACCCATATCTAAGAAATGTTTAGAAAATCAGTGATATAATTAGAAAGTTGTTCTGGGGAAAACAATTCCTGGAATCCAATAATGTTGCCAAGACTGTTCCAGAACACTTACCATTGGTTCATTTTTCAGTAAGTAATTTAGATAAACCAATTATGTGTCATCAAAAGTCAATTCAGCTTCTAATTTACTTAATGAATAAAGCTTACCAAATGAACAATAACTACATCAACTGCACTAACTGTTGCTTTTGAGTCCTTGCAAACTAATGAAATCTAATCAATGAACAATTAAAATACCTCTATTTCTTTGATAGATCCCTATGGAACCCTGCTGCTGCAGTTATACTCATATTTATTTTTTGGCAAAGTTAACTATTATCAGCATGATGTCCCACTATTTGTGATAAGAGATCATAAGCAGCTGCAGTTCAAAGAATTTCACTGCATATATTTGCAAGATTTCTTTCAAGCAAAAAAAAGTCCTGTGGTACTTTTTATACTGAAAAGTCATATTTTCAAGTTATGGATATACATGTAGGGAGAAAGAACTCTTACTTAAAAACTGCATTTTTCATTGTTTACAGAGCTTTACTGCTGCTCAGTTCTCCTGAGCATCACAGTCTGTTCTTATTGCTGTTATATGGTCTATCAGTCTGCTGTAGCTGTCTGTCATATTTTTTCATTCAGAGCACATGACAGCAAGAGCTTTTACTGACAGTCAGCTTGGTGGTTTGACAGCAATGACATACTGGAATAAAAGACCAGAATTTTTAAATTGGCATCAGGTCCCAATCCAAAATCTAATCAAATCTGGCAGGGTGATAATGGTTACCTGTTACATCAGGGTTGCTTGTAAGTACAAATTTACACTGTCTTTAGAACTTAACAGAGTATGTTATTCAGAGATTTCTAAAATATAGGAAACAAGGTGTTTCATACCTCAAGGAACACCAATTTATTTGGTGTATTTGCTTTATAACCTATGCTCATAGGAAAACAAACCAGCCAACAAATAAAACACCACATTCTCATTTTAGCAAGCAGTATCCTATATCCTATCTCCATTTCCCATTGCTCCAGAAGATAGTGGCTAAAGGTAACAAAGGGTCACTGAGAGAGCCATCTACCTCTCTACCCTATTATTTATTTTCTATAATCAACTCCATTCAGTCCATGCACTCATTTTCATAGACATGCTGTTGGCAATCATGCAAGGGAAGTTAAAGGATGATGTTACATGCTCTTCCATATTTTACAAGAATTTCTAGAATTTGATTCTCACATTAATACTAGCTATGTCATGAAATCTAAATGCAGGTATCCATTTATTGCCACATTTAAGACCTACAAACTTGTATTACATTTAAGGTCATCACACGGGTCTCGGTGACCTGCCTAACTAAACCAGTAAATTCCAAATATAATTTCTGAAGCCTCTAGAGCCTGTTTATGTGGAGAACGCAAAAGTCATGCAGGTGCGAGGGCACAATCTTGACTGGATCCAGGTCCGATGCAAGATCAAGTCCCTGAGATCAGCATTTTACAGAGCCAAAGATGTGAACTCTCATTCTGGGGCAGACCACACAATTTCTCCTTCTACGAAAAGCTGTCCATCATCCTCTTCAAGGATGTGGGTGACAACCCCAAGTATGGAGATTTTCACCACCGGGTTTGGGCAGGAGGAAGAGGAGAAGGAGGAGAAGGAGCAGCCCCTCCTGAGGGTGAAACCATGAGCATGTCTCAGCTGTATGCAGATCACTCCCTGCTCCCTGATCACCATGACTGGTAGGAAGAACTATCGGTCACCATATACTTAGTGCCACACAGTCCCTCCATTCCATGGACCAGCACAGATGATGAAGCAGTGGAGGTGGAGGGTTAGGAAGAAACCCATGTGGCTGATACATAATTCATAGTTTCATAGTTGGTAGGGTCAGAAGGGACCTGAGCAGATCATTAACTCTGACCCCCTGCCATGGCAGGAAAGAGTACTGGAGTAAAACACCCCCAGCAAGGTGTTCATATAGCCTCCTCTTAAAGACCCCCAGGGAAGGAGCCAGCACCACTTCACTTGAAAGTTGGTTCCAGATCCTAGCTGCCCTGACAGTGAAGTAGCACCTCCTGATGTCTAGTCTGAATCTACCCTCTGCCAGCTTGTGACCGTTATTTCTAGTCACTCCTGGTAGTGCTTGGGGGAACAGGGAGTCCCCCAAAGCCTGCTGGTCCCCCCTGACTAGTTTGTAAATCACCACTAGATTCCCCCTCAGCCTTCTCTTGTGGAGGCTGGACAGGTTCAGGTCCCGTAGCCTCTCCCCATAGGGCCTGCCCTGCTGCCCCCTGATCATGTGAGTGGCCATCCTCTGGACCCTCTCCATGTTGTTCACATTCCTTCTGAAGTGTGGCACCCAGAACTGGATGCAGTACTCCAACTGCGGCCTGACCAGTGTCACATAGAGGGGGAGGATCACCTCCTTGGACCTTCTTGAGATGCATCTGTGGATGCATGACAAGGTATGGTTGGCCTTCCTGACTGCATCCCCACACTGTTGACCCATGTTCATTTTGGCATCAATAGTGACTCCAAGATCCTTTTCTGCCTCTGCACTGATGAGAAGGGAGTTCCCCAGCCTTTAGGTATGCTGCTGGTTCTTCCTCCCCAGGTGCAGTACCTTGCACTTGTCAGTGTTGAAACCCATCCTGTTCTCATCCGCCCACCCCTGTAAACTGTCTAGGTCTGATCACAGCCTATTCCTCCCTTCTAGAGTGCCCACTTCCCCCCACATCTTAGTGTCATCTGCAAATTTGAACAGGGTACTTTTTACCCCCTCGTCCAAGTCACTGATGGAGATGTTGAACAGTGCGGGACTGAGGACCAGGCCCTGCAGAACCCCACTGCCCACATCCCTCCAGGTAGAATAAGACCTGTCCACCACCACTCTCTGGGTGCGGCCCTCCAGCCAGTTAGTGACCACTTGACTGTGTAGGTGTCGATGCCACAGTCTCCTAGTTTTTTAATGAGAATGGGGTGAGAGAGTGTCCAAGGCCTTCCTAAAGTCCAGAAAGACTATGTCAATGGAGACACATGGAGAATTATAGCTGAGCCTGTTCTCCATAACTCAGTGGGGTCACGGGAGGGCCATACAACTGCCAGCAGGGCCAGGAGAGTGCCACTGCATTTCAGGTAAACGGGGCCATTCAGGGTCATGGCGAGGTGAAGACAAAGCAGCACAAGTAACTGCTTATAATAGTGACTTGCAAACAATAAAACCTCATGGTTTCTTGCCTTCCTGAGTCTGCTTCTATATCCACCCTTACACTGCTTGGTTGTGAAGGTGGATTTTATTCATTGTTTTGGTTCATTTCTCTGTTCATTTTTCCTGATGCTTGCTGCATAGGACTGTGGGGGGAGGGGTTGGCAATCTGTCTTGCAAAGGTACACAGGGGGCTCCAGAGGTAAACAGGGGCTGCCTGGGTTGGTCGCAACACACAAGTGCTGGCCTGCATACTAGAATTTTGCAAAGGCAGCACTCACACTGCAAAGTCACTTTTGAGGCTTACTTAGTGCTTCTGATTTCACTTCCATTAGTCTGGAGAAGGAAAGTGGTGTGTCACCCCCCCCCAGCACCCTGGCTTGCATTTTTGCAAGCCACCAGCCACCTTGCAAAGTCGCCCATGAGGGGTCATGCCTTCCCAGGCTCTTTGGCTCACCCTTCACAACTCTTGCATTTTCCCTAGACAGAAACTTTGAAAATGCACTTTTTCAAGATTCAGTTTGCACTCTTTTCCAGCCAGGTGCCAGGTTCTATCTTGTTTGTTTTGGAACACTAAAGCGAGGCTGTGGGTGGAGGGCAGCATGGAGTTTAAGACCTGCTTTGCTTGCACACAAACCCAGGGGCTTTGCAAACTTTTCTGCCTTCTTTTCGCACTATTTTCCAGCCCAACACCAAAAACAAGGCTGCTGGCGGGGGGGGGCTTGCCCCACTGAAAGACTATAAATTGGGGGAGCAGAGGTCAGGGTGCGTGTTCACTGTATCAATGAGGTTTAAGGCAGGTGAGGGATGACAGCGTGGCGGGGGCAGAGAAGGACTCATCCCAGTCAAGAGACTTGCCCCTGGGAGGCACAGCAATGTGAATCCAGTGTTCAAGAAGACTGCAAACTGACCAAGTGGGGTGCACTTATGCTTGTAGTGCTATTTGATGCCTCCACTCATGCAACATGTGATTCAAAAGAGAGCATGATGCCACCTTTGGTAAGTGACACCTGACACTTGTCTGTGCCCTGATGGTGGCAGGGTCATCTCTAGGGGGGTACAAATACAAGCAACCATGTTAAGTTGGAGTGGAATGACCTCTCAGGCCCCTTACCAGCCAGGGCTGCACCACCCCGGCTCATTGTGCTGTGGTTCCAGGTGTATGTGTAAACGTTGAGCCCAGGAGCAATAAAATTGGGCACAAATTGCACCGGAGTTTATTGCTACGTGCTAATTGCATGTGTAGACACACCTACTGAGTATCTTCTGGGCCTCAGGATGAACTTTTCACCTCAAAGCCAAGGTAAATTTTTTGTAGCAGTGTAATCTAAAAACAACGACCCCAGTTTGAAATGAGTTATAGATTTGTAATGTTAAAGTCCTGGCAGGACTTGATTAATGGGAAATCACGTAGAGAAAGGTATATGATTAATAGTTTCATATAACTAATTCATCACATTGCATATGATGCTATTACATATTGCCTTGAAGGTTCTCTTAAAACATAAGCATATTTTTAATCTGAAGAAAGTGCTGTGTTGCAGGGTATTCTGTTGCAATTTTTTTGTGAAAACTGTGACAAGGAGTAAGGCTCCATTATGCACTCCCTGCTTTAATCCCCTGCTACTAAAATCAATTCCTGAGGCAGAGTTATTCACTGGGAACATCTCTGCCATTTGGACTGAAAGTTCAGAAAGTCTTGCATTGTGACCACCTTATTCTAAATTTGATGTACACATACAAGAGCCAACTTGCACTATCCATACTCCAAACTGTCATGAATGGCTAACTATGTAAAGCTTCTCAATACCTGCTCAACTAGTTTTTGCATATGTGAAGAAGAATTTTCCTTTTATTTTTTCTTGGAGAAAGTGACACCTAAAAGGTTTTGTTTCAGCAGATAAATAGACTGCTTGAGAAGCTTTTAGCTTCAGAAGTTCTTCTTATGTTGGTGTCTTTTGGTATTTTTAAATAAACTCTTTTTTGCTCATTTGATCATGAATTCTCAAGCCCCAGAAAGATGGATTTAATCTGCAAATAAAACTGAATGTTTAGAAAAGAAGCACCCTTTATTAAATCTGGGGGGGGGGG
>NW_017728992.1:32662685-32665946 GCF_001723915.1 Gavialis gangeticus
GGGGGGGGGGGTTTGTTAGGAAAAAAATTGGATTGGGGGATAGAGGTGGAAGACAAGGGGATGGAAGAAGACAAAATAATATATAATGTTTTTCTTCTCACCTTCTATAGTATCACAACCTTTGTGATTTACAAGCACTGTAGTCTTTGTTTTCATTTTTGCAATTCTTGTGTGCAAACAGAACAAATTAAATAAAATCCATAATCTTATATTGTTGGGTTTTTAACAAGGACGATTTCACAAAGTGAAAAAAAAAAATAATAATAGCAACATCAGCTGGGGACTGGTATTTAATCAGAAAAATGTGAATGATAATTGGGAACTGATTAAGAAAATGCCCTCAAACACCCAAGATGACAAGATCCTACTTTGAGAAAGAAGGCTATATTCTCGGGGAAGGGAGGAAACAAGACAGAACACTACTATTTTTTGTGGGGAAAACAGAAGGCTGTTCTAGAAAGGGAAGAGAGAAAAAAATGTGAAAAAGGATAACTGATAGTAAGAAATACAAAAAAGTAGTATAACTTGTAGAAAATTAATATGGGGAGCAAAAAGGCATAAAAAATCTCAGGTCCTCAGCACTAAGAAAGGGTTAGGTGTTTGTTTTAGTAAATTTAGAATAATAGGAAGCCTAACAATGATACTGATTTGTTACTAGACAAAAGGAGTAAAATGTCAATAATCCTGTGAGAAAAGATGAATTATCCAGTGCATATTTCTGTCCTAAATTTGCAGAACAGCCAGTTGTTATCGTATCACATAATGGTTACTCAATACTTTCCCTTCCAACAGTAACGAGATTGAAGCAGAATTTTCTGAAGTTGAACATTTTACAAATCAGTGGATCCAAATACATTTGCATCTAAAGTGTTCAATGTTAACTTTAATTTTTATTAGCTCTTGCAATATGGTAGAAATTCCAGAAAATGGTAAGGAAGTACGTGTTTGCCAATATTTTGAAAGGGTAAATGAGACAACCCAGGTAATTACAGTTTGTTAGCTTGACATCGATCCCAGGCAAAATAATGAAATAGTGGTACAAGACTCTCAATAAAGAATTGAAGGAGGGAAATTTAATTAATGTCTATCAGCATGAGTTTATGGAAAATAGAGCCTGTCATTTTTTTAATGAGATTACAAGTTTGGTTGATAAAGATAATAGCATTAATTTTATATACTTGGACTTCTGGAAGGCATTGACTTGCTCGTACATGACACTTTGATTAAGAAGCTAGAAGAGTACAAAAAAAAATCAACATAGCATACATCAAATGGATTAAAAGGCTAGCTGCCAGAACCTAGTATGTAACTGTAGATAGGGAATCATCATTATGTGTGTGTGGTTTCTAGTGATATCCTGCAAGAACTGGTCTTGGTCTCATGCCATTTAAACAATGACCCACAAAAAATTATCACTGATCAAGAGAATAGGTCACTCACTTGAAGCCATCTGGTTTGCTTGATGAACTGAATACAAGCAAGCAATACAATTTTCAGTGCAGACATATATTAGGCCCCTATAACTGGTAACAAAGAATAAACATCATCTTTCAGGATGGAGCTGCTCTATCATGGGAAGTACTGACCCTGAGAAGGAATATGGAGATCATGATGGTCTTTAAATAGTAAGGTTTGTGGCCATCTTCCAGCCTGTATCACAGCATGGTCCCTTTAATGATCCAGAGGTATGACATACTTGAGGGTCATGGGAATGGCAGAGACAGATGTTGAAAAAAGGGATTATTTGAGTTTGAGGAAAACCCATTCTATTATTTCTTTTGAGGAAAGTAACCAGGAGCTTTGTAAAGCTTAGTGGGGCAAGGCTATTTTCTCTCCTAGCCAAGCAGGAACATTTTCAAAAAAAGAAGGCAACCTCCTGCCCCCTCCTTCATAGCACAGAAAGACTATCAGGAGAATGAGGAGTCATGACTGCTGGACACTTCAATAGACATGGAACTAGATCTGTGATGCAGAAAAAACTAGATCTGTGATGCAGACGGCCTGAATTAGCACAGTCCTGGAAGGTGGGCTGTATGACTCCTGATCCTCTGGATAGCAACATGACATACTGGTTACCCACTCTCAGTTATCACATAGAAACCCAGAAACATGGCTATGGCACTATTTAACTTGGACACGGCTGATGTGAATTACCATTCATGCCCAGAAATAATGACAAACATAAGAGACTAAGAGGCGTTTACTGCCTTTAAAACTGACACACAAGAAGAGGTGATTTTGTTCCAAATTTCCTAACCCAAGAGACAACTGAATGCAGCAGGGCTGTAATACCACATTATACCATGATGATGTCAGCAGTCAAGGATTAAAAAGAACCTTGAAGGTAGGAACTGAAGTGGGGAGGCTGTTACCAAAGTATTTGTCACTAAAGGGTGCGTCTACAAGTTCATTAATTTGCAGTGCTTACTGCACATTAAAGTTAGTGCTTGTATAATCATGTACTACATAATTTTGCAGTAGGCTGCCATGCCGTGCATTAGTGTGATCGCATGCTTTTTGTGTGACACAGAAGACTAATACTACTGCTTATTAGCATATTAGCACATTCTTTGCTGTACACGCTAACGCACAGTATAATTACTCTACTGCACATTCAATGCATTAAGCACCTTGTGTAGCTCAAAGTGACTGCTTTTGGAGTAGTAAATCTAGTTCTGGTCTTCATGTTCCAGGACGCACTGTACAGAGGAATACTCACCGGTGGCTTGGAATGCAGCACGAGGGGCAGAAGGCAGAACCCGCGCGGCTCGTCAGCCACCTGTTTATCTAGTTGCGGCCGGCTGGTGATGTCAGTGCTGAACGCTGGCCAGCACAGATAAAAATGGCAGCAGACCCCGCGAAGCGGGCGGGGAGTCAGGGGACGCAGCTACATACGACCCCACAGCGGAGGAGTTCCGGTCCACGGGATCAGGGAAGCAGGAACAGCCATGACGGAGGCAAGGAAGAAGAGGAGGATCATCTTGGTGAAGCTGCAGATGGAACGATGGAGGGATGCCAGGAACGCCTCTTAAGGACGACAGGGGAACACTGGAAGAAGTTCACCCTGAGAGAGAAGGACTGCAGGTGAACCCAGGAAGGGTTGCTGTCAGAGTAAGCATTGCCGCTGGACCTAGAAGTGCCTTAGAGTAGGCAGGGGACCTGATTGCCTAAGGGGATGAGTCAGCCAGTGTCCTGTTGAGACCTGAGTAGGTAGAGGGGTAGTTAAAGGGTAGTTTTGTGTTGGAGCATCTTTCTTTCTTT
>NW_017728992.1:32666113-32670995 GCF_001723915.1 Gavialis gangeticus
CTTTCTTTTCTTCTTTGATTTGTCCCCCCCCCCCCAAGCTCCAGAGGAATCTGAGGGTAGCAGGCCCGTGTGTGAAATAGACAGTGTCGCGGCCTGAGGGGGACCCAGTCTTAAGGGTCCCAGGAGCAAGACGTCTACCATCCAGACACCACTCCACAGGAGGCGTGAGGCCGGGGTGTAGGGGTGGCGGAGCCTCGTGAATAACTGCTGGGAGGAACCGCAGATCTACGAGCACGCCCAAGGAACTGCCCCGGACGCTGAAGTCCAACAAGTCATGGCAGGTGAGCATGGGGTTGAAGATTTGTGTGGAAGTCACCAGCTCAGGCAAAGGCGCGAGACCGCGAGGCGTGTAACATCACTTACCCAAGTGAGAGCGGCACGAGAGTGACTGGTCGAGGCCTGGCGGCTACACTTCAAAAATTCAAAAAGGATTCAAAACAAATTGGAGATGGTTCAGAGAAAAGCCACAATTCACTGTAAGACTCAGGGAGCTAAAATTATCTTACCAAAGAGAAGGAGGGTAAATTAGCCTTAGTTCTGTGTTGCTTCAGTTAAACTGCTGCAAATAGCTTGTTTAAAGCTAACTCAGTTATTGCTACACTGAGGAAATCTCCAACAAAGACATAGCCATAGTGATTACCCACTCTCAGTCAAGATAAAATGCCCAGTAAGAATATAAAACACAGAGCCATAAGAAACCCAACAAACAGGAAACTGCTTATGCAAATGTGAAATTATCTGAATAACTTTGGTAATATTTGGCTTATGCATTCCCAGCCATGAATAGATTAGACTGAAGTTTCTAAAAAGAAATAGCATCATATCTCCTGCTGCCACAGCTCTCTCTACCTTTTTGTTTGGTTTTTTTTCATTGCCACACTGGCTGTCATAATGGTATATGATTTGTAAGCAGTATTATCTTGCACACTGGTAAGGCAGACTTTTGATGTTGTCACTACAAGTTAAGGAAGCTTGGAACAAAGGTCTGACTATATATGGAATCAGCAAAAATATAGTCATTTGTTTTTTCCCCTGCGGTCTTTATAAAAATTTGCAGCAGTTCAGAAATTCAGCTGATGGATTTTGAAAGACATGAATTTGTTTATATCAGGGGAGCCTTCCAAAGAAAGTACAATGTACTATTGTTCCACAATGTACTAGCTTTGATTGTACGTATTTTTAAGTGTGCACTACAGGCTACTGTATTATTTACAATTTTTAAGCACAGTATTCAGTCAATATTTTCATGTCTTCAGTTACAAATTAATCAGTATGACATACCTCATGATTCATTATTTCCAAAATATGATAATATTTAAATTCTGAGATATCTACTAATTTCAGTAGTCATAAATATATGAGTTTGTACATGGGGAAATCTTTACATGAAGATTGCACATGATAATTATTCATTAATTAATTGTTTTACTTTATCAGTTAGATTTGTACTAACATTTAGGCTACTGATGAATAGATTCCCTTGTACTCATGCTCTTAGGAACACCTTTACCCCATTAAGCTTGATAGCTTTCTGGGTTAGTCACTTTTAATCAGATGTTATTATAACTATAATGTTAGTTCAGAATTTCAAATTATAGCCCCCTCTCCCCCCAAAGTCTCCCCCACCCTGAGATTCATTTTTCTTTTCTTTCTGAAAAATGGTTTTCCTCTTCAGTTTCTGGAACACATCACACAGGAATTCACAGCAAAGCTAACAACTGGTCAACATTAAAAACTATCCCTCACAACTTAAAATGGTTCACTCAAACACTGGAGGGGGTATATAATTCACCGTTTTGCTGTTCATTCTCAAGGTTCACCCATCATTTTGACTTTAGCTAAGGAATTAGTTTGCTATCGGGTTATAGGTAAGTTAAATGTACTGAGATAATATTTTGACTAGCACAATTTTGAACTGCATAATATTTCCTGCTGTGCTTTGACACTTTACTGTTAATATTATTTTCAAAGTCTTCACTTAAACTCTTTGAGAAGCTTTAATATTTGAAATAGAAACAATGATTTTAGTATAGACTTTTTTAGTGAGTGGTGCAACACTCACATCCAATGAGTTTAAAGCAAATTCTGGCATATCTAATGTCTAAACCATATGAAACTAATAACTAATTATGGCACAAAAACAAAGCTATTTGGAAACCTAAGCAAAGGTTGTTGGCTGAAGATCCTTAGTGGGCTAGAAGATTCTGAGAATCCCATACTAAGCTCCAAGAAAAGTCCATACAGTATGTTCTGTGCCATGGCACTGTCAGCTTGCAGTGTGGATCTTTCAGCTCATGCCTTAAAAGTTGAGTTTCTCTTTACATTCTGTGGCATACAACTTTCTGGCCATGTCCAAATGAGTGTGCCTATGCAGTATGTCACACCACAGACCCATCTGCCGTACCACACACCAGAGCTGCAGCTTCCCTAGCCCCCAGGACTCTGGGTAAGGCTGCTAGTAGGGCGGTGCAAAATTTCAATGGACTTTTGTTTCAAAGGTGTTTTGATGCATTTAGAGGTCAAAACACCAAAACCAAAACAAAATGCAAGGCTTCCAAACAGCTTTGAAACAAACCAAGGCCACTCAAGAAATTTTGAAAATTTTGAAGAGTTTTGAAGCCAGGCTTGCAGCTAAAGAGAAACTAAGGTGAGGGAGGGGGAACAGGGGGGAAGGACTGGTCTGATATTGACACGCATAGTTGGCCAGTGACTATCATCCTTCCCTGATGTCCCTTTCAGTCCCAGTGCTCTGTGGGAGAGATGGAGAAGGAGCATAAAAGCATTGTTTGAAATGAGCTTTGTCAGCTGTGCCTTTGTCATCTTACTGAGCTGTGTCCTCTGGCAGCATCAGGAGTATCAGGAAGGCTTTCACATCCTACTTGCTAGTCTGTTCCTAGCAAGTGGTATCCAATCCTTTCCAAAATACCCTAATACCCTTTCCTAATCCATTGCTTTCAATTTATTCCTCTTTTTGTTTTTATTATTCTCTGTAATTCTTTCTCCAGATAAAAGAAATTTGTATTTTCCATGACAGTCTGCATTGACTGTGCAGGAAAGCACAACATGTATTACATAACTTATATTTCTATATTACATAAATACATACATTAAATTACAGAAACACAGACAGATTTTTCCAGCACACCAAACTTGAAGCATGATGGAAAGGCAGGTGGCCGCTCTTGTGGCCAGGGCAGAAGAGGGGGAAGTGGGAGAGCTCCAAGTCCCTCCCCCCCTGCAAAAAAACCAAACAAACTTAGACACAGCCTTTCCAACAACTAACAGCCATGCCACTTCTGCTGCCAGTGGCACCAAGGAGATGGGAGCAGTGTCTGCATCCTCGCCACTAACACCTGTCATAATAACAGCAACCCTGAGCACCACCACAATGACAACAACAAGTAGCACCAGTATTACTGTGTCCTCCATCCCAATTTCAATTCTCAGCCTGAGCTGAGTGCCAGAAGAAGAGATAGAGCTGGATCTGGATCAGAGTGCCATAGCAAGGGAATTCTGGGGAAGGAGGGAGGATCAGCTGAGTTTCTGTTCCCTCAAGTTTCACCTAGAGCCAGGTCTCCTTCCCTGGAAGGCAATTTGGAGGAGGCTGAGGTATAGGTTGTGGAGGCAAGTTGCTCAGCTGAGTCCGCTCCTCCTGTTGCTGTTCCTCTACCTGCTGAGAGGGGAAAAGGCAGTATCCGCACACGCACCCACACACCAGAAGTGAGAAGTCTGGGATCATTTTGAGCTGGCAGATGGTTCAACATATGCTACCTGCTTGCATTGCTGAGCCAAAACCAGCTGGGGCAAGGGAGTGAAACACATGCGACGGAACTCCAACTGGCTACTAGTATCAAGGATAATAAAATAAGTCAAGGGCAACAACATTGGATCCCTGCTAAACCAGATGGGTCAACTGATGACCTATGCTCAAGGAAAAAGCCAACTTACTAAATGGGTACTTTGCGTTGGTCTTTCACCAGTCCCATGGGATGCCCCTGCCCATTATGGGACAGGGAAGCCCAGGTGAGGGCGATTCCTTGCCCTCCACCGCTGCTGACCTCATGAAGGAACACCTTGACAGGCTGGACACCTTCAAGTCAGCCAACCCTGATAGTCCACACCCCAGGGTACTCAAGGAGCTGGCTAGCATCATAGCTCAGGCCCTGGCATGGATCTTTGAGAACTCCCCATGCTCTGGTGAAGTACCCAAAGATTGGAAGAAGGCCAAGGTGCATATCTTCAAGAAAGGGAGGAAAATGGATACAGCAAATTACAGGCCCATCAGCCTGACCTCTGTCTTGGTGAAGCTCTTAGAAAAGATTATCAAAGAGGCCATTCTTAACAGACTGGCTGATGGAAACATCCTGAGGGATTACCAGCACAGGTTTTTTATGGGCAGGTCTTGCTTGACCAATCTTATTTCCTTTTATGACCAGGTGACCTACGACCAGCACAAGGGGGAAGAGATTGTCCAGGTGATGTGACACTAACTCAACTGACACTAAGATGTGGGTAGAAGTGGGCATGCTAGAAGAGAGGGACAGGCTACAACTAGATCTGGACAGGTTACAGCGGTGGGCGGATGAGGAATAGGATAGTTTTCAATACTGACAATTGCAAAGTATTGCACCTAGGGAGGAAGAACCAGCAGCTTACCTATGGGCTGGGGAACTCCCTTCTTGTCAGCACAGAGGCGGAAAAGGATCTTTGAGTCACTATTGATTCCAAGATCTACATGGGCTGCCAATGTGGGAACGTGGTCAGGAAGGCCAATTGCACCTTGTCATGCATCCACAGATGCTTCAAAAGCAGGTCCAAGGAGGTGATCCTCCCCTTCTATTCTACATTGGTCAGCCCACAGTTGGAGTACTGCATCCAGTTC
>NW_017728992.1:32671006-32671569 GCF_001723915.1 Gavialis gangeticus
TGAAGTCATTTGAGCCCAGTTTTTCTCCTGCCCAGGCAGGGCGTCGGGCTTGAAGATCTACAAGGTCCCTTCCATACCTGATTCTATGATTCTATGATGACAAGATGAACACGAGCCTTTAATGTGATGCTGCTGCTAGTAAAACGAGCAAAATGCTGGCTTGCATCCATAGATGCTTCTCAAACAAATCCCAGGACGTCATTCTCCCCTTGTACTCAGCCTTGGTGAGGCAGCAGCTGGAATACTGCACTCAGTTTCAGGCTCCACAATTGAAAAAGGATATGGAGAAGCTTGAGAGAGTCCAGAGAAGAACCACGTGCATGATCAGAGGTCAGGAAAACAGACCTTATGCTGAGAGGCTGAGAGCTATGGGACTCTTCAGCCTGGAAAATCGCTGGCTCAGGGGTGATCTGGTGGCCACCTATAAGTTTATCAGGGGTGTTCACCAGGATCTGGGGGAACATTTGTTCACCAGAGCACCCTGTAGTGGAGCTCGCTACTAGTAGGATGAAGGTTAGTAACTTAAGGGGGGAGGAGTGTAGCGGAGCACTAGGTTGCTCGCT
>NW_017728992.1:32671608-32689050 GCF_001723915.1 Gavialis gangeticus
CGCAGCTGAAGGTTGCTTGGGCAACAGAGTGGGTCAGCTGACCGCCAGGGGGCAGGGCTTGGCCTTTATAAACAGAGAAGGCTGAGGCCAGTGTCAGTCCCCCTCTGGCAGCTGGAACAGCAGGAGGCTCTGCAGAGGAACAGAACAGAGTAGTTATCATCTTGCAGCCTGAGAAGCAGGAGCTCTGTAGAGGGACAGAGCAGGGCAGGTACCATCTAGCAGCCTGAGAAGCAACAGCTTTGCTATAGCACCGAGCATTGCGTGACTGCGTGAGGGCCTGCAGAATGGCCTGGGAAGGAGAGGCCTCTCACAGGGAGGCCTGAAGGACAGCCAGGGTGGCCTGGAGTATTATAGCCGGTAGGCTCATTTGGGTTGCAGCCGGGTTGGTGTGGAGTTGTGTTAGAGACAGGAGGCTTAGTTTATGTTATAGCCAGTTGGCTCACGGTTGTGTTTGTTTATGTTACACCGGAGGGCCGGGTGAGGCTGTAGGGGTGTGAGGAGGCTTCACAGGAGATCCCCAGTAGTCTGGGGGGTTTTCTGGGTGCCCTGTTTGGGCACTGAGCAGTGCCGGGGAGGCACGGCTGGTTGGCGCTGGTGGGATGCGGTGTCCTCACAAGAGCTCCCCAGGAGTCTGGGGGTTCCTGGGTGCCCTGTACGGGCACAGAGCTGTGCCTGGGAGGCACAGCTGTTTGGCGCCGGTGTGGTGCGGTGTGTGGGGGTTGAGACCCCAGCCCGTGAGGGCGGTATTTGGCCCAGTAGGGCGAAGGAACCCGAGAAGGGTCAAGAGGCCAGGCACGGCTACGGGCCACCTGAGCCCCGAGCGCGAGAAGCGCATATTGGGACAGGCCCCAGGGAGGGCGCAGCACGAGAAGCGCATATTGGGACAGGCCCAGTGAGGGCGAGAAGTGCGGGACAAGCCCCAGAGAAGGGCGAGGGAGCGAGAAGTGTGATTAAAAGCCTGGAGTAGGGCAAGCGTGCGTATGGAGGCCCAAGGTGGGCCGACGCGTGCAATAGAGCCCAAAGAAGGGCGAACACAGGAGTAGGCCCCAGAGAGGGGCGAGGGCTAGCGACCACAGGGGCGCTAGAGCAAGGGGCATAGGTTGCATGACAAGCCCAGGGTGCCACGCAAGGCAAAAGTGACCAGACAACATCCGGAACAGCTGCGAGGCTTGGGGTGTGCTAAAGGGAAGGTAGGAGGCACGCATAGCCCATAAGGCTGGTGTGCACCAGGTCACCCATAGAGAGTAGGGGCCTGGACAATTATAACACCTTGTATCAGGAGATCAAAGGCAGCCTCCCATATTAAATTATATATCATCAAAGACATGGCAGGCAAGAATCAGAGGGTTTTGGATCTCCTAATTTGGCACGGCAGGGGGTGCTAGCGGGATCACGGCCGCTCCTAGGGCCCGCCCCGTGACACACCCCAATGGATGACAAAGTCTAATGGTTATAAACTCCTCCAAGACCATTTCAGGCTGGACATAGGGAAAAGCGTCTTTACTGTCCAAGCCCCCAAGATCTGGAATAGCCTGCCATTGGAGGTGGTTCAAGCACCTGTTTTGAACACCTTCAAGAGAAATTTGGATATTTATCTTGCTGGGATCCTATGACCCCAGCTGACTTCCTGCCTCTGGAGCAGGGGGCTGGACTTGATGATCTTCTAAGGTCCCTTCCAGCCCTAATGTCTATGAAATCTATGAAACTACGGGGATGCTGATGCATCTCTGCAGGCACCACCCCCTTGCCCTTGCTCCTCAAGCTGGCATCAGTGGAAGCATGCCCAAAAATAAGTCTCCCTCTTGGTTGAAAGCCCCTGCCCCCCCAAAGTAAAAGCAGGCCACACTGGAACAGTGGGGGAAAGGAGGGCACACAGGGGGTTTGTATTGCCAAGGTGAGCGAGGTCACCCAGAGCAGTGGGGAGATGCTTGCTGTGGATAGCCAGCCTTTCTTCTTTGTTGAGTGGCCAGGGTTCAGGCAGCTCATGGCCCCATCATACAAAGTGCCTGCACACACCACCTTCAGCAGGTCATTGGTGCCCTCCCTGTATGAGACATGAAGGGAGTACTTGAGGAAGAAGCTATGCAAGGGAGGTTTGTATGTGGCCTTACACTTCATCTTGGACATCTGGAGCAGCTGGGGTGGAGATCATGCCTACCTCTCCCTCACAAGGCACTAGTGCAATCCGTCAGGCTGTCGGTGGACTTTGTTCCAAGTGGAGGGGATGGATGAGTCCAACATAACAAGGGAGATCATGGGGGCCAGGAACCTCATAGTGCAGGGGTCGCTTATTGGGCACGGCAAGCTCATCCAGGGTTCATGGTCCCTGAGAATGGGGCCAACATGGTCAAGGCTGTCCATGATGCCAACTTTGTTGGCATCCACTGTGTGGTACACAAGCCACACCTCAGGGATGCCTTGGAGGGGAACAGGGCTGCTGGTGAGGGTGCCATCACAACCGGTCCCCTGATTTTGAAATGCAGGAAGGTGGTGGACTACTTCCACAACAGCATCAAGACGGGCAAGATGCTGCAGGACAAACAGACAGAGCTGAGCAACCTGCAGCACAAAACCATGCAGGAAGTGTAGACTCAGTGGAACCCCACATACCTGATGCCCAAAAAGCTGGTTGAGCAACAGAAGGCCAACCATGGGATGACCTTGCATGGGTAGATTGGGATCAGTGGCCTGCTTAATAAAGTGAAGTGGGATACCATCTTCTAGATCCTGGTGGTCCTCAATTCCTTGTTTGAGGCCACCAAGAGCCTCAGGAGTGGCAATGCCCTTCTGAGCCAAGAGATCCCTGTAGTGAGGGAACTTGAAAATGAAATGCACAAGTTCCAAGGGATCGATGTTACTGGCTAGGGCAAGATGCTGTCACCAGAGGTGCAGGCACTGGTGAAGCAGCTGAAGGAGGGCATCAAGAAATGGCTGGATCCATTGTGGTCCAATACGGTCCACCTGCTGGTGGATATGTGCGACCCAGTGGTAAAGGGGTATATATGCAGCAGTTAAACCCTGTATCACTATATGGAGGTCCTGGTGAATAGAGTCTGGGAGGCAGAAGGGCACAGGTGGGGGGACATGGAAGAGGTAGCTCCACTGTCCCGTGCTAGCATGCCACCCACCAGACAGTCTCTTCCTCCACCACAGGCACTATCAATGTGGGCCAAGGGCATGGCTTCTATGGTGTGGTCCAGAGGCAGCAGACCCCACCATCAGGCAGGTAGTTTTCAGGCCTTGATGGCTGCCTATCTTGCCAAGGACATGGAGCTGGTGCTGTGCCTTGGCCTACTGGGCAAGCCGCAGCCATATGTGGCATGATCTGGCCACTGTTGCCCAGGAACACTTGTCCTGTTCACCAACCAGTGTTCCAAGCAAGAGGGTGTTCAGCATTGCTGGTGATGTTGTGACATCCCACTGCACCTCTTTGGATCCTGGTTTGGTGGAGCAGCTGGTGCTCCTGAAGGCAAACCTCCCACTGCTGGGGTTCCCCAAGTTCCACCTGCAGATAGAGTGAGTGCCATCATCCTCATTCTGCACCTATTTGCCCTTTTAGTTTGCTTTGACAACCATTTAATGCCCCACCAGGACAAACTAGGAGGCATGGATAGGTTACAGGGAAGGTGGACACCCCAGGTCCTGGGCATGACCTAAAACTGCTCCTTGCCAGGGTTGGGAGGCCTGGTGGGACTGCCAATGGTGCAGCAGCCCCCTGGAAATGCCAGGACTGAGGACCTTCCTGGGAAAGGTGGGTAGGAGTCACCTTGTAACCTCCAGCCACCACATGCACAGACAGTCCTGGCTGGAAAAATCCTAGACCCCTAAGATCTTTGAGGGGCCTGAGGCTTGCTGGTTGCAGTGGAGTTGTGAGGCTCCAGGTGAGCTCACCTTAGCTGCCTCGGATGCCATCTACAAGACCTGGGCCACAGTGTAGGGAAGGTATGGAGCTGCAGAATCACATAGCAGGCAGACCAGGTTCTTTGGGTCAATCCAATATCTTTTAGTAGACCAACTGAATAGTTGGAGAAACATATTTTAGCAAGATTTTGGCTTGAAAAACTTGTTGTCAGGCTGAGGAAGCATCTGAAGTTTGTGTGTGTTCTCTTCCTGGGTGGAAGAAATAGTAAAGAAGCCAGAGGCTGGCATGCAATGCAGGCAAGAAAACTAGTTAGTGAAAATGGAAATGGAGGCATCAGGGGTTCAGGAACAGGCTAGGGTGGGAAGAGAAGGTGGATATAGCAGGTAAAAATGGAGAGGTACGTGAGAAGTCAGATGTCCAGCAGGTTGTAGTGTCATAATTCCAATGTCTATGTTGAGTTCATGCATTTCTGTATCCAGGAGGTTGATGAAGTGAAGTTCATAGGCTCATCTGTGAAAAGTTATCATAGCTGTAAATAAATGGCAGCAGTGCAGATGTAGGGTCTCTGTTGACCATATTCCATGAATACCTTTGTAGCAGGATAACATTTTGGGAACTCATCCCATTTTCTGTGATCTATAGATAAATTTTATTTTGGCGGCACAAAGAATTACAGTTAATAACCAGGCTGACCAGAGGCAGCTGGCCTGGATTTTATTAATGTTCAGAACAAGGGAAATGTATTGATTAGGGAATAGAATAATAAAAGGGGAAAGAATAACAATTAGAAGGTGATTAAAGAATAGCAAATACACAAAATACATTACCAAACACTGCTGATGTAGATGAACAGACACTGTCGTGGTTGAACAGGATTTTAACAGGTGAGCAGATGAACAGATGGAAACCAAGAGTGAAATCCAATGAACACGTCCATTAGCCACAAATCTGGTAAGTCAAAATACAGAAGTCTCCAAGAATGAAAGACTGGGTTTTCCTGTAAAACAACTCCTTCCTCTCCATGAGGGGAGAATGCTCTTTATTCATGAGTCCCAGTCACAAAGTACAAGTCACACAAAGTCACACTAGCTACACAAAGAAAGCATCAACCTATACTAAATAATCTTCACCACAATACTAGGGATACTCACAAACCAAATCTACATAAAAACAAACCAACTCGTGCACACACATAAAACTCACAAAGCCAAAATGCATGAACCACTCCTCAACTACCCTACACTCATACATGCCACAGCCATGCTCAAACAACTCTTAGGCACCTAAATGTGGGTATATAAGGACCAATATTAGACCTCTTTCACCAACCAATCATCTAAAAATATTGTCAATCAATATCAATCATACAGTGACCAATCACCTACATTCACATGTGATATAATAGCATCACCATTATTCACAGTGCACAAACCAATCCTTTGACCTAGTAACCAGGAGGAAAAGAGCCCAATGAAGTAGCAGACAAAGAAGAGATTGTTTCATGCTACATGCCTATATCCTAAAAGGAAGTCCTCCTTTATCTGTTCAGGTGAATCAGGTACAGAATAAAGAAAGAGAACCCACACTTGGGTCACCATGAAAATAATGCCAGGCATTGGTTTTCCAAGAAAAGCATCAACTCTTACTGTTACACATTTTGCTCTGCAAATAGTCACATATTAGAGATAATATTAGTAAATATCTTGGTTTCTAATTCAAATTTAATCATCAAATAGCAAAAGAATCAATTAAATGTATGCTTCTCTCCCTAATCTCTCTGCAATATTTATGTCACTTATCACCTTGTACAAACCATAGAATACTGCAAGGAAAAAAATCATTCTTTTCCATCTCTCCCACCACAGAGTCCCTCATGCTTTTCCAGGTAAAATACACAACCATGGCAGCAGTTCTCCAGGGCAGTCAGGGAACAGTGTTCTACACCCATTACTAATTATTTAAACCATTAGTTTGTACAGTAATTTAGGGATCATAAATTGATAAAGTTGGCTGTAAAAGATAATGCATTCAATCATCTTTAGTGTATTAAAGCGGGTGGGGAATGATGGGCCACTACTCCCACAGGCAAATATTTCACTAAAACATCTGCTTCTCCATATGTTACAACTTAAATACAATGAGTTTAAGTAACCAAAAAAAGGTCCCACTGCAAGCAGCTTTAGGTAAATAGCAATGTCATGATTCAGTGTCTCCAATATGCTTTCATAACCATGTGAAGCCACTGAAGTATCCTATAACAAGTGTAATTTGAGAGGTGTTTGGTAACTGAAATACTGAACTGTGAAACACTATAAGATTTCTCAGTGGAACAATATAAAAAAAAAATTAGGGCATGAGTTAGGGAGAAAAAAAATTAAAATTTTCAGGTAGAAGTTTGGGATACATATACAAATAAAATTTGGTTGCCTTTCACTGAATATTGATAGTAGTTCACCAAGTGAAAAATGGGACACAAGTGGAAAAAAGTCCTGAAGATAGTGAATATCTTATAGATGAGTTCAAGAGCCACATTTAGTGAAAGATTTTAAAAAATCCAAATGTGTGGATCCAAGATCACCTCCAGCTTGATAAAAAGGTCAAAGGGCCAAATTCAAAATTTGTATTCATATACAAATTCTTTAAGTATCTTCCCTTCCAAATCTCTGTCTAAAAAGGGAAGGCCTTTTCAATTTCACAATACTACTTGTTTAATTATGTGATTGTATATTCCTTAGATGGGATATAAACTCTCAAAAGTTTTAACTAGTGATAGTCATGCTACAAGAGGTTGCTTTCTGAGCAACGTTCAAACAATGCATAGTTCTCCACTCTATTTTATGAACATTAAATACTTTATGAAAGTGCTTTCGTTTAAGGGGCACATCACAAAGGTGTTCTGGTAACACAGCTGAGATAGGAGAGCACAGTGAACTTGTACTGGTAGCTTTTCTTCATGAGATGAATTAAGTTCTGACTTAAGCAGTAGGGCTGAGGGAAGCTTTAGTCGCTGATTCAATTCAGCGGAGTTTTAGCCCAATTCAGCCGGTGAATCTTTGAATCCAAATAGAATCAGGAGACCCTTTAATTTCTCTGAATTGAATTGGAACCCTCTAAATCAAGTTGGAGAGATTCAGTGATTCGGACATAGACACAATCTAATTTTTTTTTTCCTACCTACCTCAAGGTACTAGGTACCAAGTGGCTAGTGAATGCCGACGCAGATGGAGCATCCCACAGGAGCACGGGGGCGGGGGTCTCAGTGCACTTGGCGGTGGACCCCCCCAGCTCTGCAACTGGTGCCTCCTGGGTCTGGGTGGATCACTGAACTGGGGGCGGGTCCCCCTCCCTCTCGGCCACAGACCCAGGAGTGCTCCGGAAGTACTTCCAGTCCACTTCTGGGACCACCACAAAGCATGTGGGCCCCCCGCCCCTCCCCCCACTCCTATGGGACACTCCATCCACTCCACCATCTCAGTGTTCATGAGCTGTGCCTGGTACCTTGAGGTATGTACAAAAAACATTTAAAACTGTGTCTAAGGCCGAATCACTTATTCTCTGAATCTGCATTGAATCTTCAGATTTGGATTCGGCTGAATCAAATCGGGACAGTGATCCGAATCAACAAATTGAATCGCTGTCCCCCAAACTGGGCTGAATCCAAATCTGAATCAAATATGGTCTGATTTGCACACCCCTATTAAATAGTAAGCTTAAGGACAAATTGATACATTGTTCACAATGTAGAGGAACGAGAAGTGAAGTGTTCAGATTTTGCATAGAAGGACACTTATTAAAAAGAAAAGGTAGAAGACTTCATGCAGAATACAGCAAAAAGCACATCTTGATCTAACAACAGCCAGTTACTGTAGAGAGGGCCTGTAGTTAACTGTTATGGAAGAATCTACAGTAAGATAGCTTGTTTCTTGACCCCCAGTAGTTCATTTTTATTATAAAAAAGACATGAGGATAATCCACAAACACACACACACATATATATGTGCATATTAATAAAATGTGTGTCATATTAATATATATACATATATTAATGTGTGTGTGTGAATGTGTGCCTGTGAATTGTCCTCATGCCTTTTGACATACATATATGCATATATGCATATATACACATATATACATATTAGTCACATATGTGTGTGACATGTCCTGATTATGGATGTCTTATACAAAAAAAGATCATTTTTCTTCTGTACTGGGCTCCCCCTAAATTTAAGTGAAATATACTTCCAGCAGATACATGCTGGAAATCTGATACATTACAAGCAATGCTTGGGCACATGTTCTGGTCATGCCTTATTATTGATTCTTTTTGGAAAGAATGGTAACTAGAGTTAGCATCTCCAAAGGCTGAAATCTGGTATGATAAATGGCACAGCTGGCACCTATGGAGAGAGTCATGTTTAGCAGACTTAACTGTTTGGAAAATCATTTAGTGTATTTTGTGATGAGTTCTAGTTTGGTAATTAAAATATTAGTCCTCACACACTTATTTCTTCTTCTGTCCCTCCTGCCTTTCTCTTTTTTCTCTTTCTCCCTTTATTATCTGTAACATCAAATAAACTGTGTACATATGTACACAGTTTATAATTAATGGGTGTGTCTACATGGGCATTAAGGTGCTTTTTCTAATATAAATAAAATATAATACCTCCAATGTGGGGTACTAAAGGAATGCACATTAGGCTGTCTTAATGCACAGTACCGAATGTGCACAGTTTAAGTGATGGTTAATGTGCAGTAAAATAGGCTATTGTGCATTAAAGTGCATGTGTGGCCACACCCAATATATAGCTGATATATTTTTCTCATTTTATTTTGCATTTAAAAAGAATCAATAAAAAGGAAAAATCTCTTTAGAATTTGTAACATCTATGCTAATTCTTGCTGTACTATTATCTTTTAATAGAGAAAACAATATGGGTTTTTTCAGACTTAGTTCACATAAATAAAATGACTAACCTGCTTCAAAGAGGTAACTATTAGTATTACTTTCTTCATTTTTTTCTGAACCCAGAATTAATCTTGTGAAAAAGTGTCTGTTAAAAATTCTCAGGAAGCCATTTCCTATCTCTGTTTCTGCACATGTTTAATCCAATTATCCCATCATTGTTCCCAGGTCATATCTATTGCCTTCTTGTTGATTGTCACGCACTGTGTCTTGGTGAGACTTAGCACTATTACAGTCTGCTTATTATGTTGGTTCATATAAGTATTTATGCAGAACCAGCATAACAGTTTAAATAATTCATTTAACTGTGTTGGATTAGTTTCTTCATTAGGTCCCCATATGGTTACAGGAAGGCACTGTCAAATTACAATTGCTTTCAAAAATCAACCTGTAAACACCTAAAGATCAGCAACACAAAGCAATATCTCAGAAGTAGCATGAAGGGGGAACAGAATTCATTTGGATCTAATTAGCAGAAATGAGAAAGTTACAAGTTTTGCAATTCATGTCTACTGTAACAGTAATGCACAACTCTTTGAAATGAAATAGAGGTTTTTTAAGATGTTTAATTCCATTTCAACTAGATGTTGCTTTTAAAGCCTCCCTTTCATCAGAGTAGATGTCAAAATATAATACTATACAGAGTACAGTGTTTTAGTTTTAGCGTATCACTGTGTGACAATGATATACACCACTTCACAATGCAAAGTAGTGTAAAATCCATTCTCCTCTTTAATTGTTTGTTGTGTTTTTTCTTTTCCCCCAGTTATTCTATGTAAATACATAATTTCATGTTGTGGAGGTGATTCATTTTGGTAAGTGAACCTTTTACCACTCCACCTGCTGATTTCTCCAAACAAAGTACCAAGCAATCTCCCGTGGGACTACTTTTAACATTGTATAGACAAGTATTTCCTACTATTAGACAAAGATAAATAAATACTTTTGTGGTAGGGATCAGAAGAATTTCTATCTAGGCCTGAGAAATCTGCAAACTTTTCAGACATGAAGAAACACCCTCACACATACATGCTTTATATTTATGCAACTAACCTGTTTTGCTCTATTTCATACTTTCCACAGTTTTTTAATAGTTCCCTTACTCAGTCCAAGTTAAATCAACTGGATCAAAATTCAGAGATGAAAAACAGTACTAATATGAATTTTAAAAACTCAAAATTAAAAAAAAATGTTTTTCTCCTTGCCAAGTACAGTGTATATGTGGTATAAAGATTTGATTGGTACTCATTTGGAGTAACTGGCACGATTCTCTCATGAGTTAGTAGCCACCCAAAATGTGTATCACATGCAATCATATACTGAAATCAAAACACTGATCTTTATCAGCTATGGTCTTATATTTCAGCTTCCACACATTACAATATGCATGTCCCTAACTGTGGCAAATAATGATTACCAGAACATAGTTCCTTTGTGGATCCCAACCAGAATGTCAAATAGAATTTCCTGCAAATACCCTAGAATAGAACTGTAGTACATTTGATACCACCTTCCCCCAGGGCTCAAGGTCTCTGCATATTTGCTATCACAATAAAGGAAGTACAGTTTGCATCCATTTGCACTCAGAAATTCATTTGGTTTATGCCATCAAGCACTGGTGTCTGTAAGGTACTTTACAAGGACAAATCTGCTGTCTTCTATGATCACAGGTACCTTTACATTTTCCAAATATCCCCCTACCACTGTCTTTCCTTCCCTGCTTAGTTTTTACCAGCCTTCAGCTCCAATATCATTGCAGCAGCAGCATCACCTATGCTCTGTACTTTTACCAAGATGAAAGAAAAATCAGGGACAGGCCACTCCTCTATTTGCTGATGCTACTAGACAACAAGACTACCCCCAGTCCTGTTCTAAGGTACACCAGCATCAGAGCCTTCAAACATCTCCATCATCACAACTAACAGTTTCTAGAGCATCATCACGAAGGTAGAAAGAAGTAGTCAGTCATGTTAGTCTGAAGTCAGTCAGAAGGCAGGTTAGATAAGCACCTTTATATACTAACTAAATAAGTTATATATAGAGAAAGCATAAGCTTTCATAATCCCAAGTTCACTTAATTAGATAGTGTGAAAGGATGTGCAGAAAGCAGTGTATAAGAAGGAGAAAGAAATTAGAATACAAAGGAGGGGGAATAGAGGGAGGAAAGAAGGTGGTGAGGGGGCAGTGCCAGGGGAAAAAAGCAAGTAATAGTAAACCATAGGAACAAAGGGAGTCACAAAAGCTAACCAAACTAATAAGAATTCATAGTCCCTGTTTAAAACATATTTAACACAGTCCAGGGTTTTTTTTTCAGATTTCTTGTTCTGAAATTTCCCATTCAAACAAGTTTTTAATTCCAACCCCCCCCTCCCCGCCCCCCAGAGAACAGCAAGCCTGAGGGCAGCAAGTATGGGCATTTTAACATGTGCTGTGGTGCACAGCACCGGTCACTTTAATTAGCAAGCCAAACTAATTACCAGCACCTGCACATCACCTGTATCAGCACCCCCATTCTGAAAAATGGTGGCGGGGTACTTTGAACTAAAGCTCATTGAACATGTTTTAGTTCAAAGGATCCCACCACTATTTTTTCAGTGCAGGGATGCTGATACTCCTGAAGCAGAAGACTGCCAGAGCACATCCATTTCCATGCTCCAGCAGACTTGATTAATCGAATCTGCTCAAGTGCACTGGATTTCCAGCATGTTGGAACAGGCTCCCCACATCTCTATAGGAACCCTAAATGTTCATGTTCAGGGGCCAGACAGAGAACATGAAAAGGCTGAGCAGAGAAGTATACAAGAAGCAGTAATTTTTCTCTGCATTTTCTGGTTTTCAACAGCTTCAGCTTACTTTCTGGTGCAAATTAAAGGGTTTGTTGTAAGCAAGACAACAAGAAGTCCTTTTTTAAATACATAGGGGGTAAAAAGAAGGTACTTGGTAATGTGGGGCCTCTGCAAGACACACTAGGAAATCTGGTTATCACCAGACGACAAAGCTAACTTTAACAATTTCTTTGCCTCCATTTTCCTGAGCAGAGACCAGGTCACCCCCACTGTGACCTCCATAAACCCCAGGGGAGGCGCACCCAGGCCTAGAGTCAGTGAGGATCTAGTCAGGGAACTTCTAGAGGGACTGGACATACTTAAATCAGCTGGTCCTGATGATCTCCACCCCAGAGTGCCAAAGAAAGTAGCAGAGGTCATTGTGGGACCCCTGGCATGGCTTTACAAGCACTTGTGGTGCTCTGGTGTGGTGCCAGAGGACTGGAAAAGGGCCAATGTGGTTCCCATTTTCAAAAAAGGGAGGAAGGAGGACCCCGGAAACTATAGGCCAGTTATTCTTACCTTGATCCTGGGTAAGCTTTTTGAGAGAATTATCCTGGCACATGTCCATGAGGGGCCAGCAGGGGAGATTATGCTTAAGGGCAACCAGCACGGGTTCATTAGAGGCAGGTCCTGTCAGACCAACCTGGTGGCCTTCTATGACCAGGTCACAAAATCCTTAGACACAGGGGTAGCTGTGGACATAGTCTTTCTGGACTTCAGGAAGGCCTTCGATGCTGTCTCTTACCCCATTTTCATTAAAAAACTAGGGGACAGTGGTGTTGACACCTACACAGTCAAATGGGTCACTAACTGTCTGGAGCGCTGCACCCAGAGAGTGGTGGTGTACGGGTCTTTTTTGACTTGGAGGGATGTGGGCAGCAGGGTTTCACAGGGCTTAGTCCTTGGGTGCACACTGTTCAACATCTTCATCAATGACTTACACAAGGGGGTAAAAAGCACCCTGTTCAAATTCGCAGATGACACTAAGGTGTGGGGTGAAGTGGGCACTCTAGAAGGGAGGAATAGGTTGCAATCGGACCTAGACAAGTTACAGGGGTGTGCGGAAGAGAACAGGATGGGTTTTAACACTGACAAGTGCAAGGTACTTCACCTGGGGAGGAAGAACCACCAGCATACCTACAGGTTGGGGAACTCCCTTCTCATCAGTACCGAGGCAGAAAAGGATCTTGGAGTCATCATTGATGCCAAGATGAACATGGGCCGGCAGTGTGGGGACACAGTCAGGAAGGCCAACCGCACCCTGTCATGCATCCACAGATGCACCTCAAGCAAGTCCAGGGAGGTGATACTCCCCCTCTATGCGGCACTGGTCAGGCCACAGCTGGAGTAGTGCGTCCAGTTCTGGGTGCCGCACTTCAAGAGGGATGTGGACAACATGGAGAGGGTCCAGAGGAGGGCCACTCACATGATCAGGGGGCAGCAGGGCAGGCCCTATGAGGAGAGGCTAAGGGACCTGAACCTGTTCAGCCTCCATAAGAGAAGGCTGAGGGGGGATCTGGTGGCCATTTACAAACTAGTCAGGGGGGACCAGCAGGCATTGGGGGAGTCCCTGTTCTCCTGAGCACTACCAGCAGTGACTAGAAATAACGGTCACAAGCTGGCAGAGGGTAGATTCAGACTAGACATCAGGAGGTGCTACTTCACCGTCAGGGCGGCTAGGATCTGGAAGCAACTTCCAAGTGAAGTGGTGCTGGCTCCTTCCCTGGGGGTCTTTAAGAGGAGGCTATATGAACACCTTGCTGGGGTCATTTGACCCCAGTACTCTTTCATGCCCATGGCAGGCGGTTGGACTTGATGATCTGCTCAGGTCCCTTCTGACCCTACCAACTATGAAACTATTATCACGGTTATGTTTTGTTTGTTTTATTGCAGTTTTAAGGCATTTCACTCCATAGGTGTCAGTTCCCACACTCTGGAAAAATATGGGCCTGTACCATCTAAACTCAACTCCTAATGAACGGATTTGATTTATAACTAATCATGAATTTCTATATTGTAAGTAAATTTCTCCTTTAATAATTATGCCCAAATGACCAGAGACCAGATTCAAATTGTTGTTCGTGACCAAAAGTTAATATTCACACAAAACCAGCAATATTCATAATCTGAATCTGTATTGATACATTATGGATCCTATTCCACATATTAGGCATATAGATGGACTTAGGTCCCTAAGGCCTCGCCACCCATTACATATATTATGCCATTAATCAGTAAATTGCACAATAATTTTAAACGAGCCAAATGTACAAAATTAATACTAACCACATGTGCAAAGTAATTATCACACCATAAAAATGTCTATTCACTTATAAAAAGGAGTGGCCAGATACAAAGTTTGAGCTTGAAAATGTGAGACAAATCTATGGCTGGTTTCTAGGACCGATGAGAAGCAAAGTGCTGCTTGACCTGGTACTGGCAATGGGGGCTAACTTAATCAGTGGCCTAATGTTCGAAGGAAACTTGGGAGACAGCAACTATGACTTGATCACCTTCACCATCTGCCATAAAGCTGGCAAGTCAGTCAGCAATGCATAAGTCCTTGACTTCAGGAAAGCTGATTTTGACAAGTTCAGGAGGCTTGTTGGTGATGCCCTAAGGGACCATGATCCAAAGGGGAGGGGAGTTCAGGATTAGTGGTTGCTCCTCCAGGGAGCAATCCTGGAAGCACAAGCAATGTCTATCCATTTTGGAGGAAAGGCAGCAAAAGGGCATAGCAGCCCCCTGGGCTTTTCAGGGAACTAGTGGACCTCCTGCATCTAAAAAGAAAGACCTATGAAAGATGGAAGGCTGGATCCACCTCAAAGGAGGAGTATTCTGCACTGATCCGGACCCGTAGGGAGTGAACCAGAAAAGCCAAGGCTGCGACTGAACTCTAACTGGCAACGCTTATCAAAGATAATAAAAAGTCCTTTTTTAGATATGTGGGGAGCTGGAGCAAAAGCAAGGGTAACATTTGACCCCTGCTAAACCATATGGGACAACTGACAACCGATGGCCAGGAAAAAGCCAACCTGCTTAATGGGCATTTTGCATCGGTTTTTCACCAGCCCCAAGGCACGGCCTTACTCAATACGGTACAGGACAGCCAGGGCAAGGGAGAATTGTTACCCTTCATCAATGTTGACCATGTGATGGGACATCTTGAGAGGTTGGACACCTTCAAGTCAGCTGGCCCAGACAGTTTACTCCCCAGGGTACTTAAGGAGTTGGCAAGCATCATAGTGCAGCCACTGGCATGGATCTTCAAGAACTCATGGCATTCAGGCAAAGTGCCCAAAGATTGGAAAAAGGTGAATGTCATGCCTATCTTCAAGAAAGGGAGGAAAGTAGATCCAGGGAACTACAGGCCCATCAGTCTGACCTCTATCCCAGGGAAGATCTTGGAAAAAAATTATCAAAGAGATCATTCTTGACAAACTGGCTGATGGCAGCATCCTGATGGGTGCCAGAATGGGTTTGTTGGAGGTAAGTCTGACCTGAACAATCTCATCTCCTTCTATGACCAGGTGACCTATCACCTGGACAAGGGAGAAGAGATTGACATCATATATCTTGATTTTAAAAAAGCTTTCAATCTGGTATCCCATGATCATCTCATAGAAAAACTGGCCAACTGTGGCCTCAGCTACATCATAGTCCACTGGCTGGGGAATTGGCTCTGAGGTCAGACCCCGAGAGTGGCAGTCAATGGAAGTCAATCATTGTGGTACGCCTTGAACAAAGGGGTCGCCCAAGGTTCCATGGACATTGGTGTCAGAAGCAGACTGGCCTGGTTCGCCAATGACACTGAACTTTGGGGTAAACCATCCTCATCTGAGGAAAGGATGGTGATCCAGGCTGAACTTGACAGGGTCAGAAAATGGGCAGATGAAAACCTGATGACATTCAACACTGAAAAATGCAAGGTACTCCACCTTGGGAAGAAAAACCTGCAGCATACTTATAGTCTCAGCAGTGCTATGCTTGCTAGCACCATGGCCAAAAGGGACTTGGGGGTCATGATTGACCACAAGATGAATATGAGCCACCAATGTGATGTTTTAGCTGGCAAAGTGAGCAAAACTCTGGCTTGCATCCATACATGCTTCTCTAGCAAATCCCAGGATGTCATCCTCCCACTGTACCCAGCCTTGGTGAGGCTGCAGCTGGAGTACTGCATCCAATTCTGGGCTCCATAACTTAAAAAGGATGTGGAGAAGCTTGACAGAGTCCAGAGCAGAGCCACACACATGATCAAAGGACAGGAAAAAAGGCCTTTGATGAGAGGCTGAGAGCTATGGGGCCCTGATGGCTACCTGTAAGTATATAAGGGGTGAACATCAGGATCTGGGGGAATGCCTGTTCACCAGAGTGCCTCAAGGGATGACAATTGTCACAAACTCCTCCAAGTCTGTTTCAGGCTGGACATAAGGAAGAACTTCTTTACTGTCTGAGCCCCCAAGGCCTGGAACAGACTATTGCCAGAGGTGGTGCAAGCACCTACTCTGGACTTTTATCTATTGTGCTTAAGTGCCTGAGAAACTGGATATGAAAGGTGGGCAGATCTTCCTTCTCCTCATTGCTTTTTTGTGATTTAATCTTAGAGGTAAGATGGTTGTTGTTACAAAGGTAGACATATCAGTGTATTTTCAGAGACTCACGTAAAATAGAAAAGAATCACACTTACATGCTTAGGTCCATATATTCCTAAATAGTAGCATAGATTTGGACCTTACGTATGTCTCATGTCAATCTTGATCTACCCTGTTTGAGACCTTGAAAAATATGTTATGTGAAAAAAGATGGGTGACTCATCCTTCTCACTGCTGCTTTTGTGACTTTTGGTGATTGACCAGGCAATGTTGTGCTAATTTCCTTAGAAATGCATGACAACAATCCACTGACCAAAGAACTTACAAATTAAGTATAAACAACAAGAGATGGAGGAAAGAGACAATATTTATCTAGTATAATAGACAACGATTTTAGCGCATCAGCAGTTTAATTCTTGTAAAGATTTTGACAGATATTGGGGCAAAGAAAGGGGTTGAAAAAAGGCTACTGAGGCTAAAAAGGGGCACACAGCTACACAGTTCCTCCCAGGCTTGATGGTGCAGTATCTGAATAGGCATGAAGGCAATTGCTTGAGCAAAAATCTAACAAAAGAGCAATGGAAATGCCAATAGGGATGTTTTTGAGATAGGTGTCAAACTGCAGATTATGAATGAGAAATGAATCTCACTTCTATTTTTCTCCTGCCTTAGGCACAGAGGAAGACTTACCACATGTTCCAACTTCCATATAAAAAGACAGTGGTAAACCTAGCTGCTTCCTTTAATGAACATCTTGCCACCAGTTCTACAATGTTCTGCATTCACTGATAACTAAAGTTCACTGGTAAACATAAGCCACAATACAAATATTACATGTTATACTTGTCGGGCAACATGGAGCTGGCAAGCCAAGCTCGCGGTGTTGGTCACGGTGGTGCGGCCGGGTGGTGGCAAATTGGATACGGACAGGTGGGAGTTTTGGCGATGGAGTCTGAGTGGCACAGGAAGCATAATGGTTCCTTAAACAAGATGGAATTTATTTAACTTACGCTTAGATGCGTAGGAAACGATGTCTTCAGTTACAGTGAACAAACAGGTGAACAAACAAAGGGGTCTGTTGGCCCACAGGGTTCTCCAACAAGCCCTTGCTTTCTACCTCTGACGAGGTAGGTGCGGCTGCCTGTTGGATAGTCCTAGGGCTGGTCAACAGCTCATAAATTGGTAACACACAAC
>NW_017728992.1:32689267-32698896 GCF_001723915.1 Gavialis gangeticus
CGACTGACAGGTCCGCAGGTCACCCAGGGGGCACGAGCTGGGTGAGCCTTGGAACTTTCCACTCACAGACTTCAACTGCGCACGTCAGGTACAGAACTTTTGTGTTGGCAGCATATACTTAGGATTTTTCCGAGACAATACTATGCAGCAAAGCAGCAACCAAAATACGATAAGATTTTACAAAATCATGAATCTAACCTGAACTGCCTACCACTGACCTTACTACTCTACTGGAGGTGGCCTCCAACATATATTATACTTTTGGTTATTTATAATTTTTTTCAAGCCACTAGTTGCCAAATACTCTATGCCTGGGAAAATTGAGCAAACCATGTCTAATAGTGTCAAGGTGTTAATTTTTCCTTTCAAGAAGTCAGTGAAGTTACTTCCTACACAGAGGTAGCTGAAAAAACTCTTCAGAATCTCCATCCATCCATTCCTATACATACACTATGTAAAAGTGGTGACAATACAGCTCTAGCAGATTTTGAGTCCTGTACAACTTCTGATACCATTTCCACAGAGAAAATGTTATTCTATTATAAATCATAAGGATTATTGTAGGGAAATAAAGTAAAATTGGTACCAACAGATGCCATCTTCAAAACCTCTCCCTAGGCTTGGTGGACTCTACAGATGACAAGTCATTCCACAAGCCTTACGTCTGAATTCTACTGAACATTTTAGTTCTCTTGGACTGCTTTCAGACTCGATTTGTTAGGACTTCCTTTAGATTGTATGTAAGAGTACTAGGCTTGTGATCACAGTGTCTTCAAGATACAAAGATCTTCCTGCACCTCTTCAGGCACCCTTAATGTTGGAAGACATATTCTTCAGCCATGAGGCCAGCATGTGTATTTACAAAATCTAAGCATATCCAACAAAACGTATGTTGATTTTTTCTACCAGAATGGTCCCACTTAAAGTTCTATGTCACTGGAAGGGCATATTTAGAAATAACAATGACAACCCTGTTTTGTACTGTAATGTTAGAGCTGTATTGAAACCCTTTTTATACCCAAAATACCAATGAATTTCTTCTGCAGACATGCAAAAATGTTCACAATGAAATAAATGCGTTTTCTCAATTACTGATCAACATGTTTGGAGTTAACATTATTGGTACCTTGCTCCTAGCTCTCTGCATTTTCTTCCATTTCCTAAATAGAATTTATTTACTGATTCAGTGCCAAGTTTTGTATTGAAAAAGCCTTGCTAAGCTTTGTACTGAGAAAAGCATTTTTGTGCTGATTAAATACCATGCTTGTAAAAAAATAAGCCAGGAAAATACTGCTCACTCTGCTGCCACACTCTGAAATTTATTTCTGTTATAAAATATGACACACTTCTAGTTGCGACTCCTCTCAAGCACATTTCTATGAAAGTATTTTCTTTTTTTAATTTTAGTTTGGGAAAAAAAGAAAGTAGCTGGGTAGATGACTCGCTGCTATATAATTAATGATCCTGTGTGTCCTATTCCCCTGCGATGGTTGACATTTTGCATATACATTGAGTGAAGGTCAGGTTAGTAGAATTCCACTGCAGAAGGTCCAGCAGGAAAACCAGAAAGAAAAAGGTTCTTGTCTGTGGAAGTGCAAAGGGTTTGGGCAGAGCAAGAAATGTGCACAGTAAGACTGATTCTGAGCAGACACCTTCTGCTGTAACCATAATTTTTAAAATATTGTGGGCAGAGGTCAGCGGAGAACTTGGAAAAACTTTGAGTTCATATTTTCCAATATGGCAGAGGTCAACACACACTGAGAAAACAAATTCTGTAAATTAAAGCATTTAACTAATAAAATGTTAAGTAATATTTACCAGTGCCTTTTGCAGTGCTGCTGACTCTGCACAGTCTTCCAAGTTTGAGAGGGGATCAAAACATACATTTCTTCATCCTTGTGATTTATTTTGTATTTTGTGCAGCAAAGAGGCTCTGATTTCCAGGAAGTCACAAACTCAGCCCATGCTGGAGTCAGATACATGGCCTAAATATGCACTGTCCTTCACAATGCAGGGTGAAAATCGGCATCCGGTTACAAAATCCAATCCAACTTCTTATACCATGGATATACCTGAGCACTGTCAGAGGTACTGTTTTTCCATTCTTTGTTGGAAGCTCCTTCCCCTTGGCTTTGATCATGCTTTGTAGGGAATTCTCTTTGTAATATTCAGGCACTCCTTCAGCAATAATTGAAATATATATCTACTTTATGCTACTGTATTGTCAGTGTTTCTTAAATTTTAACATTTTGAGAGAGAAGGGAATTAAAGACCTCCAAATGGATTTCACTAGGTGCACAAGATATAGCATACTGCTACATATAACACAGTACAAACTACCTGGTAACTTGGTTGTATGCCAATATTTGTATGCCAAACTTGTTTGTATACCAATATTTTCACAGAAAGGAAATATCCATTTATCTGATACAAGTGGGGATAAATAGGTAAATAGATGAGCCAATCAAGGAAGGAGGAAGAAGCCTATCAAGGTAAATCAAGATAAATAGATGAGCCAAGGAAGGAGGCAACATGGGAAGGTCTTTAGAGGGAATAATAGGTTCTACACACAAGCCCTCACAATCAGTAGTACACAGTGACTAGTATTAATAGTACAACTTCAAAACAGGAAATCTACTAAAGAGTATTTTTCCAGTTACTTTGTCTAAAGAATTCTATTGTGTGGATGCTGGCCTTTAAATACACAGCAATTCACCCTCTATAAGGGGAAATGCCCACCCACTTTGATATAAAGCCCTACCTCAGGAGCAAGGCCATCGATAAGCAAACTGCAGAACTAAAGGGACTGCAAGTGTTGGAATGGTAGGAAATGCAGTGTCAAACTCAGGGGTGGGAAAAATGTGGCCTGTGGCCCAGATGTGCCCACCAGGCCATTCTATCTGGTCCATGAGGTCGCTAAAATATTTAGAAAATTAATAGTTATCTGCCCCTGCCTACCTGTCATGTGTCCCTCTAAGGCTTGCCAAAACTCAGTAAGTGGACCTCTGCCTGAAATAATTGACAGCCTCTGGTCAAACTTGAATGAAATTCAATTAAAAGGAAGCATTTTTGGAGTCTTCACTATATGTTTCTCTGAACTTGCCCTCCCCCCACAGGGGTGCTTCATTCCCATCATGAATCCTTCTGTGCTTGTGATCTTTTAAAACATTTACTAAGATATTGTTAAGGCTTTTACAGGGCCCTCTACTGTAGCATTAGTTTTAGATGAAGGGATTTTGAACACTAGACTGAACATTACCATTGCAAAATTCTATTGCAACTTTCAAAGTATTTGGACTTGAAGCTCTTTGTCCAATTTGCATGCAATTAGAAGAGGATCCAAAATCTATTTTTAGAAGTTACTAGCCTTCATGGTTTTGAGGAAGAGACTAAAAATGAAGAAAAAAAAAGTCTGACTCAGTACACCTTAAAAACTCAGAAGCTGGCAGGGGAAAAAATAGGAACCATATTTATTTAAAATCTCAGAAATTGTAAGGCACTCATATTTTTAGTGTAAAATTGTAATTTATGATTCTGGCATGCATGAAACTGTCTACATGATACCTAAAAGCTACAGTCAGCAATGGGATACAGTTCCTATTTCCCAGTTGAACAATGATCATGCTCTGGATAGTTTCAAGAAGTCAGCAGACTATAAAAGAAATGCATTATCTGTTTGGAAAACCCCAGCAACCACAGACTTCCATTCTCCAATTGTACCTTCATCTTTTTTCCATAAGAATGCTGACACTATTCCTGAATGTTGCATTTAGAAGTAATTTTGGATTTTCAAAAAAAAAACAACCCAAAAAACCACAGTTAATACTGTCTCCCTTAATTTACATACCTGCAACAAAACTGAATTTTAATGAAGAACAGTATTAAGGAATATAGAATGTTATATAAAGGCACTTTCCTGCCTGCACAAAATATTTATAAATTTGAATAGAGTAGTACTCCATTTTTATAGTCCCCTGTTTTTGTGTGCACTTAGCCTGTAGGGTTTCTTTCTGCTAGAACTAAAAATAGGATTTGACTTTGACTTTTCCCCTCACCTTGAATTTGCTATTTTAGTTAAGGCAACAGGAGTTTGAGGAGAAAGCAGCAGCCTAATATAATTGCCCTTGATACATGCTGCATCATCAAGGAGCTGATTTTGAAAACTTTACCCACATTGACTTCAGCAGTAACACTTGCATAAATAAATTAGAAGAACTGCAATTCTAATCCATAAAGCTGCCAGCTTATTTGTTTTTAAAACATTTCTTTCAGCCTACCTGTCATGATGCCTACAAGTATTGTTGTTTTGGCATTTGCTAGGCACATGGAAAGTGAATGGTATTGCTTTTACACTAAACATTTTGGTTTGTTCTTACCTCAGTCTCTTACCTACTGTATCAGTTTGTCTCATTTACCTGTGGCACTATGTCTAATATTTACATTATAGGCTTCTGGGGCAAGGTCCATATTTGTATTGGATATTAAGCATGCCTGGCAAAACAGGACTGCTGATTTTCCACTGTGTTTCCTTGGCGCTACTGTAAAGCAAATGAAGCACTGTTTCTCATGAGTAGTGTATAGGTCATGTTGTAGCCATGATGGTCCAGGAATTTTTACCCTTTCACAAATTTTATAGTGCACTCTGAAAACACTTCCACTTGAGCTCCTTCCAGCCTTCTTTATTTAAGGAATCTGTATACTGAGAAAGATCTGCCACTGCTCAGCTGCGGCTGCTTCATTTTGAAATTCAATACTATAAAAAAATTGGGGGGGGGGGCTGTTATTCTAGATAAGGAGCAAAATCCTGGAAATAGATGTGGACATGAAGACATCTAGCCTGTTGGCAATAATTCATCTTATTTAATCAACAAAGCATTCTTGTCTGATCTGTTCAAAATTTCATCGAGGCAGTAAATGGTCATTCTCTGTTCTGGATGGTTATCTCCTATTGTCAACAATTTTGGATTTGATTTTTTCCAGTTTAGAACACTAGCAGGATAAGAACTTACTGCTGATGGATTATGGATCTAAGATTTAATTGGATATGCTTCCATCACCTAGTTTACTATTCAGAATATTTATATTGCTCATGATTGTGACACTTTTATAGAAGAGAAGGTGTTTCTTAAATATCTGGAGGATATTTTCTTTGTTTGTTTTTCCAGCAGGATACCCATGTATTGTAGGCATATAGGGCTCCTATGTGTAATTCCAGCATGTTGGAGCAGACTAATCGATTAATCAAGCAGACTAATCAAGACTAATCAATTAATCCAGCAGATTAATCAAACCTGCTGGATTGTGGAAATTACCGTACTTCAGCAGCCTCCAGCATCACATGCATCAGCATCCCCATGCAGAAAAATGGTGGTGGGGCACTTTCAACTAAAGCTGGTTCAAGAAGCTGTAGTTCAAAGTGCCCTGCTGCCATTTTTCAGTGTGAGGATCCTGATGCATGTGATGCTTTGGGCACTTTTAATTAGCAGTGCTTTCAGAGCTGTACTAATTGAAGCACCCTTTCCCCCCAATGCCTCCTGGAGCACATGTATAAATGCTCATATTTTCAGAAAAGGTTTTAGGCAAACATTCTGCTTTCCATGGTTAAATTTAATGTGCCACTGTGGGGAGTATTTTCAGAGGCCAAGAAATTGATTATTGAGGTTACCAGACAGGATGAATTACTTTACTTTACGTCTTAAGTCATAGTCTGGAATTTTGTTTCATTGATACACTTTAATATTTGAGTTAATCTGTTAATCTTTTCCCTTCCCAGGCCAGAGAACCATGATTTTTGACTGGAAAAATACATGATATCACTAAGAGTGACAAAACTTTTTGTGGCTTATGTCCACTGTATCCAGACATGGTAAAATATATTTGCCTAGCAGACTGGAGATGTCAGTAGTTTCTGAGATCTCCAGCAAGATTCACTCTGGACACTCATTTTTTGCCAGACAGGTGCTGAATTATCTTCAATAGCAGGTTATGAACCCTTATATACTTGTGATTTGTCAGTGTTTATTGCAGCATAAGTCTAACAAGTTTATTTTTGGAATGTAACTTCAGATTTTCAAAATTGCCCTATCTTATGTCATTGTTTTTGTGTAAAATGCATCCCTATGACTTAACAGGTCTTCACATCTAGAGAGACCACTGAAATGGCTAATATCTTTGCTTATTGTAGTGGGGTTGCCAGAGAGAATGGTAAAACTCATTATAATCTTCATTTTAACAATAGAAGCACAAAGCAGTTTTCAGCTTCATTTACATCACTATCTAAGCATTACAGTCTTGGTGAGCTTTACTAGATTTTTTTTTACCCCCCAAAAAAATAAATCAAGAGGTCTGAAGGAAATGTTTTTCTGCTTTCTTTAATTAGTCCTTTCCTCTTTCTTGCCCAACAATACAGTACTCAGATTATTAATTATGATTATTTTATCTTTAATTATCTAGTATCCCTGAAGCTTTTCCCAATTTGGTTTAAATAGTGGAAGGAGAGTGGAATATTACATCCCAAAATCTGCATTTTGACAACTGAGACATGGCCTATGACTTTTTGCTCTCTCTAGACCAGAGGTTCTCAATCTTCAGGCCACAGCCTGGTGCCAGGCTATGGGGGGTTGGCTGCCAGTCCACAGCACGGTTGGCTGCCAGACCGGAAGTGGCCGCGGCAAACCGCAGCCCCCCACAGCTGAGCAGAGAGGCCACAGATCCTTTTGCAGGACGCACAGCAGCACAGAATTTAGCTGTAACCCCCTGCCCTGCCCAGGATGGGGGTGGGGGAGTCCTTACCTGTCTTTCAGTTGGAAATTCCAGCTGAGGTCAGCTGTGACTGCTGGGCAGCGGTTTGCTGGGCTGCGACATAAAATCCTTGGGAACCCCTGCTCTAGACTAATAAATTTTGCATCATTTTTTCTATAAAATTACTTGGCATTCAAAACCCTTGCTATCTCCTCTTCTCCTTTCCCCCTGTCACACATACATGCCATTTTAGCCTTTCTTCTGACATGCTAATTAAATTCCATAGTGATCAGCCTGGCTGACGTGTACAATACTATGTAATCGAGTTTCCACAAATGTAGTGGGCTGGCATAAAGGTTTGATTGAGTCAGATGGCCAGAACCATTAGGTTTGCAAGAAATTGTGTTAGTAGACATTCTCTTGGGATATCAACTGATTTTATGTTACTTGTACAGAGCTATATCTTACATTCATTTTAATGGGCAATTATGTCAAACACATAAATCTTGACTTAATAGTGTTCACAGTTTCTGTGCAGTAAAAGTGTCTTAACTAAATTTTACAATGTTTTAAGAAAGGAATTTCTCAGTTGGCATATTTAATTTCTTAAACTGAAAGCTTTCTTGTTTCTATAATGCAAACATCCGATGAATCTACAGTGACAAATTAGTGACAAATCTACAATGACAAATACTAGGTAGGGCACTATGTAAGCAGGTATACTAGAATTTTTATTCTTCTAGTTCATAAATTCTATGTATTTGATTAAAACTTAATAAAAAACAGAATTTCATAAGAAAAACAAATTGATAGTCAATAGCCATAAAAACCAATAACTTTCAAAGAAGTAGCAGCAACCTATTTAAAAGAATGTCAAAGAAAGTAGTGAATACATTTACAGTACAAAGATTACAATATAAGTATATCAACACAAAGGTTATTTCTTTTCAAGATGCATTAATACGGCACTTATCATTACTTGAATACTGAAGATTATAATACAAAGTTCAAGTACCAAACAAACATGTTGTGATGGCTGAATGTATTTAAGTGTTGTAAGCACTGAAGAGAAAAAGGAAAATGTGGATTCAAGGAGATAATTTATGGTTTACCACTTTTTTTTCTGCTTTGTTGTTGGAAATTCAAACAAAATAGTATTTGAACAAGTAGTTCGATTTAGGGTGATTACAATGCAATGGTACTGTAATCAAAGTTATGCTGGTGTACCTCTTTTCATTTCTGGAACCAGAAAAGTCACTTCTGTACTGTATAGCCAACAAGTGATCTTCTTTACTAAAGTCCCAGATCAAAATGATTTTGAACAAGCAAAGGCCATAGCAGTTATGTATGACTGCCCAGAACCTTGTACCATCAAGAAACAGCCATGCTTCAATGCTCCACACAACTGGTGGGATCAATAATTCTCATGAAGAAACCCCCAACATAAGTCAGGTCACAATCCACTTACACCAGCAATATTGTTAGATAGATTTTACATATCCTTTTGTCCAAAAGTCACACATTTTTAACTTGAAGTGGGAGAAGAACTGGTAATGTGCATTCTATGTGCAGGGCTGGGGATATTTCTCTCAAAGCCTGATCTTTTTTAAGCATGGGATGCATTTGGTTGATGATTATTTTTATCCGGTAAAGTGTGGCACAGTAGGTGACCACCATGGAGATTTTACCACACTGCCAAGTCTACTATGAAATATGAACTTTCATTTCTACCTAGGAGAAATTTTCCAATCTTTTCTCCTATGTCCGAAGAAAACTGCTTGTGCCCAAATGCTTGCAAATGAAGATATTTTTTTGAAAATATCTAGTTGGTCTAATAAAAGATATCACTTCTACCATGAGTTTTGATTCCAGAACGCTTTGCAGGATTACCCGTCTGTCTGGAAATAGGAGATAGAGGCCCAGGCCATATATCAGGGTTGAAGTCCTGGTAATCCAAGGGACCACACCCCCATCCCCAAAACATCCCCTGCCTCCCTCAAGGAAGCTCAGGCAGCAGGACATGGACCATGCAAATATTTTTTTGAATCTGGGGCTCTGATAGAAGTGTGTGTGTGTGTGTGTGTGTGTGTGTGTGTGTGGTTGTTACTGCAGGTGGGAATACTAGCACCTGAGAGCCCTTTGGTCTGAGGATAGAAAGAGCCCCCATAGCTTTGTAGCAAAACCCCAGGATTTTTTTGGTTTTGGTTTTTTTCCCTCCCCTCTTTCCTGGCTGTCTCCTCCTTGCCACCAGTTTTCTTTTTTTCCCCCTCCCATACACCAGTGACCTCAAGTAATCCTGGGGCCATTTGATCTTAAGTTAACCCAAGCCTCAGTTCCTCAGTCAGTGTATGTTATATGAGTTAGTGATCTGTGTATGTGTACTGAATGTGCAGGTATGGACAATTTATTTTTGTTTAATTTTTAGTGTGTATGTGCTTGAATTTGTGATAGGTATGCATGTGCCTAGGCTGGTTTGGATGTATATGTGCCTGAGCTGGTAGTGTGTGCGTGTATATGCACCGAATTGATTTGTGTGTTTGTATATGTGCAATTGTATCACACCCTCCTTTATAACAGCAACATATTTTGAGATCCTGAGAGTTGGCCTGACCCCACAGGGCAACAATTCATTGGCAAAGACGAAGCTCACCTAGGGTGACCACCTATCCTTAATTGAATGGGACAGTCCTGGAACGGGAACTTCAAGTCCCAGTCCCAGGCGGCATGACTTGGGGATAGTATTTGTCCAGGAGTTGCAGCATCATGAAGGGATCCATGTGAAATGGTGGGTTTCCCCTTGCAGGCTGGCAATGTTCCAATTTGGGGCTGCTGGGAGCACCATGTGCATGTGTGTCCCTGAACACATGAACATGGCTGGGAATACAGCC
>NW_017728992.1:32699090-32702170 GCF_001723915.1 Gavialis gangeticus
GTTCATTGTGGTGGTTACTGCAGGTGGGAATACTAGCACCTGAGAGCCCTTTGGTCTGAGGATAGAAAGAGCCCCCATAGCTTTGTAGCAAAACCCCAGGATTTTTTTGGTTTTGGTTTTTTTCCCTCCCCTCTTTCCTGGCTGTCTCCTCCTTGCCACCAGTTTTCTTTTTTTCCCCCTCCCATACACCAGTGACCTCAAGTAATCCTGGGGCCATTTGATCTTAAGTTAACCCAAGCCTCAGTTCCTCAGTCAGTGTATGTTATATGAGTTAGTGATCTGTGTATGTGTACTGAATGTGCAGGTATGGACAATTTATTTTTGTTTAATTTTTAGTGTGTATGTGCTTGAATTTGTGATAGGTATGCATGTGCCTAGGCTGGTTTGGATGTATATGTGCCTGAGCTGGTAGTGTGTGCGTGTATATGCACCGAATTGATTTGTGTGTTTGTATATGTGCAATTGTATCACACCCTCCTTTATAACAGCAACATATTTTGAGATCCTGAGAGTTGGCCTGACCCCACAGGGCAACAATTCATTGGCAAAGACGAAGCTCACCTAGGGTGACCACCTATCCTTAATTGAATGGGACAGTCCTGGAACGGGAACTTCAAGTCCCAGTCCCAGGCGGCATGACTTGGGGATAGTATTTGTCCAGGAGTTGCAGCATCATGAAGGGATCCATGTGAAATGGTGGGTTTCCCCTTGCAGGCTGGCAATGTTCCAATTTGGGGCTGCTGGGAGCACCATGTGCATGTGTGTCCCTGAACACATGAACATGGCTGGGAATACAGCCAGACAGCATAGAGAGCAGTTCCCTTCAGGTAAGTGAAGATCGAGGCCCCCATTGTGAGGAAGGGAATGGGGCAGGGGCTGAGGGTGTTTCCCAGTCAGGACAATGCATAGAGCCAAGGCATGGAGCAGGACAGTACCACAAGTGTCTCCTCCAGGGGGTTGGATATAGCGGGGGAGGCAACTCTCTGCCATTGCATGCACCCTCCCAGATTTGTGGGCAGGGCCCTGTTACTTGTTTTTTGTGGGCAGGGGGAAGGGGAGTCTGAACAGCCTTACTCCCCAGAAGCACCTCCACATGCCCATCCGAGACCAGGAGGGACTCACCGAAGGCTGGGGAACTAGGTCCTGGGAAGTAATGAATCTCCCAGCAAGGGAGCAGACACAGGTGTGGTGAGTGAGAGTCAGCTGTGTGGCCCTGCACGGGAAAGGTTTAAAAGATGCTGAAAGCAGCCTTAAGGGGCTGCACCTGGCTGCAGCAGGCAGCCTGGAGTAAAGCAGCCACAAGGAGGGTCTAGAGCAGGGTTCCCATCTGTTCACTTGTTTGCTTGGTCATTTGCTTTGTTTGCTCAACCCCACAGGCTCTGCAAAGCCTCTGAAAGGTAAGAGGCAACTCAGAAGTGAAGCCTGGAAGAACTGCTGGAAGACAGCTAAGTGATAGTTTATTTGTTTACTTTCCTTTGTTCATTTTTTGTTGCTGACAAGCCTGGGGTGGCCTCGGTTGCTGCAGCAAAAGCAAGAGCCCTGAACAGTGGGGCCTTGGCCAGAGCCAGCAGCAAAAGTAAAACTGGTCAGCTCTAGTAGCTTGACCAAACATACCCTGCTTTGTTCTGCCCAGAATCGGCCCATAGCAGCTTGCACAGAGGCAGATGTGACCTGCCTACTGTGGGCCCAGGCTCCCTGCACTGCTACCCTCCCCATGGGAGCCCCGTGCTGATATACTGATGTGCCCCCTGCCTATGGAGCTAGGAACTGGCACATAAATCTGGGGCTGGGAGAGAAAAAGGGAGCTCTGGGAACAGTGCAGGGTGTGAGGTCTGGATCTGAAGATGCTGGCAGATCCAGTGGTTTTTGACATACCCAGGTGGTACTGGAGAGTGGATTTCCCCTGCCTGCCCATCTGCACAGCTCCACAGCTTTTTCTGTCCCTCAGCTATCAGGGGGAGAAGCTTGCTCCCCCTGTCTTGGGCTGTAGCACTAGAGTGCATCCCAAGCCATAGACTGTTCCCCTAGGGTGCTTGAGATCACTGTACATTGGGATGCAGGAGGACACCATGGAGGCAGCAATTGATTGGAAATGGGGGGCAAGCATTCATTTAAACTCTTGTTCACCAGTCAATTAGCACTTGAACCTCATCCAACACAGCAGAGATGTTTGCTGTCAGTCATTTTTAAATTTGAAACTGCAGTGCTTTGAGGTGTCTATACACATAATTCAGGATGGGGTGGAGAGAGGGAACGTCTTAATTAGAGAGGCTTCCAGGCAGCCACTTGAATTAAAATGCCACAGCTTCACATGTATTAAAGCCCCTGGGTATCTTAAAATGCCATGGAACGCTTTATCTAAACCTCATTCAATGAGGTTTAAATCAAGTGCCCCACAGCAATTTTAAAATTAGAATGCAAAGCAGATTTGATTTAATTGAGTCTGCTCCAATGCATTCTAATTAGAACTTCAAGGAGCAAGTGTATAGGCAGCCTTGAGTGGTTGCAAGCACCACATTTCAATCAGTGGAACTGCCATTCATATTCACCTTTGAGAAATAAATAGAACCATAGCTTCATTACACCCACACATGGATGCACACACTTTCACATGGAGGATATACAAGCAAGCATTCCAAATGACTCCTCCAAGATTAGCTTTTGATTAGTGAGTCCTTCATACGTCTGGGGACAAGATCAAAGTGTTGCATGCATCCACATTAGCAGGATGCTATAGCACCTGTCTTCCAGGCCTGGCCTCATGCTTTATTTTTTTCCTGTTGCATTGTTTAAACATAAGAATGCAATCCATACCTGTAGTTGGTTCTTAGCAGGAACATCTAGAATGACAACCCATCCTCCAGCAATGACCTGATTCTTGTTCCACCCAAAGTTTAAAACCAACTGTCTGGGAGGAGCAGTGGCATTTCTAGTTAGGCAGTGCTGAAAGAGTAAATTGACTTTGACTCATTGTCATCTCTTGATTCTTGCTAATATCTGTCCACTCTTCACTGTTTAATGATCTAGTATTCTTTTTAGTAATCTTGATTTTTTTTTTTTTTTTTTTTTTTCCCCCCCCC
>NW_017728992.1:32702247-32707941 GCF_001723915.1 Gavialis gangeticus
TTTTTTTTTTTTTTTTTTTTTTTTTCCCCCCCCACTACTCAATCTATTTACTATCCTTTCTTTTACAATTTTGCTGTTACCCATTCCTGGTAATGTGTCTCTTGTATTTCACAGTCCTTCAAACTATTTTTAGCTCTAGCTAAGAGCCTTAACTCAGGTGTGATGATATTAATTCAGGTGTAAAAAAATGACTGACAGTGAAGTATTAGAGACACTTTCGAGACTCTCAAGAAGCCTTGATTTTGTTGATTTTTGTGTTGACTATAATGACTACAGGAATAATGACACAGTATCTTTTGTCTATTCTTACTATTATTTGCCTAGTGTGCTGTGTTTTTTAAATCTATGTATAATCCAGCATATTAGTTTACATTCCAAGCACTATAGCTATTTCTGCTTTGCTTTGAAACTGAACAATATAGTGGTAGTACTAGCATGTTTGTCTAAGTATTTAGTTTGTTTTTAACTGAAAAAGTGTGTTGTGTTCTATGTGATGATTTGCCATACTATCTTCATCCCCCCCCCCCCCCCCCCCCCTTCACACTTCATGTACAGTTTTTTTCAAAATCCTAGATCTGCCCATGTCTGGCAAAATGAAGTTAGTGATAGAATTTCCTACCAGCTGTAACTGGTCAGAATTCTGAGCTGATTAACTTCCTCTATGTATCCTCTAATGAACTAGATTTCAGCAAGTCCCTTTACAGAATGCCTGTGTACAAGAATGTGCATGCCACGCTAAATTTGCATGGTACTTAGGAGATTTGAGTTCTCACCGTTTGTTTGTTTGTTTGTTTGTTTGTTTTTATTAGATGCTACCAATGAACCAGCATCTATCACTTGTAGAAATCAAAAATCACTTGTAGCCTGGTAAACTGACTCCTTCATTTTCCTGGAGCAGAGCAATTGAAGGTTTGATTCCCAGATAGGGACTCAGGCCATTTTATTTATGTAAAATACCCACAGACTGTGGCCAACAGAGTATTGACCACTTAACTTGCCCCTTATTATTAATCAATAAGTAGTTGACAGATAAGTTTAAGGAATTTTCTTAGGGTCCACTTAAGAACCTCTATTCCCATTTCATAATATGAAAATATATGCTTATATTAACATTTTTAGCTGCATTAGGACAATATACCTTTAGGTATAAGAAACCTCTTTAATACACAAGTCTCAAGTTCTTATTTGTGTTGACATGCATTTCTAGCTGTTAGGGGATGCAGAATATGAGCTAATTGTGGTAATATGACATGTTCTCTTCAAGGTCTTCTCAGTGAGATTGAATAAGTCTTTCATGGCATTCCCTCATAGGAAAGAGTAAAAAGAGGTGAATAAGGTAGCTAAAGGTCACATGGGGTGGTCATTAGAGTCTGCTGGATAGCAGCTGTTGGGATGTTACCCAAATTCCAGTGGCTAAAAAGCTGTCACAAGAAGGCTGAAGCTTCAGTGGAGCCATGCTAACCTTTGTCAAGAACAATTTCAGTGATCTAGCTGTTCTAGTCTTTATTCTAATCATTCAGAATTATGTTTAAAGAGAAAAAAAGACTGCCTTAGGCAAGTGCAAATGCAACAGCAGACTTCTGATTAAGACTACTGTTCAAGGCCCTGCCTAATCAATTTTTTGTGATATTTAGCAGTTAGAAGTAAATGGTTCACCCATGCTGCCTCAGTGTGAAGACTTTGAAGTTTACCCAGCTCAGTTTGAAACAAAACCCGCCTTAAAAAGCATGAACATGCAATGATTATGGAGCACAGAAGCACTTTCCTTCAAGATAATTTGCAATTGTTTTCAAACATCTTAAAGAAACTGTCAGCCAGGCAGATCAATTATATAGCTACTTTGAAATTAAATTTGGTTTAGAGCTTATTTTCTGACATGAAGGATTTAAAGATCTTTTTTTCCAGGCACTTGTCGAGCACGAAAGAACCAAGATTATAAATAAGTTAGGTGATGTCATATGGAAAAACAAAGTGATGTTACACTGCTCTGTTGGCAAGGCTGATTCTGTCTATTCAGATAAACTTGCCTGCTCTTGTACAGTTCCACACTTACAGATGCAAAAAACACTTCATTCAAATTATCATGCATAATTGCCACCAATTTTTTGCCTCATGCATTTGCATCAGTTGATAAATAATGGTATTCGGCAGCATTTGGTACTCACTGAAGTTGCAATGATTTACTTAAAACAATTGCTTTCCACAAACATGTGGGTATTTCAGTTAAACAAAGATCCATAAATAGTAACTTGCTTGCAATTGGTTAACACTGCTCACAGGATGAGGGGGTGGGAGTAGTAATAACATTTCCCATTACAAGCACTGTTGTGAAGGCCTGTTTGGTACCACTGGGTTCAGTATTGCCACCATAAAGCACTACTACTGTACAGTCTGTGCTAGCAATTAAGCTATTGAGACACCAGTCCTTTATCATCTACAGAAATGTATACTTTAGTTCCAAGAAAACGGATTTGTACTTAACACACATTCATTTAGCAAAAGTGCACATTCATTTAGTATATTACTTTTGGCAGATATATTGTCTGCCATGCCAGTGCACATTATTAAACTCTAAATAAAAAAAAAAAATGCATTTCATTACAAAAAAACAGCACCAACAAGCTACAACTGGAATTAACATAAGAGTTTGTTTTAAATAAAAGGCAGTTTGTTTTCCTATTGAGCTAAATAGGCAAACAATTTAGAGTCCCATCATGTAACAAAACCAAAATTGGTTCAATTCTTGTACTAGTATTCATTGTTCAAAAATGTGCGCTAATTAATACTAAATTAATAGTACTTTTTCTTCAAAATTATGCAATTAAAGTGTAATACAAAGAAGATGGCAATTAAGATTTGTACAAAGTTTCTTATTTCCTCATTGTTCCCCTTGTACTCCAAAATACATTTTATCAAATAAAAATAAGAAGCACTTGCCTCAACCATGCCCTAAGGGTTATAGTTAAGAAAACAGGAACTAAGAAAAGCTTTTTATCGGTACAAGTCAAGTGGAGGAATTATTTACTTTCTTACATGGTTCCATAGGCCTCTACAGATCATGGGTATTGCAAAATTCTCAGATGCAAAGATCTAGCATTTTATCTTAAGTTCCCATGTGGACTCAGCTGCACAAGAGTTCCACTAAAGTGATCAAAATCCACACACAGATCTTTCTGGATCAAGGTCAATATTAAAATCTAATTTTATTGTAAGCATCTTCACATTCCTATTTTTAGTATATGCCTTTAATGTTGCATTGAGTATTTCTCTTGTTGGGAGAGGGAAAAATTGACTCTGAACTTAAGTATTGTGTATTGAGCTGCAGCTGTGAAAAATATCCTCAACCCAAGTAGTTGTGGCTTTGTAAATTCATACAATCATTCAAAATATTTCTCTCTCAGATTCTATCTATCTTGTGAAATTGTTATTGTAAATCTGGGCATATACATGAGGATAAGGGGATGAATTTTTCAGAAAAAATATGAGTCATGCTGGGTCACTACCACAGACTTTAATCAAAGCTAAGCAAAGAATTCATGTACAGAGCCTTGCAAATGTACAAATAAACCTGTTATGTGGATACTAATAAGTTTGGGGAGAAATCGTGCCCCCATTCAAGTCATAGTATCATAGTGCTTAGGGTCAGAAGGGACCTAAACAGATCAACAGGTCTGCCGCCTTACCCCAGGGAGGAATAAGTGCTGGGGTCATAACACCCTATCCAAATATCTATCCAGCCTCCTCTTGAAGACTCCCAAGGTAGGAGAGAGTAGCATCTCCTTTGGGAGACCATTCCAGAGCCTGGCAGCCCTAACTGTAAAGTAATGCCTCCTGATGTCCAGCCTGAACCTTCTTTCTAACAATTTGTGGCCGTTATTCCTAGTAACCCCCGGTGGTGCCTGGGAGAACAGAGTCTCACCCAATTTCCGCGCCCCCCCCACCCATGAGTTTGTAAATAGCCACAAGATCCTCTCTCAGCCTTTTCTTGTGAAGGCTGAATAGGTTCAGGCCCTTTAGCCTCTCTTCATAGGGCCTGCCCTACTGCCCTTTGACCATGCGAGTGTCCCTCCTCTGGATCCTCTCAATGCTAGCCACATATCTCTTGAAGTGTGGCACCCAGAACTGGATGCAGTAATCCAACTGTAGCCTGTTCAGCACCACATAGTGGGGAAGGATCACCTCCCTGGACCTGCCTGTGATGCATCTGTAGATTGACAACAAGGTGCGGTTAGCCTTACTGACCGCTTCCTCACATTGGTGGCTCATGTCCATACTGGAGTCAACAATGACTCCAAGATCCCTTTCTGCCTCTGTGTTGACAAGAATGGTGTTCCCCAGCCTATACATGTGTTTCTGGTTCCTTCTACCTCGATGCAGTACTCTGCACTTGTCTGCATTGAATTCCATCCTATTCTCATCCAGCCACCTCTGTAACCTGTCTAAATCTAGCTGGATTCTGTCCTTCCCCTCCAGCATTCCTACCTCACCCCACATCTTAGTGTTGTCAGTGAATTTGGACAGCGTGCTTACCACACCCACATCCAGATTGCTGATAAAGATGTTGAATAGTAAAGGCCCCAGGACCGAGTCCATGGGGTACTTCACTGCCCACATCCCTCAAAAACAACCCATCCACCACCACTCTCTGGGTGTGACCACCTAGCCAATTTGCCACCCATCTGACTGTGCAGGTATCAATGCCAAAGTCACCTAGTTTTTTTGAGAGAATGTGGTGAGAAATCTTCTTAAAGACCTTCTTAAAGTCCAGGAAGATGACATCTACCTTGACACCCTCATCCAGGGACTTTGTGACTGGATCATAAAAGGAAACCAGGTTAGTCAGGCAGGATCTGCCTTGAATGAACCCATGTTGGTTGCCCCGAGCATTACCTCCCCTTCTGGGCCCTTGCAAGTGTGTTCCATGATAATTTTCTCAAAGGTTTTCCCAGGGACCAAGGTGAAACTGACTGGCCTATAATTGCCAGGGTCCTACTTCCTCTCTTTCTTGTAAATGGGGACCACATTGACCCTTTTCCAATCCTCTGGTACCTGGCCACAGACCCATGGCACTTATATAGCTGTTCCAGGGGCCCCACTATGACCCCTGCCATGCTGCACGGGGGGGAAGGCGCTGCCATGAGGCTCCAGTGACCCCCATGGCAGTTGTTACTGGCAGTGAATGCAGGGCTTTTTTGTTTTGAGTCCTGGACTGCTGGGGCTGGGCAGGGTGTGGGGTGGCATCAGGGGTGGGCCCAGGTGGGGAGGGCGATTGTCCCCCTCTGACCCATGCTGTGTGTGGGGGCTCTTCCATGAGGCCCCAAAGCCCCTGCTACTGAGAGGCTTCTTTTTAGGTACTGAGGGGATGGGGCTGGGGAAGCAGCCATCAGGGGAGCTAGAGGTGCAAGCAGTGGATGGGGTCGGGTGGGGCAGCCATTGTAGGTCTGGGGGTGGGTGGGGCAGCCATCAGAGGGCTGGTGGTGCAAGCAGGGGAGTGGGGCAAGTGGGCCCTGCAGGGGGATGGGGGTCCTATAGGTGCCATGTGACTCCTGTTGGGGAGGCAGCAAAACATAGGTATTTAGAATTCATTTTATCATGATGGTGGAGATACTGGTAGGCTTCCAAATTGCTTTAACACTGTAGATATATCAATAAAACATTGCCCAAATGATTGCTCTCTCTCATTCTGTGTAAGTG